>NC_052667.1:28606595-28957845 GCF_016802725.1 Solenopsis invicta
ATAAATTATGTATATTATTTAGTATTAAATTTAGTAAGAATTGTATTAATATTGGTAGTAGTGTTAGTGGGGGTTGCATTTTTAACATTGTTGAAGCGTAAAATTTTAGGTTATGTACAATTACGTAAAGGTCCTAATAAAGTTGGGATGATGGAGATCTTACAGCCTTTTAGGGATGCAATTAAGTTATTTAGAAAGGAGTTATTTTATATTATAAAGTCAAGATATTATTTATATTATTTTAGGGCTGTGATTTTGTTTTTTTTAATATTAATTAATTGATTAATGAGGGGTTATATTACTAATATTTATTTTTTAAATTATTCTTTATTAGTTATTATTATAATTTTAACTATTATGAGATATATGTTTTTAATGATAGGTTGGTCATCTAATTCTATATATTCATTAATTGGTTCGATTCGTGTAATTTCTCAGGTTTTATCTTATGAGGTTAGTTTTATTATAATTATTTTAATTTTAATAATTTTAAGAGAGAGTTATTCTTTTGTAGATTTTATTAAATGGCAAATTTATTTTTGATATGTATTTATGTTGTTTCCTTTATTTTTAGTGTTTTTTATTAGTATATTGGCTGAGTTAAATCGAACTCCTATAGATTTTGTTGAGGGTGAGTCAGAGTTAGTTTCTGGGTTTAACATTGAGTATTTTAGAGGGGGGTTTGCGTTAATTTTTATGGCGGAATATGGGATGATTATTTTTTTTAGTTATTTAGTTTTAGTTATATTTACTAATTTAATGTATTCTTTATATATATATATGTATATATTAATATTATATTATCGTTAATTATTTTTATACGAGGTATACTTCCCCGCATGCGGTATGATGAGTTAATATATTTGTGTTGAAAAATTATTTTACCTTTTATTTTAAATTAGGGATCTAAGTATAAGTATAATTAAAATAATTAAATAATTAGAGGAGTAGGAAAATAAAAAAATTCTATATCATTTTATAAGAAAAAAGGAAAAAGGAGGAAGACCTGCTATGTTGAATATAAAAATTAGGGGGAGAAAATTTAAGTATGTTTGGTGGTAGTTATAGGAGAGGAGATTATTATGAAAAAATATTTTAAAATAGTAAATTAGGTTGAATAATCCTAGTGAAATAAAAGTGTAAAATATAAAATATTTAAATCAAATGAAAATTTTTAAATAGATTAAAAATATTATTCATCCTGATTGATTAATGGAGGAGTATGAGAAAAATATTTTAAAATTAGTTAGGTTTAATATTAGATAAGGAGGAAGAATGGAGCATAGGAAGATGATAGAGTATATTATAATTAAATTTAATTTAATTAGAGAAATTATATAAAATGGGATAATTTTTATTATAGTTAATAGAAGTAGGAGGGAGTGTCAATTTATGAATTTGGAAATTAGAGGTAGTCAAAGATGAAATGGGGGGATACTTAATTTTATTAGGAGGGCAGAGATTATAAAAAAATTTCTAATGTCAGAATATATAAATAGATTGTTTAAGATTAGGGAATAAATAATTAAAAAAGAAATGATAGTTTGGATAAAAAAATAAAAGAAAATTATTTTTTTATTTTTAATGGAGAAATTAAGAATGAAGATAAAGAGAAAATTATTAATTTCTATAAAAAATCAAATTATCAATAAATCTGTGGAAAATAAGGGAAGAATGGATGAAATGAATAAATTAGTCAAAATAAAGTATTTGGAGAATAGGGTAAAAATAATAATAATATAAAGAATAATTATTTAATTTAAAAAATTAATATTAATAATAATATAATTTTTAGTATAAGACAAGCTCCAAATAAGTTTTTCTGACTCTAATGTAATTAGGTCAGTAGTTAGTAACATAAGTCGCTCGACTGGAAGTCCAATGAAAACTAATAGTCTTAGTAAAATAGGTGATCTTGAAACGTTAGATAAAGAACAGTCCCTCGGCTGGAGAGTAAGGGTTCAGAGATTGAGATAGGGAATAATACGATAATTACTGAATGTTCAGAAAACCAAGTCGTAGACAATTCTCAAGAAATCAATATAAATACAAACCGAGAGGTATTGGAATTAAAAAACCGGAATCAAGGGACAGCTGAAGGCCAAGATATGGTATCCCCACCGGAGGAAAAAGAGGAAACTAGTCAATGGAACAGAATACATATTTTGAAAAAACAGCAAAAATATAATAGGTATAATAGAAGCAATGTAGGACCTTACATTGTTTTTATAGAATCATCTGTGGAAATGGAGAACTTAGGAAATTTGCATCCAATATCTATTAGAAAAAAGTTATTTGAAATTGGATTAAAGAACGTCAAAGGAATTAGGAAAATAGGAAAAAAAATAATTGAAGTAAAATTTTATGATTTTAGTGAAGCCAACAATTGTGTAACAAACAAGGAATTTGAGAACTGGAATTAGATTGCGTATATTCCTGACTATAAAGTAATTAGATTGCGTATATTCCTGACTATAAAGTAATTAGATATGGAGTTATAAAGGGGATCCATCAGGATTTTTCAATGGAGGAAATTCGAGAAGCTATTAATTTTCCATACGAGGAAATCGAAATTAGAGGCATAGAGAGAATGAAATACTGAAATAGATCGGACGAGAGACTCTGCGACTCTTCCAATATCAGGGTGGAATTCTGCACAAATTTACTTCCGGAGGTAGCGAATATTTACTGGGTGAGGTTTAGGGTCTTTCCTTACGTTAAGAGAGTTAAAAAATGTATTAAATGTTTGAGATGGGGTCATTTGAGTTTCAACTGTAGAGATGAAAACAGAAACGAAATAAGAAAAGACAACGGTATCCCTGAAGAAGATAAGATCGAATGCGCCAATTGCGCAGGTAACCACAAAACGTCTGACACGAGGTGTCCGAGTTTTAAAAAACATAAACTAATAAACTTAGTAATGGCCTATTGTAACATAGGCTAATTAGCGGCTAGAAGGTTTATTCGAAACAGAAAAATAAATGATATTATTGAAGTGGAAAAACATTGAAAGGCGATGGCCTATTTGGGATGGAAACGAGTAAATCACGCACCGCATAAAGGTGGGCTGGTTACTGGAACTAGAAACAACAGGGAGAGACTCTTAAATAAAAACAGAAATAGTGGATGGTCCCGTGGTCATTTAGGTAGTAGTGATCCGGGCATAGTCGCTTCAGATTATGGGGAAAAACCTATTAAGACCAGATCTCAAAATATTAGAAGGGAAAATTTCCTAAACCAAGATAACCATAAGGTTTCCGAGACCCCATTTTCGATAGACGAATCGGTTATATCTACTCCAACAATAGAAGATAAATTACGTAAAAAGACTGACTTCCAGACAAAAAATATAATAGAAATAAAAACGTTTGATAATAGGGAACCGATGGCGGGCCCCAGTAATAGGAAGGAACAAACAAATGATCAGATACTGAACAACGATAAAAAATTATTAAGTGAAATAGATAAGAAATTCCAATCCAAAGAAAACGTAATATTAAATCTAATAAAAATGTTAGTAACGGAAGAACCTATACAAAATAAGAGTAAATGCATTGTTGAATACCTAAAGGTAATAAATGAAAAATTACAGGAGGATCAAGCCCAAGCCCAAAATTATTCATTTCTAAATTTATAATAATATAAGAAAAAGAGGTTACTTTTAACGGTAAAAGGAAAAAGAATAATAAAAAGAAATAAGTCTCTTCTCTCACAACTCCCATTTTTTCTTAGAACAATGAAACCGGTTAAAATCTTTCAATGGAATTGTAGAGGAATTAAAAATAAATACTTAGAATTGAGAAACTTAATGAATGATTATGATCTAATGTGTTTGCAAGAGACTTGGTTGCATGTAGTAGATCAGGTTAATTTCACAAATTGTAGAACTTTCAGAAGCGATAGACCCCAAAATATTATGGGCGGCGGTGTCGCTATTGTTTGTAAGGATAATCTGGATCCAATCTCTCAAAATATTTTAAATCTTTCGAATCCAATGGGAATCGAAGCATTGTGCATATCAATTAACGTAAGACAAAACGTAAATAATAAGAAAAGATTTAATATTTTATCAATATATAAACCACCGGACATTAGAGTTAACAAATGTGGGAGGAATTTTTCTACAAATTAAAACAAAAAAATTTATTAAATGATACGATAATTTGCGGAGATTTCAATGCACAACACCATACTTGGGGATCTTCCAGGATCGATCCCGCTGGGGGTTCATTAAGTAAAGCGATAAGTGACTCGGAGCTTTATATCCTAAATGACGGATCGACCACAAGAGTTTCTGTTAAACCAAGGATTCCTGTGAGTTCAGAAAAGCATAATGCACCGGAACAGTACGTTAGCGTCCCAGATTTAACATTATCAAGTATAAGAAACAGAGTCATTGGGTGGAAAACCTACAAAGAACCTCTGGGCAGTGACCACTTTCCAATAATCATAGAAATAATGATGAAGGATAAAAGCAGACTTATTGATTGTCAGCCAATCTACTCAAAAATACGTAGAGAAAAAATTAATTTTAGTAATTTTGAAACGGTAATATTTAACAAGATCTGGGAAGAGAAATTAAAAAACTCTGACATTAACAACAGACAGGTTAATGGAGCCCAATTGTATAATTGGTGGTATAGCTTCACTATGGACGCTATAGTACTGGCGGGTGGCATCATAGATGATGGAAAAGGAAGCATAAAAATGAAAGACAATAAGACAGGAGACATTAAAGTTATTGTTAAAGGTATAAATGGTGATATGAATAAATCAAGGCTCGTCAAAACAAAGAAAAATATTAACAAACCTTGGTGGGATGATGAGTGCCATAGGACAGTAGAAGCAAGGAAGAATTCCTTCAAAGACTTTTTAAAGAACCCAACTAGAGAAAATCTTTATAATTATAGAGTAAGTTCAGTAGAAACTAAAAAGATTATAAAGACCAGAAAAAGAGAAAACTTTCGCTCCTTTGTAAACAAAATATCCAGAGTCCCCGGTTCTAGGAAGTTTTGGGATAGTATTAAAAAATTAAAAAAAAACCCCTTATTCCAAGCACCTGTTAATACCATTATAAGCAAAGACACTTATAGAGAAATTTTTTAACAGATATATCCCAGACTGGGTCTGTGAAATTCTAGAGGAACCAAAAGATAGCTCCTATGGTAAAAACTTTGCTAACTATTTTAATTGAATTTAAAACGAAAGAAGTATGTGACATTATTTTACAAGGGAAACTGAATGGTAGTCCGGGACACGACTTAATTAGCTACAAAATACTAAGATGTATGCCCTGGTCGACGATCGAAATACTAAAAGAAAGTTATAATAAAATGTTATCCGATGGCTCCTTCCTGGAAAGTTGGAAACAATGTATCACCGTCTTGATTCCGAAGAGTGGGAAAAATGACTTTAGACCTATTACCCTGGAATCCTGTACTCTGAAAATCTTCGAAAAATTAATTAAAGTGAGGCTTGAGAGATTTATAGAATTGGATGTTGTGATTCCTAGATGTCAATACGGATTCCGCAAAAGTAAATCATGTGATAACTACCTTGCATTAATGAACATTGAAATATGCAGATCTTTTATGGAAAGAAAAGTCACAGGGAGGGGCTTTCTTGGACATTAAGGCGGCCTACGATAATATTAATCCCAGAATCCTCTATGATAAATTAAATAATTTGAGAATACCAATGAAATATAAAAAATTTTTAAAATGGTTCTTAGAAACAAGAACTACAACGATATTTGAAAATGGATGTTATAGAGGTACGAGGAGTGTTCAAAGGAGAGTCCCCCAGGGTTCGGTGTTGAGTCCCCTCCTTTTTAATATATGTTTCTGAGATTCTTAATGGTATACCTCATAACTGTAAAGTTTTGCAATTTGCCGATGATATTGCATTCCTCGTCTCGGATAACGATATGGATAAAATTAAAAGTACTCTTCGATAGATCTTATGACTGGCTGGAATCACTGAGTCTTGAAAACTCGATTACAAAAACACAACTGTACTTTTTCCATAGAAAGAAAAAATTTCTTACTCCCAACATACTGCAAGTTTGTAACGGTTCCATAATAGTTTCAAATAACATTAAATATTTAGGAATGACATTTGACAGCGAACTAAGATGGTATAATCACATCAAGTCTATTAGAAATAGAACATATTGTTTTGTAAATATACTCAAATGGATTACAGGTAGGAACTGGGGTATTAGCCTAAAGGCTGGATTTGATTTCATAAATGCCACCATTAGAGCACAAATAAGTTGGGGAGCACCATGGTATAATAGTGGGGGAAAATCATACCTGGGCCTCATTGATAGAATATTAATTTCGGCTTATAAAAGAGTATTAGATCTACCAAAAATGACATCAAATAAGGTGGCTTAGTTGATTTCCAAGCAAAAAACATCAGCTAGAATTGTGGCATCAGCAAGTGATAAATTAATACTAAAAGCCTACCAATTGAAAAACATGGAATTAACTAATAAATTTAATAATTTAGAAAAATTTTGCAGTGAGAAAAAAATAGCTATTGGTAATGTCTCATATATATTGGATAGATGGAGGATGGTCAGGCACTTTCTCCCTCATTTGTACAAGTGGAAGGTTCACCCTACTTTTGCATATCCTTTGGGCAAAGAAATAGAGGAAATTTCTTGAGATTTTAAGACGGGAGTCGATGCGAAGGCTACAGGGTCTTTTGTCAATGAAACATTCCATAGTAAAAATTCATTAAATAAAACCGACCCGAATGAAATCACTATCTTTACGGACGGATCAAAATTTGGCGGACAAGAAATAAGCGAACTCGATAGAAGGGTTAATTTACCCATAGAGAGGGAATTCTTCGGGAAAGTGAGTTGTGCAGTTTTTGGCCCGGATAGGAGTATGGGTCTGACTTTCAAATTAAATCCTCTAACATCCTCATTCAACGTGGAAGCTATAGCCATTACAAAAGCATTGGAATTAGCATCGGAATTGGGATGGACACACATCAATGTGTGCACAGAAAGTACAATCAAGGCATTGGAAGCATGCGAGAAGGGAAGGTATAGGGGGCACATTAGATTTCTGAGTAATATAGTGAGGGACTTATATAACGCTATTGTGAATTTTATTTCTAAAAAGAAATTAAACATTAGATTTACATGGTGTCCTGCGCACTCAGGGTTGTTAGGTAACGAGGAGGCAGATCGACTAGCAAAAACTGGGGCAGGAACCTATCTGCCGAATAAGGTGTCATTTAAAGAATGTATTGATAGTCTCAGAAATGAATACGACAAGATAGATTCTCAACATATCGATCAGATTAGTCCTAATACCGGTAATTACTTTTTAAATAATTTCAGGGAATTCAGCTATAAAACAATTTATAAGTGCAAATGTAAGAAAAATTTATGTGGAACTTACTTTAGAATTATAACAAGCACTGCATTCACAAATAAACTAAAAAATAAAATTGGTCTTGCAGAATCCGCAAAATGCAGCTGCAACCATGAAGTACAGGATATCAATCATATCTTCTGGGCATGTCCGTTATTAGAAGACAAAAGAAAGGAATTAATGAAGAAATTAAGAGGGCTTAAAATCCAAGAACCATACTCGGTGGAATATATAATGAATATCTTAGATGAGAAAATTGTTAAATTTCTTAATAAATTTATACAGGAAATTCTCAAAATATTTCAAATCTAATGTGGAACTAATTTATTATGGGAGTATGTAGAACAGGAACATTATTTAATTAATAAAAAAAAAAAATTTAGAATACGAATAATTAGTTGTATATAGATAGGCTTTTATATAGTATTAAGTAGATAATATAAAAGATAATTTATAAATGAATGATATAGGTTTTGGTTTATGACTAAAAGAATAACATTGGGATTAAGAAAAAGTAGAATATAAACTAAATATAATAAGTAGTTTTCTTTGGTCAGTATTGCCAAATAATTGCAGGAGGCCACTTGTATTCCCAGATCCTGGGGTGGGGAAAGAAGAGGGATTTTCCATTGAAAGAGATGGACATCAAAAAACCCAGAAAGCTATAATAAAAGAGATAAATATTAAGAAAAAAAAGAGAATTTATATATAGAGAGAAATATATATAAATATGTATATACACATAAAAGAGAAGAAATATACATATTAAACTACAAGTAACTATATATAACCAGACCTTTGGGCCAACAGATCTGGTTAAAACTGATTGAACGTTGTGGTACTGTGATCTTCAATAGAAGTCAGATATCCAGAGGCCAAATAGAAGAAGAAGAAGATTGCGAGTACGCGGGACCAGTGCTGGGTAGTTAGAAACGAACCGTACGTCGAACAGGAGGACCGGTCGCCAAGAAAAATAAAAGAAAGATGCCTCCTGAGTACGAAGAAATCGAGATCCGTAACATGTTGGAAAAGAACGACTGCATCGAACGAACCGTCTCAACAAAGTCATCAAAGTTATCCGCGCTATGCGGTGGGTGTTTCTCCACCCTCTCCCTAATTCTCCAAGTCGTGGAGTATCTTCACAAATCCTTAGTAAATTTTTTTTTAATCATATAAAATTCTGGAGTTCTATGAGATTATTAAATTATCGCGATGTTATCAAAATTCTCACATTTTTTAATCTTAGCAAGATTTTCTAAAATAATCCTGTGATATCAACGACGTACCGTCATAAGTGATTTAAAAGTTCTGATGTTAAAATGATCAAGTATATCTTTATAGTATATTATATCCTTTATTCAACATATCTTATAGATGTGTACGAGGTATGTCGTGAACAACGCGAATATATTTGACACGTTGCAACAGCTCGATCATGGAGAAAATCGATGATGATTTTGTTAACGGCGTACGTTGTATTTGTTTCAATGTAAATGTTGCATAAGGGAGAGTGAAAAAGTCCCGTATATAGTGCGTGAGTGTGTGTGTATTTTTTTTGTTCAGCAATTGTTAACACTTGTCGATCGACAAGTATAAAAGTTTGTTCAAAATTAATTAAGAATCATTGCACGTATTGATATTACTTTACGAGAGAACAAGAGAAACATAATTCTTAACACTCTACACACGTTGAGTCACGACATTTCTCAGTTAATTTTTATTATGTTTACAAGTATAAAAAAATTCTTTATGACTCTTATACTTTAACATTTCTGAAAAATAATTATGTGGTTATTTATTTGTCAAAGAAATTGTATATATAAATATTATAATTAATTACAGTGCTTTTAGTTTCTCAAAGAAAAGAAATTCACAGATCAAAATTATCGAATCGTGTATACAAAGTGTTAAAATTAATATTCAGTTGATAAGTTTATCTCAGGTAACTGTCTTAATTCAAATTTCATTAATTTAACTGATTGAACCATCTTTTATTATGTAACTCATTTTTTTCTCTTTCTCTCTTACATAGTAACGACAAGCGATCGGCTGTCAGTTTATGCATGAGAAAAAAAAATATATATATATAACACACACGCACATATACAAGTACTTACAATACCGTTGCTTATCTCTATAGGCAGGTAGACCGGTAAGTTTGCACAGATGAATTTTCTGATTCAGAAGGCATAAACATTGTTTTATTAGCTGTCCGAGATATCTTACGACCTTAATAAAAAATATCTTCATCTTTCTTTTTCCAATTTTTCCTTTTCTCTCAACTAACACTTACCTGGATATAATACGTAATCGCACATTAAATACTCACTATCATTTCTCGCAAAACGCCGGTTATCCTGACGTCAGTCCCTGACATATTGTCCTCACGTATATTTCTCTTAAGCACGGAAACTTGATTTCAAAGTTTAGTCGATTGTCGACATCGGTCTTGTATGCATTGCAATACGTCGCTGATTAAACAAGTTTCAAAATTTTTGAAATCACATATTGAATCTGTGAACAGAAAAATATTTGTGTAAATTTTGTGTTATTTTAATCGAAAATACGTGTTAATTTTATATGATAACTTCAAGTGCAAAACGTGGAAGTATAAAAAATTTTTAAAGGAGGACTTAACACTGTGTATTCTTACAACGTAACTTGATCAGTCCACCTTGTCACTATCTATTTCCTTTAAGAAGGAAATAGATAGTGACAAGGTGGACTGATCAAGTTACGTTGTAAGAATACACAGTGTTCTATTAATTGCAAATTAAAAACAAAGTAAATTAATCTTGTTTATTGTGAAACCTAGACAAAACTTTTTTCCATTGATACTTTTACTCTCAATGATCTTTCTTCTTGTCAGTCTTCAAAATAAATAACTAAATTAAACTAAATGTTACTAAATTTTGTAAATAAATAATTAAATTAGAAAATAAACAATTATAAATTAAATATTATAAATTAACAATCCTTAAAGTAAAAAATTAACTTTATAATTGTTCTTTAATCTTTCATTATATTTTTTACATTTCTTTAAACACTGAGAAATTTATTATCGTATCATAATTAATGATATAATTATAGATTTATTAATCATATAAAGACTATACATTTGATAAATAATTGTTATATTGCTTACATTGCAATAGATTAATTTGTAGATTGTAAAATCTCTTATCATCTGTACGATCATGTGATCTATAATTCTTAATTAACATTAGATACCAATGATAAGAATTTCCATGAATCACTATTCCGATGAAATTCTCTTCTTAGAATTTTCATATGAATTAAAACATTTTTCAGGAATACTAAAAAAGCTTACATCTTATTCTTAAATTCTGAAATATTCTAAGATTTCTCATTCTATAATTTCTAAAAAAATACTTTAAACTTGTTCAGATTTTACAAGATTTTATAAAAAATCAGAATAAGAAATTTTAAAAATCTTAGAATATCTCAGAATTCATATACGAAGAATTCCAGAAAAGATTTAGACTTTCTTAACATTTTTGAAGCAGTGTTATAATTCATACAAAAAAATCTGAGATCTTTTCTAAGAAGTTATAAAATTACATGAAAAATTTTAAGAAAAAAATTTTTCATGTGAACAGAGAATCACAGTATACATTATTTAAATGCCTTAACAAAAATTAATGTAACTTTGTCCCAGTATTCTGCTTAAAAATAGACAAGTATCCACGTTCATCTTCTTTTATTTACTAATCTTAAATTCACAGTGAAATAATTAAAAGTTAAAAAAAGATGCTGAAGAACCGTGAAGCACAGTCCCGTTTTTTTGAGCTAACAAATCCAATTTCATAGAATGTTTCGACGATTTTCTGTAGGGTCGCTCATTCATTTTTACTCTCTTCTAGCTTTCGCAGAGATATTCCAGCGGATAACGATTCGCTTGAACCTGACCGCACTTGCTCGTGCCAATGTAACAGGCTATAATAGACCAAGATTGTAATAAATGAACGGTGAATTAGTATTGACCGCGCGACCTTACGTTTGTCAGCGCGCGCGTTATGTATGAGCGCCGGCCGATCTCTCCTGTCGCGTCGTGTGAACCTCAGCATCGTGGCGGACCAACGAGGTTAATTAGTTCAAAGTGGTCTCCCATCTGTGCCGCAGCGACGTGGTGCGGATGTATAGGATAGAGGCGTTCCGACACAATCCGAAATACGTGATCGTGGCCGTGTAGGAGATCGTCACGCTATCAGGCTCCGATCGAGACGCTCGCGATCGAGTCGCAGACTTTGGACACTCGTCTAACGGATCATCTTGCAAGTTGCTACGCTCACCTGTTACCTATGTCAATTGTTTTTTCTCATCGTTAGAAATACGCCCTCGAGCGATTAGAACCTGTTTCCTTCAGTTTTCTCCCTGTTTCTCCCTGTTTCTCCCTGTTTCTCCCGTACTCTTAATCGTCATAATTATTCGGCGGCCATAACAGTCAAAGGACTCTCGTTTTCATCAGCCTGAAGTAAGTCGCAAAATCCAATTTCTTTCGATATTTATCTCTCGCGTGATCGCGTGATCAACGTGTAAAACGGCTTATTTCAGTTCGGCGCGATGTTCAAGTAGATAGTTGAAGATAATTTGTTTAATTCGTAAATACTTCTTATCGAAATATTTGTTTTCTAATACCTGATGATTTTTCAAAGGCGCTGAAGGATTATACGTATACAATTTTCACGCTTAACTATTTAATTATTCTAAAAAGGGAGGCTAAATTCGCATAAATACAGATGTGTCGCAGCTTGATTCTCCGTTCTTTCTGTGCCATTTCTCGAATGTGAGATGAAATATTCACGAAAAGCCGCTCGTCTTTCGCGCTCACGCGTTTCGATCGGCCACATACAAATCAGGTAGTTGCTAGGTAAAAGTAAGGTTAGGTTAGGCGCTCCCGGATCATGCATACTCGTCGCGAACTCGCGACCGTCTCTCCCGAGGATGGTGCTCTCGTTCACAGGATTTCCTTCTTTGAAACGAATGCTGTTGCTCGTCCTACAATGTTCGTTATGTAAGTTGCGTAAAAAATTCTCGAGGCCGCCTCGCTATAGTTTCACGAACGTCACGAGCGAATTATCTTCGAACACGATGTCACTGTTATCATCGAAATGATGTATCGTGCGAAAATTTTTTATAAAAAAACTTTTATAAAAAAAAATTGTATAAACTTCGAAGGAAAAAATTGAACCTTTTTTAAGATTTTAAATTAAATTTTTAAATATTAACAAAATTCATTATACAATAAGAAAAATGCTAATAAAATTCCAAACAAGTACTCAGGCATATTATGATCGGTTACGCTTATTTATAAAAAGAACTTTGTATACGTAATGAAATAGTTTCTTTTTCAAATGTTTCGTTCATTTTGTAACGACCATAATCGTTACAAAACGAACCGGAAGTGGTCGTGCCCCTGCTCATCCAAGCGCAGTGAAGCAACGTACGATCGTTTTCGAATAATAATTACATTTATTAGCGTTAATCAACGGATCACGCTCCGTTCGGAATAGCGTGATTGCGTGTTCCCGCTATGTACCATTTTCAGGTTGAATCAACTGTCCTCTTGTTATTTGTCGCGAGTCATCGTGGGCGCGCGGTTCTCCGTTATCTCTCGATTCTGCTTTGACATTTTCTTTGCGACGTATATCCTTTTCTAAGTATGCTCTTTTAGCATTTCCAAATTAAACTTTCAAACTCGATTCGCATATTTGAAACACTATACTAATTGTCTTCGTTTCAATAAATGTAAGAAAAATATTGATTCATCTTTCCAGGTCACCGCGCAATGGTAAGCAAATTTTGGTGCCATGAGATCGGACGCAAATGGAGACAAGCGACCAGACAGGAGCCGCTGCAGGCGCGCGTGTTATCCCAATCAAAGTGCAAATCATATGTAGCCATCTGGTACCTATACTACCGCTGGCTCATCTTCCTCATCTGGACCGCCTTCGTCATATGTTCGGTGTTTGAATTCGGCAGCTATAAGCCGTTGATGCAGTATGAAAAATGGCCAATCTATCTGACCAACTGGGGTATGGCACTGGGATTTACACAAGCGTTAGTTGGTGGCATCCTCGTATCGAAACGATGGCGATTGCAGAAGATACCCGGCTTCGATCCTTGTGGTCTTAAATTGGAGTTCACCGAGCGACTGTATTGGTTTCTGTACGTTGTCGCAACCAACTTTGCAATTGGTGTGACGGTATGCTACTGGTTTGTCGTATACAATCCAGAAATCCATCAAGTGGACCCTCTTAACATCATGATGCACGTGTGTAACACCGTGTTGATGCTGATTGATCTATTTGTCACCAGCGTACCGTTTCGTCTGCGGCACTTTTGGTGGTCCCTGTCGATCATCTCGTTCTACGTAATCTTTTCGATCATCTATTATTTCGCTGGCGGCCTCAACAAGAATGGCCATCACTACATCTACAAAGTCCTCGATTGGAAGAAACCGATGCGGACGTCGCTCATTTGTATTGGTGGTTTCACATTCGTGATAGTGCTGCATTGTGTCAATTGTATGCTGACGAACATCAGAGACCGAATTTATCGCAAGACTGCCGAAAAATTTAGCAAACCTGTGCAAATAAATATGACAGATAAATCGCTTCCAGAAAAACAAACAGAAATAGTTTAATTAATAAAAGTTTATGTAGAATATTTGTTTTTGTTCGTCTAGTATCCTCTCGGTATCGAGAGAATATTAGGACCCGAGACATTGGAACAGTTTGATATTTCGCAAGGTAAAGTAAAATGTGCCTTCTTGATAGGGCTGCGTCTATAAACAGAGTCCTTCCATGAAAAATGAGCAAGCTTTCCATGGTCATCTAGTGTTTGTACAAACGATAAAATATTAATAGTGATATAAACGAGTAGGTGATTTCTCTTACCATTTTGAGTTTCATCTTTGATATTTCTAGCAAAAAAGAGAAAACAAATTATTGCTAATTGTATCAATATACCGATTATATCATTACAATTTATAGATTCTACAAAAAATTACTTGTATTTATTAGAAATTATATATCGTAGAAGTCTGACAATAATTTTTCAGACTTTTATGATATACAATCACTTTAACTCGATTATCATAATTATTCCGAACATGTGCAATTGTCTGTCACGCAGAAGTCGAGATACATGTGAAATAGTAAGTGTGTCTCTTTTCTTTGAATAGTAAATAATATAAATTTCGCTAAGCAAAACAGAAAAACCATAATCACGCAAGTATTTCATTACATGTACATTATATAAATCAGTATTCTTACTTTATATTTAATGCTGTATGGTATTACTTATCTTGCATTTTTATAGCACTAAAATGCATTGAACGCATTTTTATATTTAGATAAAGAAAAGTTATCACACATTGTTGAATTCATTTCAAATTATGTGCAACTGTCATGTATGTTTAAGATACAAAACAAAAACGTTCTTTGGTTAATATTCACGCTAGCGTTAACAGAACCAAGGTTATAGGTTTTTTTATTTACATCAAACTTCAGAATTTATTGTAACGAAATAAAGTTCATAGCAGCACATATGTGATTGAATAAATCTAATATCTAAATAAATATCTGAATTTCACTTAAAAAATACTATGAACTTTGGTTCCAAACCAAGTTAATATAATAATTTAATGACCGATGTTATCGTTAGATTAGTTGAAAATTTTGATACAAGGAACTATTAAATAAAAAGGTATATAAAAAATGCTTATACATAAGGATACATATACAATCTGGAATGATATTAATATATCATAATTTGATTTAAGGAAGATTTGTTAATATATGAAGCTCAACGTTCGTTCGCATGTGTTTTATACGAGAGTTCCTATTTAACTATTAATGTGTCTGTATGCTGTACGATTATTGTATGTGCAGCCAAATGATTGGACTGAATAAAAGTCTTTTCCAATTATTATTAATTACGCATATGTATGGATAAATCTATAGCGTAAAATAATTAGGAATTGTATGTGTATCTATCTTTCTGTACACTTTTTATTGCAATTTCTGTAATAATTATAGCTGAGTAATTTAAAATACCATTAGTTTAGAAAAAAATATTGACTTGCATAAACTTTTCATAACGTAACATAGTATCGCCGAATTATATCGTTCAACGTACACGAGAGAATTTTTTGAATATATGTACATATACATATGTTACAAAAATGTAAATTAAAGCGCTGAAAAAAGCAGACGAATAATAAATTATATATACCTTTAAAGTGCTCATAGTTGGATAGATAGATTGTCAGACAGTTGACAGCAATCAAGTACACAGATGATGATTTTTATGGAAAAATATCAACGATTTATTAATAAAATAACGATTTAAAGCGATTATGAGCCGCGTAGTACAAATGAATATATCAGGCTGAGGCCAGCTCCTGGATCACAGATCGTATTAAAGTTACCACAAAAGCTATGTTTAATATAACGACCGTCATTGTTTAAAACTATCTATATGTCACTCTTAAGTTACATTTAAAATAATTACGATTATCACGTCATCATGTCCAAAATAAGTATGCAATAATCACTTGGTCGAGAGCACTCTATCACGAAAATCACTCGAGACCACGATAGTGGAAATCATCACTTGTGTCCATCGCGCAAATCACTCGAGACCGCGCAAATTATTCGCACTCTCGAGCGGACTTGAATCTAACAACAGCACCTGGTATTCCGTACCTGCCACATCGTCCTGATAGTACATCGACGGTAATTCTTCTGTGAACAACAGACCCTCGCTCAAATCACCACTCGTGTCCAGTACAACATCCGACGTTTCCGTTACTATTGAATTCGTCAATCCACTGTGCTTCTTTAGTTTAGACCAGTCGGTATATGTTAGATCTGTCCTTGCCGAACCTTGCTCCTTCACTGACTTAGTTTCTTTGTCGATTCGCTTATCAGTTCGTTCATCGTTTCGGAATGTTTCCGAGCTCTTTAACAAGGTGTTTAAAGGTGGTGGTTCTGATTCCAACAGAGAACGATCCGCTCTTGAAGAGGAAGTATCAAGGATAACGGCATCGCACGGAGTCACCATGACCATCTGCTCTTCCTCGACGGCAGTAGGGGAATTTGGAAGTGAGTTGTGTACGGTGTATAAAACGTAATCTATGTTGGCATCGTCCGAGGATGATTTAGTCAGCAGATCGTCACAATGTATGCCGTGTGCTTTCAACATATGTTCGCGAAGACTCGTCTCGTTGTTGATCAAATGTCCGCATACGTCTATCGGACAACAATACAGCCACTCCATTTGATCCTCATCTTGAGAACATGCACCTCCATCACCCTGCTTCTCGACGTCGTTCTCCTTCGCGATAGTCTCCGCGGCATTTATCAGCTCTGGGTCCCATCTCTTCGACTTTATCGATTTCACTCGAGAGTAAGAAGATTCTTTCGTTTTCGTGCGTTTCTCACGATCACGAGTGCACTCAGGAATATCATTGACTATGTTTAAATCTGATTTACTTTGCTGATGCTTCTTGATATGCACGTATAAACTACTCTTGGCGGAGAATCTGGCAGCACACATAAAGCACTGAAAGAAGCGACCTTCCGTGTGCGTTAACCGATGTTCCTTCAGATGTTCCGAGCGCATAAACGCCTTGCCACAGTTTGGAACATCGCACACGAATTTACGTTCGTTTGTGTGCTTCTTCTGATGGCGCTTAAGTTTACTAGATGACGAAAAGGCCCACTTGCAATCCTGGAAAGTGCAGGGATAGGGTTTGTAGCCGGTATGAGAACGCATATGGGCTTTGAGTCGGCACGGTTTGTCGAAAATCTTGCCACAGCCTAACCACGAACACTTGATATCCACTTCCTTGTAGCTATGTGATCGCTGATGCGATGTCAGTGCGTTGCTGCTGTAGTAACGTTTGCCGCAGCCCTCGTGCTGACATACGTAAGGTGCGTGACGCTGATCGTGCGACTTCATGTGTAGCTCCAATGCACGTTTCGTCTGAAACTTCTCTCCGCAATCTGGTACTTGGCAAATAATCCGATTAGGACGACTGTGCAGTTTCGCATGACTCCACAAATTGTAGACGGTAGTGAAACGACGATTACAACCTTCCACCTCACATACGTAATCCTTGCGTTTCAAATGCGTTTCCTTGTGTCTCTTTAATTTGAACTCGGAATAAAAAGCCCAAGTGCAGCCCTCGAAGTCACACTGTAAAAATATAGCCAATTAAGATAATAATAAACAAAAAAAAAAAAAAAACAATTGTATACACAAATTTCAAGGGCTGAATTACAAAACTAATTTTAAACAATTTTATTTGTTGCAAAATTATATGCATCAAGCAACAAAAAAGATTTGAGGATAAAAATAAATATCACATCTTTTTAATATACCTTAAACGGTCTAATTCCATAGTGGGCCAACAAATGACCTTTCAGAGTGTACAATCTGCCGAATTGTCTGTTGCAACCGTCTCGTGGGCAGAGCCACACTTTGTCGTGCTCGGTGGCACACAAAGGCTGCAGGCTATCATCGGTGATGCCTAGTTCTTTCAATGCATTGGATATAACAATTTCGTATTGATTACTCGAATTATTATCGACACCATATTCAACCGTGCCATTCCAAACGGTGGCAGAAGTATCTATTTTAGGCAATTTTGGGAAATTGCCGGTCGCCTCGATCAATTCCGAAGTCTTGCCTTGATAAATCTGTTTCTCTGTGCCAGTATTTATAACGATTTGTGTCATATTGGAGATTTTATCGGTAGATATAGCGACCACGGCCATCATGTCGTCCTGTGAGTCTGTGTCAACGGCGAAGCTCTTGCCATTGATATGTTTATCGACTTTCTTTTCCAGTTGTTCCGTCAGTTGTCGACGTTTCTTGATAATACGAGGCTTGAGTTTTGTCTTCTTCAATTGTTCTATTACTTTGCTCGATGTGCTTATTTTCATGCGATTCGTCACAATATTTGAGGAGCTCTCCTCCATTGGCGGTAGAGTCCCGACGAAGAGCTCCGAGGAACTTGTCGAAGATTGTACTTTAGTTTCCTGTTCCGTCTTTGTATCTTCCATCTCATTTACGACTAAATTCACCGGTAGCTGATTGAGGGTAACCTGCGTGGATTTCTCGCAGGGTGTTTCATTGTTTCGCACTGAAATTCCTGTTTTTGAAGCGTTTTTTTCGATATCTCGATTCTCTACGTTTAGCGTTGGTTGGCTACTCGCGGACGGCAGAATCTCGCCAGCCACCATCATGTCATCCGGCGTGAGCGCCGCTAATTGATCCAGATGGTCCAATTGGAACTCTGGTAGCATAAACTCATCGACGACCTTCTCGCACGGTGGCTCCAGTAGCCGGTTCTCGCTATGCGTCAGATCCTGCAGTATCGGGTCGTAGCTCGATGATAGGTTGAGCTTCTTAGCATCTGCCAGATCGATGTCGATAGACAGGCCATATGGATCCTTGCTCAGAAAGCAGCCGTGTGACAATACCTCCTCACCCAAATACCGGTCTACGCCCTCTACCATTTTCGTTGCATCCAGGTCCATACTCGATGACACTGGAGGCTCGGTGCTACGCATTTTGAGCCATTTCTCAAAGTCAGCTACCGTCTCGACGACGTCAACACCCTTTCCAGTCGTCGTTTGATGCCAATGATCATTTCTTTTGGTTCTTCGATCCTTCTTACCGATCTCCTCCGTTCTCGACGAGGCAAAAAGTGTATCTTCGGTGGGCGTACATTCCACTCCCTCGCCCTCGGAGCTAGTGGCGAGTATCCTCTCGCGACTGGATCGTCTCGACGTGCAAGTAGCGACGGCTTCTCTGCGAGACATTGGTGGTCTGCTCCGTGGCCGGCACTGCGGAGGAAGCCCACGTTGGTGGTGAGCGACAACGACATTCGACGGATCATTATATTTTGTTCACGGCAAGAAGGGGCTCCTCCGGTCCGGGAGCCCGAGGCTACTGTCTGTTGCACGTGCAATTTTCATTGCGTGTCTCGAAGTGGACTTCATTTTTCTTACCGATCGTCTCTACGGCAGAATATCATTCAAGGTACAATTCGTTCTTTCGCACATCACACACCGGACAATCGTAAATTGTCGAGAATTGCGCGCGGTGCGAGCTAATGGAAACAACATAACCTCTTACCATGTACGCTGCTGAGGCAGACAGGCTAGGGAGCGGTGTATCGGATCGATACAGCGGTTATATCCGATAGAGAGAGAGAGAGAGAGAGAGAGAGAGAGAGAGAGAGAGAGAGAGAGAAAGAGAGAGACTCGTCCGGTGATGATAACAGCAGCGGAATATCGTTTCCTCTGGCGTTTGCTCGTGAGCGCAAAAAAGATATTCGCGCGCGCACCGTGCGCGATTCGATACTATCTTTTTACGGGTAACAATAAAATATAGAAAATGACAAAATAATATCGACGAACGAGCAAACTGACGCGAACGACACGCTCGCGGCCACGGCTGAGCCATCTGGCGACGTGCATGCTCATTCTGTTGCCGATTGCGTGGATCGCGTGACTCAATCCGACAACTGATAACGCAGATCAGGAGGAGAGCAAAACGCCGTGCGCCATGCGTAGCATTGAATGGCATTGAAACTCTCAAGGGCAAAACTGAAACTACCGTCGCTGTCATGTTGTCAACTCAGAGTATTCGATAAACAAATTCGAATTTGTTTCGTGTAAGTTTATAAACGCACGGCAACGTTCTTCCGACTTTCTTAATTTTATGATATTAATTATGAACAAATTATATATATATAAACAATTATTGTAGTTTTTAAAAATATTGCAAATGAAAATGAAGGGGAGGAAGAAGAGGAAGCTAAAGAAGATAAAGTTAAATGAGAAAAAGATGAGGATGAAAGTAAATAGCCTAAAAATAAATTAATGATAAATTTCTAAATAAATTAAGCAATCCATTATTTTTTGAAAGATTCCACAGTTCTTTACATTAGTATAAACAAATTAAAGTTATATATGGACTAAATGATCTCAAGGTAAATTATTCATCTTAATATGCTATATATCAAGCCACATGGCTCATATATCCTATTATGATTATTAGCCTATTCTTTGTCATTATAACTTATTGACATTTTTAATTATATATTATTTATAGTTGGGAATAACAATCGACTTAAAATTTTCATAAAAGAAATTTATTAGCGAATGCTTCTGATAAAATTATTTGGAATTGGGCTGTATATGAGAATTTACCACACTTTTAGTCTGGATTCTCTGGAACAAAATGTTTCAAATATATATGTATACTTATAACTGAAGCATTGAGATTGAATGTTCTAATGCATTTATTTTGATACTAGAGTATTGTATATTTTGCTAATAAATTCTTTTAAATTATGTCTATTTAGGTCAAGTGGTTATTTTAGGTGAAGCGTTTCTGGTCACATCTGGTGATTCAATTTGGTCATATTCAATTGAACAATAATAAAGATAAAAATTTGAGGACAAGAACATTGATGGTGCACTCGGTGGTGCATAAGGGAAATTGAACTCATTGGCAGTGTATCTTGAAAAAACCTTAGATGATCTTTTGTAGTAAAGAAGCTGCAAGGGTGTTCTTAGACATTAAATGGGTGAGTCATAGTGATTAAAAAAGTTTAATATTCATTCATATTTTTATTCTTTGTGTTAACTGCCTGCAACATATCTATATACTATATATAATATTAATTTTTCATATAAAATTTTGCCTGTATGCGTGCAGATATACTTTGATTTTATCCACATATGTATTATATAGAAAAATTTTATATATGTAGTGTGTATGTGTAAAAAATTAAACTAAGTAGTATAAATATTGCTCATTTATAATGCTTTTATACGAAAGAATTTAGCAGAAAAAGGTGTTGTTCTGTCCTGCAAAATATTAATCATTAAGAAGATGCCAAAGCCATCAGTTATTTAGAAGACATTATGTATTAAAATTATCTATAGATATATTACTTATTTATTCATCAAAATTTTTATTACTCGAATCTATTTGTGATGCACATTGGAACTTCTTCGTCATTTCCTTGTTTACTAAAATTTTGAGTTGTTCTATTCTTGAGTGTATTTGTGGCTCTTTTTGTGCCATCGCCTGGCGCAGTATCTTCGCTGTATCGCGAACTTTCGCTACATTTATTGGTATCGATTCCCAACGAGATGTCGATTTCTCATACGATATAACGTCTTCCGTTCTAATGTTCTCTTTATGTTGGATGATCCTTTTGGTATTTGAAGTTGGCTTCATTCCTTCATATGGTTTTTTCGATATTATAGGTTTTAAATTCTTGCCTTCGTAAATATTTTTCTTCTATAAAAATTAACAAAAATACATCCATAATCTGATATAAAATCACATACAGTGTCTGTAAAAATCTCTTTTTTTAATGATTTTTTAAATGATTTTTTTCAGCTTTCAGATCTGGAAAAATAACCTTGACGAAAATGTAAACATTCTTTGCTACCTTGTTGGAATCTTCCACCATCGCTCTACTCAGCAAAACAGCTCTAGGCAGTTTGTATGATGGTGGCGACTTAGGCTGCGGTTCTATGAGTCTTTTCAAGTCTTTGGACGATTTAATTAGATTGGCACAGACTAACACATCTTTAGGTGTCGTTTGATAATAGGAATCCTCTTTATAATGTATTTGTTCTTCACGATTGGCCAGCAAACAAGTGGAAGGATTCTTTGAGAATTTCTTAGGATTAAACACATATTCCAAAAAGGTCAACTTCTGTACTGCAAGCTTCTTCTTTGTCGATGATGACTTTTGGAAATTTAAAGACAGTGCTTTTTTCTTTAATCCTATTAAGATATATCGGAAAAACTATGTTAAAAATACATATCTTGAAACTCTAATAACTTTTAATTTTATAATGTTTTATAAATCATCTTTTTAATAAATTTACCATAATACTCAAGTTTCTTTGATGTGGTTGATATCGATCTTCTGTTACAATCCTCGTTAAAATTTTTCTTTGGACATACAGACTTGGCGTAATGCCACGATTGTTGCCACAAGAAGGGGTTATATTTATTCTTCTAAGAATACATTAAATTAACGCACACTATTTACATATATGTACATGGATATCAATTGACAGCAAGCCTTAGTTACATTAAGTGGAAGTAAATTGAAAATTTGGAGTCTGGACTGAAAATATGCCATTGAGAATGAATAAATTTCCGTGTTCAATCACATACTTAAAAATGTAAGATATATGTATAAAAAAATATGTATTCAGCAGATGATAAAACAAAAACAACTATAAATTTTGCAGCGTGAAAGTATTCATAATTTCTTTTAAGAAATAAATGCGTTACATTTCAAAGCATTACTAAAAATTTTTAATTTTATAGATTATAGATTGTTCTATTATTATGTATGAGTTTCTGTGTAAAATTTGAGCATAATTCTCTTATTGGTTTATGCTGCATAAGCTAAGTATAATTCTTCGTTCTTTTTTTAGCTGATTTTAATTAAATTTGAATATTTACGACGAAATTTTTTGTTAATAAGGACAAAAAAAAATAAACACTTGTAGTTTTTAAATATCGATAACTTTTAGCTGATATCATAGAGCCAAAAAATATCTTTAAAAATTCAAAAGAAGATAAAGATATGCACAAACTAGAAAATAAAATTATATTTTTATATAATTTTGTATATTTGTAAATCTAATTCATTTATAAATACTATGCATGATTTAAAAGTGAAATACATTAAAATTTTTTTAAATAAATACAAATTGTCAAACTAGATGTATACAATGAATGTTAAAAAAGACATATATAAGAATTAAAAAGAAAAAAAAATTGGCCCATGAGGGGATCGAACCCGCGACCTTCGCGTTATTAGCACGACGCTCTAACCAACTGAGCTAATGGGCCAGTTGTATACAGGGCTCAATATTGTATTCTTATAGTTTCTTTTCTATAGAATACGAAAATTTAATTTCAAATAAATAAAATAAAAATTACAAACTAAATAAAGCCACGTATTTTCCAGTAATATAAAAAATATTGCATGAAATAAGTATGAGGATTTAAAAGATATTACATAAAATAACATTTTATTCATACCAGTGGTTTAAAATAATTATAAATAATTACATAATTTCACCTCTTTCCCTAACTACAACTGTGGTACTCCGCATATTAGCAAATGCTGTGATTTATCATTAATTGTGTAAACCTGTTACACAGAGCTAATTTATCAAGGAAATAATGTGTGTGAACAACCATCACTTATTGCATATTCTTGATGTTAATATAAGATATAACTTGAGCAATAATGTAACTTATTTGAATACCATTAAATGATAAAATACATTAAGTAAAAATATTTAAAGTGGTCAAATAATAATACATACAAATCAAATGTAACAATATATAATTATTTTTACAATTCTTTAACATTTCAACATTTTTAGTATTCATCTGTTAATAAATATGTAAAAAATGTTTTATACTGTTTTCTTTTATTTATTTTCCCAATATTTTTAATAATTATCTTTAGAATTCATAGTATTTCTTTATTATAATCTATACTGAAATATATTCGATATTTTTCCATTTCAACGATTTATTTTAGCAATTTATTTTTAGGAAAGTAAAGAGATCTGAACAGGGCAGTAGAGTTAAATAAAATCATTTCAACAGCAATTTTAGTTTTCACTTGGTTTCTGAAGTCATATTCTTTTAAAAAAATTCTACCTCATTTCTGCTAGCATCTGACATTAGGATTCATAGCAAATACTTTGTCAAATCCATTTTTAACAAATTTGACTATCTAGACATATATTTACTTAATCTAATACTGTGAAATAATAAATTAATCCTAATTAAAGATGAGTAAGATGGACATTTGATTTTACAGTAGGATACAAGTCTTCAACGCTACCTTGACTGCTGTTAATTTTTTTCCTTGTCTATAAAGTGATCTATAACCAAATTTTGCTGCATTTGATGTGTGTCACTATGCACTTTTCTGTCATATTTCTTCAACAATATTCCTTCGTCTTCCTTATCTGTAACGATGAAAACAATAATAAAGAGTAAAAGAAATTAGAAAGAAAGAAGGATAAAGGAAAAATATTAAAAATAGTAATATTAAATATTAAAACATTAATATTAAATGACACTGAATATAGGAATATCGCGACAATAATTTTCTTTTATAAAATTTGCTAACATCTTTGAACTAAAGAGAAATTTAACCTTTTAATTGAATCATGTGCATTGATGAATATCTGCATTAAAACCGATATTCATAGTCGATTCTTATATTTAAGATTGTCTTAAGTATCATCTTAAAAATGTCATCAACAGAGAGCCGTATTAGCATCTTAAAACATTACTTAAGACGATTTTGAAATATAAATTGACTATAAATATCGACCTAAGGAAATAAAAGCTTAACATTAAATTGCAAAAGAATGCAAAAATAAACACCGCGTTAATAGAAAAACCCGCTTTTATCTTTCTGATACCCTCGGTCGTGGGCACACCGAGAGAAGATTATTAAACTAAGTTAGGGTATAGCTTCACTTCTCCACATAACGCGGTGAACTGCTATCGAGTTCCTTATCATCATATATATACAAACAAAACTATAAAGAAGTGCTAATGAGAAAGTGTGTTTTGCGCCCTCTTTTGGCAATACCGTGTACTAAGATTGTATTCC
This sequence comes from Solenopsis invicta, assembly GCF_016802725.1. NCBI lineage: Eukaryota > Metazoa > Arthropoda > Insecta > Hymenoptera > Formicidae > Solenopsis > Solenopsis invicta. The sequence goes on from NC_052667.1 coordinate 28,631,721, forward strand.
GACATGGAGGACTGAAAAGAGCATTGCGATGGTGGGAGTAATATCCTAATAGGCGATCCAAGCAAGATGGCCACTATCGGAAATAAACTGAAATAAAGCCATTATGGTCGGTATTCATAGTCGATTCTTATATTTAAGATTGTCTTAAGTATTATCTTAAGATGTCATCAACCAATAGAAAGCCGTATTCTTAAGACGTTACTTAAGACGATCTTGAAATAAGAATCTACTATGAATACCGACCTATACATTTGTCTTTGGTTATAATCACGGGTGAAATCTGTTGTTTGACTTATAAAAGGGTTAACAAACTAATGCGATTTTGTTGTTTGTCTAATAAGCTTTCTACAATAAGCTATTGTATAGTCGATGGCATAAGTTGTAAGCCATAAGAATTGACTAATCACAGTCGAATATGAAGAGAATATTCGACTAATATTGACACCGACTAATAACTTATTGTAGAAAGCTCATAAAAGAAAAAGCACACGGGATAAGATTATTTTACATAAGTAGGTTTACTGACAAAGGAGATATTAGGTACATACGTGTCCCCGGTAAAAATTTTTCGATAGAAAACGATTCACTTTAGTGAATTCAAGGTACCTATTCTGTACTTAACAATAATTAGGCTTGTTTTCTATTCCTGCACTAGACTGCACTGGAACGTTCCTTCTTGTTTTTACTAACTTTCAAATATATATCTATTTCACTTTAAGTGCACACTAATTCAGGGAGTTCAGGAACAGAAAACAAACAGATTGTCGGTGTTGCAGATATTCAATGTGCAACGACACTGACAATTACCGTTAACAAAACAGGTTCTCGGTTTCCACATTTAAAACGATAGAATTTTTTCTATCGAAAATTTTTTACCGACAATGCGATTACTCACAATAATTAATAAAAATTATTCTTTTTTTTAGATTTCTGAAAGATTCGCCTATACATCAAAGATGGATTAAGGCTTGCGAATTGCGTGATAATGTATCTCGTTTTCATACTTGTTCAAATCACTTTGAATTATCTGAGAATTTAATTTTAAAAAATTACGAATTCCAATTTAATATAAATAATTTTCAAAATTTAACTTTTAATTTAACTTATTTTAAAAAAGTAACTTAATTTAGTTAACTTTTTGTTTATATAACCCTTAAAGTAATTAAATTAAATTAATGATCTAGCCCTTAGTATTTTTGAGAAAAACTCTTGCATACTTGATTTTATTATATTAATAAATATACAATTAAATTTTGTCAGAATGATTATGTTGCAATATTATTTATTGTATAGAAATGGAAGCTGCATCAGAAAATGAATGTTTTATGGAAACTACTTCAAAACGAGTCACCACAGATACATCTATGTCATTATTCACCAAAAATACCGATCATGAAGTTGCCTTCCTGAGAACTGTTTTGAAAAGTACAAAGACAATGTACAAAAATAAGATTTTGACTCTCCAACGGAAAATATGGAGAAAAGATGGATGAATTAGGCAGCTGAAGAACATACTGATAATGTTGCAGTAGAAGGATTTTATTTCTGATGAGAATCTAAATGCCCTGGAAGATTGAGGAAGATTGAAGTATTACATTGGTGCAAATGGATATAAATGTCAATTAACGTTAAACATGTTTTTTATAAAAAGCTTTAAGGTCAATATCAGATCATGCCAAAAGACAAGTAGATAACGGAATATTGAATATAACTATTAAAAATTTCATTGGCTATGTTCACATAGGGCCATTGAATATTAATTCAATGTAGCAAAATATGAGTAGCGAATAAAGAAACATTAGTTTCCCTTTTAAATTGTATTAACAGGTTTTAGATTATACCATTTTTTTTTTGTTAACACTTAACGCAAAACAAATATTCTAAATTTTATTTTAAATGTTTTGTACTAATGTGATAAAGTTTCACTTTTGATGGTATGCCAACAAATAGCATTTGTAGGGTATGACTTAAATGTAATTTCCTTAATTAACATTTTAAGCATTGGAAGTCTTAAGAATCAGTGGTGTTTAATTCATCATGTGTTGAAATGAATTATTTCCAAATCAAAATGCAGAATGTGCACTAATGATTGAAGATGAAGACAATCTCATTTAATGGAGATACTTATTAATTGATCTTGACATACAGAAATTGATCAGAAATGGTGATACAATGTGCTTTAAAAGGAAGTGATAGCAAATATTTACTGAAGAAATATATATATAGTTTTATTTTAAAACTGAGAAAACTTACAAAAACAATAGTAACAAAAGTTTTAATAAAGACAGCATTCTATTTATTTCCCAAGATATTCAACTTCTTATTTTGTTAGTTAAATTCTTAATTTTCTGAAACACCAATTACTTTATAATACATGTAAACATATAAAGAACGATAGCTTGCAAAATAAAACACTGAACATCTCGAAAGTGATACTTAATTACAGAGATCTCTAGTCATTAAGACATTTATTTGCCATTTAATCTGTTAGCAACATATTTTAGCTATAAAAGATAAAAGCTACTCAAGATTATTGATTGAAGTTTACTAACGAGATTTAATGCCAATCTAGACAAGTGGAGAAATGCCAAAAGCTTGTATTGCAAATAATGGATAATATTAACGCTGTGGAAACATTCAATAGAGGGTCTCTAGAGAAAAGAAAATGTGATATAGATATAGAGATGGATTGAGGGGGCTGCTGCTTCAGTCAACCTAACCTGACGCGATCAGCAGGCGGATCTGGCGAGCGGACAGTGACAGACGTCAAGCGAGCACGTATTCCTCTCGGCGCGTATTTCTCTCATCGAGTGTCGCGAATGACTCGATCGTAGCGTCGACGCGAATTATGGCGAATCGTAAAAGGGCCGATGATCCATGCCGTCGATCGTTGCCGAAACGCCACTTGTGGTCCTCGTCGTCCGACGAGGAAGAGGAAAAAGAAGGGAAGACGGTAACCTCCTGGCCACCCTGCGTGGCATGCAAAAACCCCTCGTCGCCATCAGGGAACGAGATCGTCTTCCCGTCCTCGTCGTCTGACGAGGAGAAGATGACCCCCACTCGTTGCCGGGATACTTTGGCCAAAAACAACCAGTCGCCGACGTCGGACCGTTTCGGCAGGAGTCGCATCGACCCCGTCGAACAGTCAACAGGTTAGAATTCGTATCACTATATGCTGTTTATTATATAGCGCGCGCGCTGTGTGGATTGTTTTTTTTTCTTTTTTTTCCATGTCTTATTTTTAAGTTAATAACGCTTTTTCGCAGGTCAAGATCTGTCGTCGCGTCGCGACAACAACCCCTTCAGTTTTAAGGCCTTCCTGAAAAATGGCATTCAGCAAACAAACTATCACAACACTGGGGCAAGGCCAAAGATCTACTCGTCCTCCACATCGAGTCCCAGCAGCATCCTTGACAAGGACAACGCTGGCAGCGGTGTTTATTCTGGCCGAAACCCAACGGAACTGCCAGACTTTGTGCAAGATCATTTGGTCATTGAACAATGTTATCTGAATCACGAGAACAATCAACCTGTACTACCTGACGTGGATAATCTTCCAGATTTTGCGTTGAATAGTATGGAACCAAGACAGTCTCGATTGCGGAGCGAGACCAAAAAGAACGACTCCGATGTCTTGTGCGACGATCTACGATCATTTGATCTCACTGATACACTGCACAAAGGCTCGCCACACAGGGATCATTCTGTACAGAATGCAATGCATTCGAATCACTTGGACCTACCTATGTTCGAGGAGAGACTTAAAGAGACCGCGTCCTCTCTTCCTCGCCCTGAACATAGAGGTACTTTCAATGCACGTTTTATGTTTTAAATTATACATTTATGTTCCTGTAAAGCTTGTGAAGATAAAAAGTGTTTTCTTTATAGGATTTCCATTCGATTTACCATTACCCTTTCCCGACTCCAATCCTAATATAAATTCAATCGCACGAGATGATCTTCCATCAGGAGGTGAAACGAGCGTCCATAAATCTCTACCAGACTTTTTAAGCGACGGTCCTATACATAACAGATCTACCGATTCAGTACCTACTGCGAGTATGGCAGAATCTACAGAAAGAAGGGTAAGGTATAATGCAGAAATCTAACAGATAAAATGATTAGGAGAAGATAGAATTTGAAATTATGTTGTAGCTTTTACTTGAGAACGAAATATTACGTCAGCAATTGGAGGCATCTCGAAGGCAACTTAGTGAAAAAATGGAAAGGTAATTGTACATTGCTGGAATAAATTTCAGTTTACATTATTGTTGCATTAATTGCAGAATTCATTTATTGGAGGCAGAACTGTTATCTAAAAAGGAAGTTGAACACGAAGAAACTGTGCACTTAGAAAAAGCGATGGAACAAGTCGAAGATAACTTAAAACGAAGTACAGTAAGTATAAAAGGATTCCGAGTTGTAATTTAACACAATTGAATATTGATTAGATTATGTGTCATTGGTAAATGACAGCGTGCTATTTATATTTTGTAGAAGCGAGCAGTTAATGCCGAAAGCACTGTCACGTCATTGAAGAAAGAGATTAAGGTTTTAACAGTTAGTATTATTTATTTACTTTATTAATTATAATGAGATAAAATATAAAACTAATGCATTGATCTGTAAATCTTTGTTAATTTAGACAGAAATATCTCTGTTACGACTTGAGAACAGTGAACTTCGAACTAGTATCTCGGCGGCTGGACAAAGTGAATCGAACGCTAGTGCCGTTAATATGAATCGCACGGTTAGAAGGCTCGCGCGTGATTTATTCGCAGCAGCATCGTCGGCTGAAGTATCCCTTAGGTAAAAGAATTATTCGTAACTACGATCACACAATCACCAAGTCTACTTAAAATAATTTATAATTCAAAATTCTGTCTACGAATTTAATAAGAATGCAGTTTTTCTCGAAATATGATGGAGATTCTGTATTTTTTGTAGACAATTAATGTCCGGCGTGGACAATCTAAGAGTACTCGCATCGACCCTTGAGAACGTGGACAGAATAGAAGACTGGACCAAAGACTTTTTACCTGATTCCGATGAGGACAATGCCGCCGGTCCTGCAGTATAATAGAATTTTCTCTCTCTTTCTCTCTCTCTACATATATATATATATATATTATATATATTCGTATTTTCACACTATTTCCCTTTTTATCACTTCACCGTGTATTCCATCAATTCGTAATTTTGTGCATCCAGAGATGATCCATGCGTTGATCGATTCAACACATTAATGCGTTGCTGCGCAATGTATTGATACATTGAACGCAATGAGAATTCATTATCCAATCGTTTCTTGTTATCTACATTCGTTGCAGAATTTTTAATTCCTATCCCTCCTGCTTTGCCGCCCAAACAAACATCCTAACGCAAGATCGCTTTGATCTGAACATATAAATACATATTATTTATGAAATACTCGTTATATTTTTGTATTTGTGACAATTTGTAAAATTTATGTTTATTTCCACCAATGCAGATTAACATTGATCTCAGCATAATTTTTTATCTTTTTCTACTTCTAAGAACTGGAAAGAGGTTAAGAGTAACACTAAGTTCAAAGTTAATCTACATTAGTGGAAATGAATAACATTTAATCAAATTTATGACGATGCAAAAATGCAGATAGGCATCTTCGACGAGATCGTTATCACGACCTTTCTCGTTTGAAGGAATATATTTTTTTAGCTGTATACGTGAACGAAAAATGCGGATTTAAGAAATAATCGGAATCTCACGTGATATTATCGTAAAACTGACAGACATTAAAAGTATTCGCCTGCATGCATCACGCAACACAGCACGTGATGTAAAGCTAGAATATATTTTTGACAAGAGAGATAACGAGACTCTTACACCACGTATACGATATGTATGTACATATGAGGCTTTAAATAGACATACACACCAGATGTACACTCAGTCCAATTCCAGTCCATAAATTTACTGATAAGTTCAGATCACAATACATGTATATATTGCCGTTACAATATTTATTTTCAAGTCATCGTATATATGTAGATATATACATGCGGAATATATTCGAATGTATACGAGACGTGCGTAACACTTTCGTATTAAAAGAAATCGGATACGTATACTTCTATATACATACGTATTCATAGCCATATACATATACAAACGTGCAATTACAGATGAATAACATTTTTAGTACTTGCTTTGCTAATTTTTATTATTTTGCACTTTTGTTATTTGCAACTTAAAAATAAGTTTAAAATAAAAAAGTTATGAGATAAGTATAATATAAAAGCTAGGAAGTTTACACGATCGAGTACTTTTTTTCTCAATGATAAATCGCGAATTTGAAATTAATAAATCAATTTTTTAAACATGTAACAACAGAACTAGAGATAGACGTATAAGTGAAGATCGTAAAAAAATGCAATATCACAAATATATTTAATCATAAAAATATTTAAAAAGATTTGTTTATGTCTCTATAATATACATTAGAGAAGAAAGAACAGATAACAACTGTATAAAAATCAGACTGACGAAATATGAAGAACTAAGTAACAAGAACAATAAGTTACAGCAAAAACATATTTAACTTATTCAAGTCCATCGAAAATATTAAATAGATCGGTCTGTGTTTCGGTGTGACTCGTTTGTGTATTTAACCAGGATCTACAGGCTCCAATGGGAATGTTGCAATCGGCCCCGCAAATCAGAGACTTTGTTTGAGTCTCGGTAGAGACTGTAGTGTCGTCATGCGTCCAAGCAGTCTGAGTCTGTATATTGGACAGTCCTAAATCAGAGGACAACATTTTGTCGCATGTTTGAGTATATGTATTGCTATACAGCAGTTGCTCCATATTGTCCAGATTGTCTGTAGTTTGTGTTTCGATGTTTGAACTCAAGGCAAATGATCTCGATAAAGATTCGGAATAAAAATACGAAGGAGAAAAGGCTTGCTCGGTTTGCGTTTCTATGCTGCTGAATCTGTCGTCGAATGTCTTAACGGTTAACATAGGATCTGCTTGAGATATCCCATCGGTCGAAGCGAAAGAATAACCTTCTACTGCCGATGTGTCTTCGACATAAGGCAACGTCATTAAAGCCACTGAACTCTTTGGTACGCCCTGTATCAAAGGATTATGACTGTGGTTGTAGAATGTCTCGAATTCCGTCTGAGTTACGTTATCGTTAAATGCCTCAAACATATCTTTTTCGGGTATCGTTTGTGTGCTTGAAGTATTCTTCTCCCAGAAATCCTGCAAACCCACGTCGTGACGAAGTGGCAGCGGACTAGCCGGAAATAAATTGGACGAAGCGAAATTATCGCCAAGATTAAGATCCTCCTTAAGTAACGTCTGTTTTGAGTGTTTCGATGGGGCGCGATACCTTCCACCGCGTTTATGCAGCTTCGACGAGTCTTTGTTCGTTTTTGGAGTTTGCGTTTCTATCGATTTGCCTGATGTCTTCTTGGAAAAATTATTGGTCTGCGTTTGCTTGGATATTCGACGTTTTGCGTTATGCAGATTGTTATTGCTACATTTCGATAGATTTGCTATCTTCTTGCTTCTTTTATAATCATCCGTCTGTACTCCGACATCGGATGTATCTTTTGTCATAGTACTAATGTCTTGGCTATTTTTTCCAGATTTATCTGGACTAGGCAGTATCGAAACAGGTTTGCTTGTAACTCCTTTCGATAAGACAATTTGCACTGTCTTGGGGTGTGTTCTGCAAAGAGATTACAAATATATCACTAAATCTTCCAACTGATATCAGGATAATTACTAAAAGTGCATAACGTAATGCATAAATATACCTTTGCGAGTTTTTATATTTCTCTGTTATAGTATGCAGAGATCGCTTTGTGTGCGTAAGCAACGCTTCGTACGTGTCGTAAGTTTTGGAGCAGGAACATGTAAATTGTACACCACAGACTCTCGTATGTCTTTGTTTGGCAGATTCAGTAGAAAAACTCTTGCTACAGCAATCGCATGCATAATTTTTTTCTGCGTGTACTTTTAAATAATGCTGGAAAGATAATGTAGCAAATACTGTTGCAGTTACAAATACTGTTGCAGTTAATTTTCATTTTTCCTTATCGCTAAATAAAAATGTTATTACTATGTAAAATATTCAAGGTACATACTTGCTTCAAGTATTTTCTAGAGCTAAAGTATCTCTGAGAATTAACGGCGTAGACGCACGACTGCACCGGGCAGTGATAGCGTGTGTTTTCCTTCGCAATCTTATCCAACTTTCTGCGCTGGTGCACTTTGAGATCGTGCAGCCGGTAACGCGGCTCGTTCCTGAAGACGAGTCCGCATTGTTCGCATCTGACATTATTGTTTATTACACTCAGCTCTTCCGGCGATGGACAGATCGTCTTGTCGGGTAGCGGTGTGTCGCTGTCCACCGGTCTATCAAGTTTTCTCGGCATTGCAGGTTATCTCGTGGCACGATTCTACACAGACTCTCCGGCATGTTGCGCGTCGTCAGTGATATCCTTATGTACACTACCTAACCGATATACCTAAAAAAAAGAATATACGTGTAGATAAAAAAACGTGTAAAAACTAGCATACTTCGCTAAGCTGTTATTTTTATCTTTTCTCTCATCTCACTTTTATCTCTTTCATTTAAAGTGTAAAAAATACAGTACAAAAAATATATATACTTGAATGCACAACTTCTAAATACGTTGTATTTTTCTACATATAATTTTACATATATTTAATTGAATCTCTTAACGTATGAGAAACTTAATTTTTTCTTATATTTCGTCAAAATAAAATTTTAATTACAGATAGTGTAAATTGTGTTTGGAGTTATTCGAGCTTTTCGAAACTGTTCGAGTGGTCGCACACATCCCTCGACCTCGACCGGCTCGACCTGTCAGCGTGGCGCTGCTTGTCGCAAGCCGAGACTGATATGCGCTCGCACCCGCTTCGGTACGTCTCGCTCGTCTCGTCGGTCCGGTTGGGTCGATCGACCTTCCGTCCGCGAACAGCGGTGGCGGCGGCGACAGAGGAGGTGGAGGTGGTGGAAACGGTGACGGTGGCGGCAACGGCAACGGCAGTGGCAAGTGGCGAGTGTTCGAGAGACGCGTGCGACGAAAGTGGACCGCGGCCGAATTCACGAGCACGGAGCACACACAACATACTGGCTCAGTGCGTTCTCGCTCGTGTGAAGGACGTGCCGTGCGTGCGTCGATTGTACGCTTAATAATTCCTTCTTTTGAAGTTGCATCATAGATCGCTGCCGAGATCGATTGCCTTGGGAGGGACTCTCGCCTGTCACTGGACACATAAGACCGGCGATTCACGAGCTGTCATACGGTAAACGTCGGCAAGCGCGGTTCCGGCGGTTTTCCGCGGATCACCGGGTATACGTACGTGCACCACATACGTCGCGCAGAGCCGTGTTATTGATTTTTACCTGAGGAGAGAAACGCGTAATCGTACACGTACTTATAATATATACACGTCGCGACGTCCGCATGTAGCTGTCCAAGTTCTGTAATAGACTTCCGTCAACGCCTCGGCGGAGCTTCTAAAAACATTCGACCACCCGGCACTTCAACGAGATCCTTCATCTGTCGCGTTTTTAATCGCGCCTTGCTCCAATGTTTCTCTTCTTTTTTTCTTTTTTTTTGCTGAGGCTTGAATTTCAGGGGGAAAACCAATTACATCAATATCGGTCAATCATGATTATCTATTGTTTGCCTTGCAGTTGATACTATGACCTAGAAAAAAAAAACAGAGTTTAAAAACGCAAAAATTAATTAGCAAAAGTTTATTGGTCTAAAATTATAATTTAATTGTCATGCGATGTATTGATTTCAACTTCTAATTGACACTTGTCATGTGTTCAATATTGAAAACGTTTCCTATAATTTTATTCAAGCTTCTTTGATACTACTTTTCATTTCAGCAGTTTTTGATTAAAAAAAAATGTCCTACTGTAGAATTAATAATATGAGGATAAAATTTAAAAATGTCAATAGAATTTTTTTCAACTCCTTTCATCTAAAAACTTTGAATAATTTTTTTTACACATATGGCCAAATCAACATTATGCAAGATTATTTATGTCTCAAGATTTTTGTGCTATGTAATATGATGCAAAATATTGTACAAGCTCTAATAAAGCAATGAAACTAACGTATTCATTGTGCCAATCGGCACGATGATCGTTGTAATCATTGCATTGTTTTCTTTACAGTAGCATCAAGAGAGCTATCATAAACTTAGCGTTATCAAAATGCTCCTTTTGGTTGTTAAGAAAATTTGACGTTATCAATGAAATATATCGGATTCGTTTCTTTTTTCTTCAGATAACAGATGTAGTTAATGATAAATTTTGTCACATTAACACATACACTGAAATAATGTAAAGTTATACAAAAACACAACACAAATTCAAAAAGTTTTATACAAACCCGTAATTTTGTTTATTTATAATATATAATGTACAGATATTTTAATCAATTTAAAAAAGAACTTTGATATCCGATACAATTTATCTAACTTATCTCAATTAAAAATAGATTATTAATTCTAATGATGCAAATATAAAAATCTTTGATTTCAATTGCACTTTATTACTTTTTCAATGATAAATACTCGTCAAGTGGAAACTATCATTTCCATAATCTATCGTTTCAAATTACGAAAACATTTACACAATTCTGATAATAGAATGATTCACTATAAGAAAAAAATATTTGTAAGCAAAGTCATACAAAGTTTCCCATGAGAAAAAATTGATTTCGGATTCGCCGTCAAAGAATCTGCGTTATATTTTTGTGGAAATGAATAGAACAGATGCTCAGTATGCCGTTAGCAAACATCGCATCGGTTGTCATTGATCGATAGCGTATGCTTAAACATTTCAAATGTTTGTCCTTGCCTTTCGTGTTTTATCAAGCTGCTTTGACATTTTACTCCATTATAATTCTCAAAATGTTTAAGTTCGTACATAGATAATTCTGTCACAACTTTTCCATTTTTCCACGCGTATCGATTTAACATCGTGAATTCAATTGTAGATTCAGTATTAAGTATTTACAAGAAGCGATCATTTGGCATAAGTGCACAGAAAGAATGACTTTGCTAAAATACAGTTCTGAAAATAATTACGTTGAACCATTAAAAAATTTATATTTCTAAACTGTCAAAACTTTTTGCAGCACGGTCATCGTGTTCGAATGTCTTATATAATTATAATTTTGATTATTCAACATAAAATTCTTTTCTAATCTGTATTTAATTAAATTTTTAGATACTACAGTAAAATTATTATTATTATTCTTTCCGTGTGCATGAAATATTCACATAATTATTAACATTCACCTTATGAGTAATGTGATTTCCGATATAACTCGATTACGCCTCCGAAGTGAGTTTTTCCAAAAATATGATAATGATAATTATAAATTTATACGATAATACAAACAATTATACAAATAATAGATCAAACGTATATATACGTGTGCGTCATTTGGAAAATAACATAAAAACATAATTATACCATTTTTGGAGAACAAAAATTATATTAACGTAAATATATATGTATACGTATTACTAAAAAATTTAAATGTTGTTACATTAGTTGTACGCACCTCGGTTTATTTATTTTTATTTTGAAGAAAGGCATGCGATGATACGAGTACTCTTGGGGAAAATGCTTTTGACAAAAGCTTAATCACCTTGTCGCCTAAAATATCTCTCTCGATGTTCCTTGTATTTAATTTTAAAATTTCGCGTCTGGGCAGCAGGAGTGAATTAGACTCGGTTGGACTCTTGGATCTAGGATAATAAATGAACACTTGTAAAGATTTTTAAGGATGAAAACTGATATATGATACGAATAAGTTGCGAGTATAATAGAAATAAAGAGAAATTTATGTTGGAAAAAGTGAAAAAAAACTTTGAAAATTTAGAATGTTGACTTCTCATTTCAATCGAGAAAAAATATTCTTAGTACATTCATTCGAAATTGAATTTTGATTAAAAGAAATAAATGGCGGTTTATCTAGGACAAAACCCGGTACATTTGCGACACCCGAGACAGATAAAATGCAAATGATTAGCAAAGAGATAGACCACTAAGTCCGTCGCACTTTCGGTCAGTAAATGCGCAGAGCTTGCTAAAAATTTATGTAAAGCCGCGCTCCAGCCTTCTCGCGTGACTAGAAATCGCTTCGAATAAATCGCAGACTCGGGGAAGGACGTCAGTCATACGTATTAAAATTGCTCTGTCGTTTCATTTCATTCGTACAGCGACATAGGAGAGGAAGACAATGTGCCACGCTATTCCCATTTTCCCTGGTGAACCAAGTGAACCGGATTAGAAGAGAGAGAGAGAGAGAGAGAGAGGGAGAAAGAAGAGAAGGAGAAGAGAGGAGAGGAGAGGAGAGAAGAGAAGAGAGACGACGCGAATCGATAGCGCGCGATTTCGGTGGTATCGGGTCGCGCGGGTCAGCTGGTGGTGCTTTCATCCCCCGGAGTCGTCAAGCCACATTTTTCCTTCCTGTTCGATCCTTTGGAAGAGCATTTTACGCGAAGTACAGTGAGCCGCGCGGTACCGAGAGATTGAAATCACTCTTCTCCGCGATGAGAGACACCGGCAACCAGGCCAAGTACGAGCAACTCTTGGACGACGCCGGCCTCGAGATCCGCAACGACGACGACGATAAGAGACGCAACGACGAGAATGCGATACTAGACGAGGTAAGCCTGCAAAGTGCAACGGCAGCTGTAGGATGAAACGTAGTTGCAGTAGTTGCATCTTGCGTTTCTCAATACAAAATGGGAATATATAATTCGTACATGCATGTATACACAGATGATTCTTTGTTATATGCCAATATTATTTAGATTGATATATGTAACATGATTTAATGCGATCCGACGTTGCGCTTTATTGACGTTACACGCGTCAGATATTCCGAAGCTTCGAAACGACGTATATTCGTATACTTTTTAGTTTTGGTCTCTTATATAGCGATCTAGCGTACAATGATGAAATCATACGGTATACCATATACTTTTCGGTGTGCGCTCGCTACACTCGAATTATTTAATTTCGAATATATTAAAATATCTATATTCTCGTAAACCTGTTCTTTTTTCCACGATGATAATTCCGCGTAAGAAGTTAGATGTAAGTTGGAAGGCGCGGCTTGCGATATCCGATGAATTCATTCAAGTTGTCAGAAGTTCACAGAAGTTTCCGGGTGCACCAAACTGAAGCAAGCCGTTTTACCTTTTGCGTCATTTCGCATCTCGCATCTCGCTCTTCTCCCAGTTCGAGTTTTCGATATTCAAATTTGCAACTTGCTTCAGTTTGATTTATCTTCTCGTCGTGACTGAACTTTTTACACTTTCCTACCTTTGAAGAACAGACCTCTGTTCTCGCGGGAAAGGTGCAAAGTTTAATTTGCGTTACTTGTCGTCAACGTTCCTAAATAACTTTGATAATTTTTCGAGGGTATCGAAAAACGAATTTCAATCGTCTTTTAACTCCTCGTACAATTCTGAAAAGGGAAATAAATTCTCGTAAAAACTGAACCGAGTAATTAGAGTCGGATGTCGTAGATTATGATACGCGACGCTTACGTAATCGTGAAACTCCTATGTTACAAGGAAATTGTAACTCGTCACGTTATACGCGAGCAAGGACATGAAAATGAGAGCATTACGAATAGATTGGAAGGCGCTAACACGACTAATGCTACTACCTGCGTAATTACGAATGAAACGTCGCGCGCTTCGTGATCATTTGCATTGGCAAACGACACGCGTTTCTAGTAGCCTACATCTCGGAAAATGTTTAAATAACGTTTCCATATTAACCCGTCCGCCTTAACACTTTCCTCACTTATTTGCCCTCTCTCTCTCTCTCTCTCTCTCTCTCTCTCTCTCTCTCTCTCTCTCTCTCTCATGCTTGCAGCAAGAGCTTACATTATTTGATCTTTTCAAATGAAAAATTACAGTCGCACGCTTGCGCCATAGAACTACTGCAATGATGTCACGTAAATATATAATAAACAAAGACTCGTGATCAAATCAAAACGAAAAACAAGTGACGTACATATATACTTAAGTCGTCACGCATCATATTCATATGGGCAAGTCTTATTAGTCATTTTTTTTTTAAGGTCTTCTAGTCAAGCTTTCGGCTGCGCTTATTTGCACTTATTGTGATTCATTACTCTTCGTGGAACTTGTTGTATGTGTACAACGTGAGAACTGAGAGCCGCCGACACGTGTGCACGACAGGTGCGTCCATGCGTGTGACACGCGACGCGGCATTGCTTTTGCAGGAAATCGAAATGACGGAGCATAGGAATCGATAAAAAAAAAAGAACATTTAGAAGAGGGAGGGCGAGGGCGATGTTGACATCGCGGTCATCGCGGATCGCGGACTCTATTCTTGACAGCACTCTCCACAGCACTCGCCGATGGCGCCGATCACAGCGGCGAGTCTCGCGCGTCCCTGCTGCCCTGCTACGCGTTTACGTGGCGAGATCGTTTGGAGACGATCGCACTTCCCTATATTTATTCGACATGCTGCCTCTTCGAAGACCTGTTCCTTGATCCGCCGGCATCCCCGATCATGTCCTTGAATCGCTTCCTTCGATATCCGTTCGGAAGTGTATCGACAGATTGATCATCGCTGATGATGTTGCGAGGTTAACATTCGACCATCTGTTATATCCGTTTATTTTCTTCGACGTTGACGCATCTTCGTTGATCCAATTTCTGATTAATAACTTCTCTGCTCTCATTATTGCTATCGCGTTTTTTTTTTCTTCGCTTGAATTCGCCATACGCATTTTTTTTCTTTTTACGCAGTTGCGACCATGAGATGACACTCGAGGTAATTTTGGCGCTATAAATAATGATAAGACGATGAAAAGCAACATAAATGCGACATCGTTTTTAAATTAAAACGAATGATTTGTCGTTACATTGTTCTCATTAGTCAACAAGCTGTTTTTTCATTCAATGTGCTACTTATGTTT
Source organism: Solenopsis invicta (assembly GCF_016802725.1). Lineage (NCBI taxonomy): Eukaryota > Metazoa > Arthropoda > Insecta > Hymenoptera > Formicidae > Solenopsis > Solenopsis invicta. The sequence continues at coordinate 28,646,740 of NC_052667.1, forward strand.
AATTAAAATTAATAGCATTACATTTGTTTTTACAGTATGATTAAGTTCTAATGTACAATATACAGAGTTTACAATTTGTTTATACAAGTAGTAAAAATGACAATATTTTTTTAAGGGTAAAGAACAAGACTCTGAAATGTGGTTGACAACTGCCGAATCAGCTAGTCTCGGGGCAGAGGAAGTAGCAGCTAGATTACATGTTGATGTGCGAACGGGACTCAGGTGGCAAGAAGCTGACCATAGAAGACAATTAACAGGGTTTAATGAGTTCACTGTAAAGGAGGAAGATCCACCATGGAAGAAGTACTTTGAACAAGTATGAACTTGCCAAATCTATTTTGCATGTGTCCTATAGACACACATATATATATATATATATATATATATATATTTTTTTTTATAATTGTAACAATGTGTAATATAATTTAGATAAATTTGTTTTAAAATTTATACTTTTTTAGTTCAAGAATCCATTAATTCTTCTTCTACTTGCCTCTGCATTTGTTAGTGTATGCATGAAACAATTTGATGATGCCGTCAGTATTACTGTGGTAAGTAGATTTAAAAATGTCCATTAATTCCATGAATTTTGGCAGGCATTTCCTAATCAATGCTTATATTTGTAATATGTTCCTTTGTAGGCTATCATAATAGTGGTGACAGTTGCATTTGTACAAGAATATCGATCAGAAAAATCTTTAGAGGAATTAAATAAATTGGTACCACCAATATGCCACTGGTAAATAGATTTGCATTTCTTGTTAGGTGCTTCATTAACCACACGCTATACACGATATTATAATAATGAATATTAGTCTTGAAGCAGCATGTATTTAAATTTACAATTCTTCACAAGTTTATGGTCCTTGGAGGATATACTAACCCTTTATATGTGCAGAATTCCTTTCCCTTAGCGAAGAAGATATAATATGTTGTTGCACTCTGTAGAAGGTGAAACTTACTTCTATGAAATTTTATTAAGTTCTGTAATACTTAACAATTAAAGAAATCCCGACTGAGAGTTATTGCCAAAACATTCTTTATTGAATTTTTACTTCTTTGCTAACAATTCTCCATATTTTACTTAATATTAAGATATCTTTATGTTACTATTGCATTCCAATATTTTGTTTCAGCTTAAGAGAAGGCCATGTAGAAACATTTCTCGCGCGTAATTTAGTTCCTGGTGATATAGTATATTTAAATATTGGAGATAGAGTACCTGCTGATATCAGAATATTCGAAGCTATAGATCTGGCAATTGACGAAAGTAGTTTTACTGGAGAGACCGAACCAGCGCAAAAGTCAACTGCCCCTTTGCTTAAGACTAATGGATTGACATCAAAGAGAAATATTGCCTTTATGGGCACTTTAGTGCGCTGTGGAAACGGCAAGGTACATTCTTTTTAAACTACCATATATATAAAATTCTTGGGAATGATTGCGCTTTACCATCAACTTATGTTGCAATATCGCGCGATACAGGGAATTGTAGTGAATACGGGAGTAAAGAGTGAATTTGGGGAGGTTTTCTCGATGATGCAGGCCGAGGAGGCACCAAAGACTCCACTACAGCGAAGCATGGACATTTTAGGTACTCAGCTGTCCTTCTATTCGTTTTGCATTATCGGTATTATTATGCTATTGGGCTGGATCCAAGGTAAGGCTATCCTTGAGATGTTTACCATTGGTGTAAGCTTGGCAGTGGCAGCTATACCGGAAGGCCTCCCTATTGTTGTGACTGTGACACTAGCATTGGGAGTGATGAGAATGGTTAAGAGAAAAGCTATTGTGAAGAAATTACCAACCGTTGAGACTCTTGGTAGGTTAAAACATTAACAAAAACATGAAAAATTTATGTTATTTAAATTCTAATTTGTTAAATTATCTTTAAAAACTTTTTAAAGATCTCTCTTGTGTAAAGTTTCAAATGTTAAAAGAGAACTTGTTTTACTTTTAGGCTGCGTAAATGTGATATGTTCTGACAAAACTGGCACAATCACGAAGAATGAGATGACCGCCACGATTCTTGTTACGTCGGAGGGTTACATCGCGGATGTTACCGGAGCGGGATACAACGGCGTGGGAGAAGTACATATACGGAAGTGTGACAATCCTGATCTCGCACACTCTGCTATCAGTAACATGCTAGAAGTAGGTTGCGTATGCAACAACGCTATCATACAGAATGACATTCTATTGGGGCAACCAACGGAAGGCGCTCTGATAGCAGTGGCAATGAAATTCGGAATGTATGGTGTTGCTGATAGGTATTTGCGATTGCAAGAATATCCATTTTCTTCTGAACAAAAGATGATGGCTGTGAAATGTACGCCCAAGTTTGGTGAGGTAAATTTAAAGCAAAAGTCTGTATTTTCTTTGAGAATAAAATTGAATATGTCTTTTTATTTTGTTTATTTTTTATTAATGTCAAATACATATGTTGTAATTTCATATTTCAGAATAGGCAAGAAATATACTTTGTTAAAGGTGCTTTGGAAAAAATCTTGCCGCAATGTACAAAATATTACGAGAACGGTCAAGTGTATCCCCTTAGTCAGAAGAAAGATCAGGAATTTTTGACAGAAGCGTATGACATTGGTCAACAAGGATTAAGAGGTATTATTCTTTTTATAAAACAGAGCAACAAACGAATAATAACTATGTTAGTATTGTATTTTTTTATGATTTATGATCACTAATTTGATTACAGTAATTGGTCTGGCACGCGGCTCTTCATTACAAGATCTAATTTACGTCGGAATGATTGGTATCTGTGACCCACCAAGACCGTACGTACGTGAATCTATCAGCATTTTGATGAACAGTGGCGTTAAGGTAAAGATGGTAACCGGTGATGCTAAGGAAACTGCAGCTGCAATAGGTATATCAGTACATAAATAATAGTATATGTATTCATATTACATTTAAAAAAGTCACATTTTTTATACAGTAAATATAAATTTGTACAATCTCCGCAATAGAGAATTTAATTATTTTTCAGCTAGTATGATTGGTTTGGATACACTTCATAGTCGATTATTATCGGGAGATGAGATCGATATGATGTCCGAGCATCAATTGGAACAGTGCATTAATAGTGTTAGTGTATTTTATCGCGTAACACCAAAGCATAAACTTTGTATCATAAAAGCCTTACAAAGGAATGGCAACATAGTGGGTATGACTGGTGATGGTGTAAACGATGGAGTTGCATTGAAGAAGGCCGATATAGGCATCGCCATGGGTAAAAACGGCACGGACGTATGCAAGGAAGCGGCCGATATGATTTTGGTCGATGATGATTTTGCAACTATTATGTAAATAATATATTGCCAATTTTTAACATACATAGATCTGGATGACTTATCGATTTATCATTTATATCGTTTTTAGCGCGGCGATCGAAGAGGGAAAAGGGATCTTTCACAATATTCGCAATTTTGTCAGATTTCAATTGAGTACCAGCATAGCTGCGCTTTCTCTGATCGCTCTTGCGACGTTAATGAGTATACCGAATCCTTTGAATGCTATGCAGATACTGTGGATTAACATCATTATGGATGGTCCGCCTGCTCAAAGGTGAGTTAAACAACTTTTCGATTTAATGTTTCAATAAATATTCGTTAAACAACTTGCAAATGTGTGCATTACTTTTTTTTGTATGCAGTCTTGGAGTAGAACCGGTTGATAAGGACGTTCTCAAGCAAAAGCCACGAAATACAAAGGAGCCAATGATCACTCGTCATCTTATAATTAACGTGTTATTATCTGCTAGTATCATAATTCTTGGCACTTTGTGGGTGTATAACAGAGAGGTAATGTTTTTGAATACTTATACATAATATTTCTTACTTTTTTTGTACATTTATACATATCCATATATGTATGCTTAATTTCCAGATGGTTAATGGGAATACGGCGAGAGACACTACCATGACATTTACTTGCTTTGTATTCTTCGACATGTTCAATGCTCTTAGTTGTAGATCACAGGTGGGACTTTATATTTTGATTTTAGATAATTATTATATCAAGAGAAAACTGCTACAAAACCTGAAAACCTACTCTCGTTTGTTTTAGACGAAATCCATATTCACAATCGGTCTGTGGAGTAATAAAATGTTCCTGGTAGCCGTAACACTCTCTGTCATCGGACAAATGTTTGTGATCTACTTTCCCCCGTTGCAGAGAATATTTCAGACTGAAGCTCTTACGGCAAAAGGTATAATATTAGTGATACCGTTGAAGATAATTGATGTCTTGATATCTTGTATAACATGCTTATTTTTAATAATTAGATCTTCTATTTTTGGCGGCGTTGACATCGAGCGTCTTCGTCATCAGTGAGATAAAGAAATTTATCGAGAGGCAACTGCAGAGACGTCGCGTCAATGGCCAGTATTATAGCAAGTTTGAGATGGACTTTGTATGACAGTTACAGTCTGCCGGCGAGAGCAAGGCGGACAAAGATCATAAAGAATAAGCGCATCAATTATCGCTCGGAGAAAATATGCAGTCGATTGCGTTCGTTTAGACATATTACGTCTCGCTAATTCACATCTACTCGACTGTGCTTGCACGTTCGTAACTTCGTCACGTGTGCACCTCTATCACAAAATAGAAAAATATAATAATAATAATAATATCCTTTCGATAACAGCTCTAATGTATCGATTGTGCAGTGTGACTGCAGTTTTTTTTACCATTTACGAATTGTCGACTCTATTTTTTCCAACACATTGTGCACGTAGAAAAGAAAAACGGAAAGAATCATTTCGGTAACGGTGTTATATAGACTAGCTGTTAAACTATATTTCATTATTGTCCCTACAATGAGATTATAAATCACCGTTTCATAGATAGTAGCGATGCTACTGCACATTCCATGCACGTTTGATAGACCAATTTAATAATATATTCTATCTGTAATATAGTTTTAGAGACTGCAGTCCAAAGCAATGTTTGCACTGAATCATCGTAATCATTCTATCTTACCTTTTTCTAAATATTGTAACAGTTTTTAAGGCTTCATTCGGCAACAAATATCGATTTCACCATTTCTTCATTCATTCATTCATTCATTCATTCATTCATTCATTCATTCATTCATTCATTCATTCATTCATTCATTCATTCATTCATTCATTCATTCATTCATTCATTCATTCATTCATTCATTCATTCATTCATTCATTCATTCATTAATTCATTCATTCATTCATTCATTCATTCATTCATTCATTCATTCATTCATTCATTCATTCGTCAGTTCACGTTAGAGAGGAAGCGAATCATGCAGCATTTTACCGAGTAAGAACAATACAGAGATAAACATATTGTAATTACAACCAGCCATACAAATCGATTGCATTTAAGAACACAGTTGTAATCGGCGAAAATAAATGATCATGTAATATTTCTTATTCCACAATTGTGAACGTACCCTTTCGATGGCAAGGTAGTATATTGAAAATTGCACCAACAACGAATGTGCTATTTCATTAAATAGCATAATATTCAAGTACCATAGTTCAATTGTGCCATCGAAAAGATACTCGTGTGTTGCATTATACAGATATATTTGAATTAATGTTTCATGAGTATATTTAATGAATTAATCACATGTTCGTGTATATTACGTTATATGTATACTGATATTTTATATTCAATTTTCTAAAAATTTAAACAAAATGATCATTTAATGAATTCCTTCAAGAACACTATAGGTTTTATATTGATATAATTCCGGTCCACCGTAGCCATATAACAGCTTTCCTTTACCGTTTTCATCATAATAAGGATAGCGGTACTTTGGCCTAAAAAGTAAAGATGAAAATTACTATACGATACTATTTAATACTTTTTAAGATTTTTTTTTTAGAAAAGTACTGCATTATAACATTTGAAATCATAGATGCCGATATTTAATACCAAAGTAAATAATTTTTGTTTAACTTTTTATTCCACAATTAAATTTCGAGATATTTGCTTCACTTACCGTTCAAAATATTGAAAATTAGGTGCTTGTGGTTCCGCGAGTACAGCTACACTTTCATCAACAAGAGCGAGGAAGAGGATGGTGAAAGTTGTCAACGTAATCATAGTTAGCCACTGTAAATGGAAAATTTCAAAAAATAATGACGCAGAAAAAGTCTTATTTTTAATTTTTATAAAAAAGAAACTGTTTACTAAATACTAATAAGTAGAGTTTCAAGTGAAATTCTATTAAGATGCAATACGTTTAAACATAGCAATTAGAAAGTTGCGACAGATGGCGATTGTTAATTAAATTTTCAAGCGATTAATTTAAAAAAAAAAAAACTATTTATGAGAAAAATGCAGTTCATTTCTTATTACTTACAGAAGTAAAACTCGCCATGATAAACAATCACAAGTGAAACCTTTTCCTTGATTAATAATAAGAAATGTTAAAAATAAAAGTTTTCTTTGATAGAACTATTATTAATCATTAATCGGATCAATTACTAATCAATTTAAATAAAAAAAACACGAGGTAATATTGTTCGAGCCGTTACACTCAACGTTCTTGATTCGCGTTAGAACTCGGTCTAAATTTCTTCGCTCCCCTACCACATTCCAAGTCTTTCCTGTAAAGTGAAAGTTCTGAAATACGTTGTGCCACAAACGTTGATTGCTTCATCAGACGAAACATCGAGAGAATTTTTTGCAATATCCTGAAAGAATTTTTACGACACCCAAAAATGTGGTTCGAAAGTGTTGATAAAATAATCTTTTCGTGATTGAAAGTTGTATGTGCTAAACTATAAGTAGTAAAAAAAAATACAAGAACTTCAAAAAGAAATTAGATTTTGTAAAATTCTATCTACTTTGAATTATACATGACTAATTAAATAAATAAAACGTACGTATTATTAAAAACGCATTCCACTTAATGCTCGCAACGATTGCGAACATTATTTGTCCTTGTGTAATATTTGGCAAACAACAAGGATGAAATGAGTTCTTGAGCGTTGCGAGCATTAAGTGGAACGCGCCTCAATAAGTACTTTTAATAAGTGCTAGATATCCAAATAACAAAGTCTAAAATCGTGTCATAAGACACATTTCCGAAAGTCTTAAAGACTTCTTATGACCTAATTTTACACTTTGTATTGTCTGGGTATACGCACTTACTTTAATTGTTCTTATACACGTTTAATTAATTAATTAAAATATTTATTCAAAATAGACGTGAAAATATGTGAAAGTTTGTACATACAATGCTAAAATAAGAGAAAAAAATCACTTTTCTGTAAGCATTTTTGAATGTTCTCAATCATTATTGATAACGTAAATTAAAACGTGACATTATGAATATATCAATAGTAATAATCAGTTAAAATTTTTCTTTTGATATATTTAGTAAATTATGTTTACTCTGAATTTGATTAAACATATTGTCACGTCAACGAAATTGTAATGTTATATTAAAAGAAACATCACATATTTACTCACATATTTACTGTTAAAGTTTAACTTTTCACTAGTTCTCCCCATGGACCTTTGTATCCAATGCCCATTCCTAGTTTCGCTATTGCATATTTCCCAAAACGACCATTTTCCTGTTCATACAGAATTCTTCTTTGTTTGCTGTCTTCTGGATCAAAGTCCCATTCTGTTTTCTATATAAAAATAAAGCAAGAGAAATAAATGAAATAAAATTACGTTATGTATATTTTGTATTTACCTCGTGCGCAGCAGGTACACCTGCGACGTTAAATTGAACAATATCGTGCACGAATCTATAGATTGTGGCATCTACGATTGACACACTAATTTCACCATGAAGTAATAATGTCATCAGCACAATAATCTATAAAAAGTAAAGAGATTATTAAAAAACGAATGATTGAGATTATTGTAATCACAAATGTGTAAAATAATCTAATCATATTTAAATGTTATTACATATTAATATTTTATTAACACAACACACAAGATTAAATTATTTTAGATGCTCCGCGATACACAATTTTTTTGCTTACCCCAAGTAAAGACAGATTATTAAAAAATAAATGATCAAAATTGTGGCTATAAATGTGTAAAATAATCTAATTATTTAACACACATTAAAACGTAACATCATAAACTTATGTTATTTTAGATTTTAGATGTTTCGCGATACACAATTTTTTGCTCACAGCAAGGACTTCAAAGTTCTCTTTTGTTACTCGAAAGTAACTTGTAAATTTTTTTATTAAACCTACCAATATTCGATTCTGACACATGTCACTTCGATTCACTTCAGGAATGGTTTCGTTATCGACGCGGACTACCCTATGAAACTTTATTCAGTAATTCGGTGTACTTATACATCTGAAAATATTCGCAGTCTATCGCAATACTAGCAGTGAAAGTAAAAACTCGATCGCACACACTTGACGACGCGCGAGAGTTTAAAAAGTTACATTGAATTCTCTCGTGAATAACAATCAGTTATTTGCGAGTTGATACTTGATTCGAATCACGAATTTTCTATCGAGGGACAGGAGGGCATAAAAGCCAGAGAAAATCCGAATAGAGTCAGTCGTTGGTCGTTTTCCAATAGGTGCTTTCGCAATGAACGTAACTTTGATGAATCATGTACGTTGATAAGGTCTTTTTAATAATTGTCCTTTGCACGGTAAGTGATTAGTATTAAATAGGTACGAAGACACAAGTTTATTTGCTTTTCTAATTCAATTCGAGAAATTTTTATTTTACCACATGTAATTATGTTTTTACTTGTATTTTTCATTTAATAGTTCTGTAATCAAAATATTAGTTTAATTAGCTATTGAATTAATAGAATTAATAAATTTGACTAATTAAATTTCTTGTTAATAAAAACGAAAATATAATTGTTATTCTGAGTAGACAAGCGCATGGTGCTCGAGTGATCGAATATTGACACGGAAGGCTAGGACATTGGATTCATCATCATTTTTCGCGTGGCCACAAACATTGTTCAGCAATCGGCCCGATGTTTCAATAGTTCCAAAACTTTGGCCCAGTCGATCGCAACTCCAGGAATGGACCAGGAAGGGTATCGTGAGTCTCCTACGCCTCGCATCCCTCGTAAATCCCGGGAATAAACCTATGCACATCGAGTTCAGACCAGAGGATGGACCACGCGCTGCAAAAGCATTTCAACAACACTTCGGATATCGCGGAGAGTGGCTCATTGAACAGTTAGGGAACGGTCTTGATCCTCATATTCGACTAAATAGACAACAAGTGCCTCGTATGTTCTCGATGTCACCTCAAATTCCTTTTAGACGTGATAATAATGTGATTCGCAATAGCGCGAATGCATTCGAATACAATCGGTACAACTATGGTAGCTTAAGTTAACGGTAGGATAGAGAATCAGAACTCTAAAATAAGAGATAATTATCAAGTGCAATCAGTCAGAGTTATTACTTATTTTGCATTATAACATGAGTTTTTATAATTGTATGAATATGTTATTTTATAAGACGCAATGTATTTAAAATTATAAAAATAAACGTAGTAGCCGTGCGGATGTTTCGTAAATAGGAAAATATTTACAATGCCCACACTTTCACATAATCCACTTGAAGCACTGTTTTTGTGTCCCATGTGGGATACCACTGATTTTTCGCGTGATAGAAATCGTACAACGCCTGTAAAAAATAATGTATTAATTGTATTAATTTGTCAGAATGTCGAGCATATTTAGCATAGCTCTTTCAAACGTTCCTTAAATATTGAAAAATTTCTTAGATATCTAATAACGTACCCTCGCTCCGACATTTCGCCAAGGTTTGGTATAACTACCGCTCGTGACGAGATCCTGAAATTCGTGAATACCTCCGACAGCTACGCCCAACGTTAAATACGACTGCATAATAAACAAACAATATTATTAAAACTTTTAGTTTCATAAAATCAAAATTCAGTAAAATTATATGGAAATGGTACAAGTACAAGTATCTATTAGCGAAGAAAAATATAATACAATTTCAATACCGGTTTGTTAAACGATGCGTCTACGGTTTGTTCGCCGTACTGCACTCCATCGACCTTTACTACAATGAGACCATTCTTCCATTCGATCGCGAAGGTATGGAAATCGTCCGACCAAGGATTGCTCGACTGTCTCTTGAGCAGCGTCATGCGATTAGTACTCTGTGCGTTACTCTCATTTATGGCCGTGATTAATCCACCCGCGGCTAATATACGACTATTGATGGTCTCACCCTCGGGAGTCCGTAGCTCTTCGTTGCCCACTGAAGACGCAATTCTTATCTCGCGATGCAATCCCAATTGCCATGTATTCTCGGCGCTTTCCAGTGTTATCACTATAAAATACACATTTACAATGGTAAAGGAAATTGAGGATAACAATAACGTTAAAGTTATGAAAAACTTACGAGGATACACCCAATCTCCACGTGGTAATTTGGCTCTTATTTCGACACGTCCAAAGAGAAATTCAAATTTTCCCTTTGTATTAATACGTCCGGAAATTAAAGGGGGCAAGATGTATCTGCCTTTGCCTTGACCTTGGCACTCATGTGTACCAATTTCGCCTGTGCAACTAAAAACAGAATATAATTAAATCTTAAATCTTTTAATTTTCTTAATTCTTAATTCTATAATCCGCATACCCTTCCAGAATTAAACTTCCATGCGATACGAAATCCCTGCCATATTTGGTATCAAGCAAGATCGGTTTAATACGCAGCTTTCCATCGCTCGTATCCATTACATCGTCAGTCATATAGACGACAAATTCATAATCCTGGTGATAAAAATAATATTATAATTTAACAAAAATAGAGTTTCTTTAAACAAATAATCTTGTGGCATCGATACGTACCGGTAGACCGGCAAAACGTTTTAACTTATTCCATTTTGCGCTATCGACATTATCGAAATTCTCCTCGAAGATAAGTTGACGTGGACAGGCTTGTCGTCGTTCGTCGTTCTCGAAGATCCATGTAATCGATGTTGTTGTGCAATTCTGTGAATCTGGAACCGTTTCACTGATATACGGAGTACCGTCATTATTGTAAAAATCTGAAAATAAAATAAAATAAAACTTTAAGAATTATAACAATTAAGAAAATCATGAATAAAACACGCTGTATATCTATATAAATAATCATTCTTTCAAGATAAAAATCAAATTAAATCATATAAATAAATGTTAAGATTGCATCATTCATCTGTTATCGCTAAGCAACTTTCAGCGATAATAAAAAAAAAACATTATTTTTAATAAAATAATACAAAACACACGATTAATTTAGTTTATGCGTGTACATATATGTATATATACATATATTTATTTCTTTTTTCAAAACTTACCGATAACCCGGTGCCGTTGATCAATCAAATTATAACCCAGACCTTGGTAAACAACATGAACCCAATAATAGATAATATCATCTCTTTTTAACTCAGTAGTTTTGTCTTGGTAAGTCCATCGTTCATTGCGAACTTTGAGAATATCTTTCGCGATATGTCCCGCTTCTAGTCCATCAAAATCCTCATTGATTTTTACATGGAAAGCCACCAATGTAATTCCATGTTCATCTGTAAGAATAATTTGCTGAATGAAATGTATATATGTGTTCCCGATCAAAGTTTAATTATTAAATTAACACACAATCTTACAATTTCAATTAATAATAATATAATGATTTATTTACTGAACAAGTGACACGGAGTTTTAAAGTCGTAATTTAAATTATAGATTCTTCCAATTTAAATTTAAAAATTATATATACAGGATGTTCATTAATGGTTGTCTCTACGTTTTACCATAGGAGCACGCGTTTGTTATTTCTAATATAATAATATATTAGAAATACATATCCGTCGGTAAATCATGCTTCTATGATAAAAAGTAGATACAACCATTAATGAACACCCTGTATATGTGTGTATGTGCGTGTGTATGTAAAATTTTATACATATAAAGTTCAATTGTTTTATTGTATAGTTATAGTTTAGTTTCATTATTTTATTTGTTAAACATCGAATGTCTTATGTAAATATACTGTTTAGTAATTAAAATTTTATTATCTTACCAGGAATAGATATGCGTAGTCCTCTAGGATGAAGAGGTTGCACCGTAGCCGCTGGAGGAGAATAAACGGCATAACACTCATAAATATTTGTGAAAACTATTGCCAAAAGAAGTAATTTTACGAATAGAAAATGTTCCGTCATTTCTGCAGTGTTAATTGATTTCTTAATAAGTCTCCTTAGCTTTTTCGAATTCCTACTATCTGCATCAACTCTTCCAATCTGACCTCTCGCCTTTTTTCGTCGAATCTCTTTATCTTTCTCACTCTTTCAATATGCACGATTTCCGAAAAACAATCAGTCTGTTTGGTAGCCAAATAAGTAATAATCGAGGATATGTCGGGCCACTAAATTAGATGATGCGCGATGCGTAGTCGCACACAGTCGCACACTGACTTACAGAGACTTCTTGTAGAGCCTTTTATTCTCCCTTCTACTCAACTTCACGGAAAACCGGAATGGTTGCTGCGTCAGTAAATTGATTGTAAATATTTCTTCATTTATTTATTGCTTATATGATAACGTCCCTCTGAAGTGTGAATCTTACGATAATACTGATAGAGATTCTTTCTATTATGTAAAAAAAATATGCACATAATGCTTAATTGATATTTTCAATTTTACTAATACAAGTGTAATAACATTAATGTTGTAATTAAAACCTACACTTTTTTTATCATTGTAAAAAAAAGATATAGATCTTATTATAGGAAAAATAAAAAAAAACGCTTAGAAATCTTTATATTTTAATGAAAACACATTTGTTCGATTTTGCGTTAAAGAATAAATGAGATAGAAATCGTTACTTGGTACTGGAGAAGAATTGAGTGTCAAAAGAGACCTGTAATAAAGCGATAAAAAACAGAATAAGTGTTTTTAAATTTAAGTTTTTGAGAAGTCAAAGAAATATTTATGGAATGCAAATTGATTTTGATTACATATTGCACATATATATTTTTTGGGGGGAAATTTTATTGCCCTTATATCACTTTAAGAGATTATTAATTAAAATTGAATTTTGTAATAATTAAATAGAATAATCTATTATGTAATAGATTTTTTGAATGGAATTATTTGAATAGAAAGTTTAATAATATAAAACAAAAACTATATATAATATTAAAATATGTATCTTGCAATATTAAATGATGTTTTGTATTATATAGTTTTATAGGAAATATCATTGTTTCTTATACATAATAGCAAAAAAATATTATACATACATAGAAATATATTTATATTTTATTTTTACAATATTTGTTTATATATAATGGTCTATATTCCTAATTCATTTTTATCAAAAGCGCTTTTAAGCATATAGTTTACGTTACATCTACTTTAGAATCTTCAAAATAAATGTATGCATTATATCGATGAAAGTGAGTTGAGGACATGAGTCAATATATTTATAATAGCATGTATGTAGATACTATTAAGAGATATATGAGAGTTTATAGGTATATATTCTTTAAACATTTTTATTTGACTTTATTTTTTTTCTTTAAAGCATTATTACCTAGTTTACGACAAGTACTTTGATATGTGTATGTATGTACTACATCTGCATCAAGTTATTTAATATACTCGTTTATACTGAGCATTATTAAGAGCTTTGATATGAATACAGTACTTAGTACGCATATGAAAATATTCGGTGTAAATTAGGCACTTTGTTACGCTTAAACAACTTAAAATTATTTAGATAAGGATAAGATAAATTACGTATAAATGTAACTTAGATAAAACAAAAAATTATTTTATTTTAATTTATCTAGATAAAATATAAAATTATATCTAGTTTTATTTAAATAATTTTTAGATACTATCATTATTGAGCCAAATAATTTATGATATGAAAATAACACGTTTATATTTTTATTTCTTAAAAACAAAAGTTCTTCAGGTAATTTAATTTGACCACAAGTATTTCTTTTTGGATTTGAATCAACACGCAAATAAAAATCAAATTTAAAAATAGAAGGGATATATAACTCTCACATTACACGTGACTGGCAAAATTTCTTGTAAATTTACAAATTTATAATTTTAATGTTTATATTTCATACAAAGGACAATGATTAAAACTTTCAGAAGATGCATGCACAGATGTATGGCCATCGTGATTAAATATAATAATATTCAATGTTCTTTTATTTAAATAAGTTATTCATTGGATCAATTAAAAATGTAAAGGGTTCTTTATTGTAGCTTTTGTTTTACTTCATCAGGTATACGACTTAAATACCATTGATGCGATTGGCCAGGTGCAGTGGCAAGAATACCCCTCATATTTACATGTGTCGTTTCCCGATTATAAGAATAACGTTCACCGTGAAGATCGGTTAAAATACCACCGACTGCATGAAGAACGGCTTCGGGCGCGCAAGTGTCCCATCTCTTGCATCCGCGACTGGCAAACACGTATGCGTGAGCTTTTCCTTCCAACAAAAGAATTACCTGTAAAAAGACGTACAATTTGATTAATTATAAAGAATATGTTGATAATTCCGAAATCGTACAAAATCAGTGAAAATTATACACAGTCGCTCATGCAATTACCTTGTGCCCAGCACCACCAACATGAGTCACTTCGTCAGGCTCCAACGATTTTATAGCATTTTGAACAATGCTGTCGGAATGCGAACTGAGAACAAACAATATGATATATTCAACCTAATAAAATATCAAAGTATAAATATGAAAAATGTTACCGAGTGGTCGTGATTATTCTTTTCCCCTCTGGAGGCGACTTTGGCGTAAATCCTCCAAATCCCACGCCATCAATACCCCATAATGTACGGCCGTTTTCAATGTACATGCCGTTTTCGTCATTCTTGTAATAAGGTTGATGTATCACACCTCCAATTGCTGTTTTGCCAATTGCCACTCCGACTAACACTGTAACATGTTCCACTAGTCCTTGCGTATATTCCGCTGTACCTGTAATGATAATTCTTTTATAAACAATATTGATTTGTGTTTTATTTGTAGTATATATAAATCATAATATATTATGTATATATAAAGCAAGTAAAAAATTCGTACGTCTTATTTACCACACAGGATTTTTCTTTAGATTTATATTAAAATATTACCATCCAGAGGATCTACCCAAACACACACGTCCTTAGGATTAACGTCCTCCAAATGAGTTGGTAGATTCAATTGCAATACTTCTGGATCCGCTTCTGTGATAATCCATTCTGATGGTACCTCGCAGCTAGACGGCTCTTCCTCACCAATAATTGTAATATTTGGAAATTGACGACTGAGCGAAGTTATGATACATCGTTGAGCGCAACGATCTGCCTCCGTTTGCAAATCATTCTTGCCTTTTTCCACAATATTTAATCCACCTTTACTTAAAACATCTCGAATTATTTTACCAGCCTGTACTGTTGCAGATACAGAGGATGCTACTATGCGTGTTAACAGAGCAGCACTTTGAGCCATTTTAGAAATCTTTGTAGAGCTGATAATGGCAATGATATAATATCATCAATAAGCTATCCTCGTTGCTGAGAAACCCATAAATAATATCTGAGATGTGTACCTTTCATACCTGTAAAAGCTGAGATTATAAAAATATTAATTTAAAAATAATCTAATAATTTGGTGGGACGTAATAAACAATTTTAATTTTATAGCTCAAATATATTTGGTGTCTAAATAAATTGATGTAATAATAATTATTATATAAACTGTGTTAATTTAAATGTCTCATACTTTAGAAAATAATATAACCAAGATTAAAATATTATAGTAATAAATATTAGATTACAGAATAAATATACAAGAAAAACAACGTGTGGAATGCTTGACATCCGTAGTTTATTTGCTTTATACGAATTACGCGTAATGTAATTACATTTATCACTTACAATTATCTTAGGTATGACATGCAAAAAAAACGCCGTGTAGCGTACATAAATGTGCTAACAGGTGAGATTAGGTTAGATTAGGTTAAGTTTACTTTAGTAAAGCACAACGTGTGTGCAAGTATTTTGTGTGTGGAAATGGACAAAAAAGGGAAAGAAAACGTTGGAAGAAATATATCAATTTGCTAATAAATTTAGAAAGAAATGAAATTAAACTTATCATAGTAAGTTCAAGTTACTTTTTATAATTGTTTTTATATAAATTTGAATACTGTTCTAAGATTGCTCTCTACTTATTTTGCTGATTTTGGTTTTGTTTCAGATCAAATATAAAATGTTACACAAAAGCTTTTTGCCTATAATAACTTCCTGCTTATCAAGAAGGAATAGGCACATTGTAAATGTATATTGCTCGACATTGACCAATGACAACTCACCTCTATATAAGAAAAGAGCTGTTAATTCTATAAAAATAAAGGAATTGATTGAAGAAACAGGATCAAAAGTGAAAAAGAAAAACAAAGTGCAGCAACAAAGTGCAGCAATTAAACAGCCTACATCATGTGATAAAGAAATATCAGACATTATTAATTATATAAAGAAAGTTAATCCAGATGTTATTGATATTATTGAGTCAAGGAAGTGGACATATAAAAAAGGTGATACAAATATATTACATCTGATTGACAAAGATACCGCTGCCAAATATGTTTCTTTGATAAAAAATGATCTATTGAAAAATATGTGTTACATTGCCGAATTGAATCCTGGTTTTGGTGTGTTAACGAGAGAACTATTGGAAGCTGGCGTTCCATTAGTTCATCTGTATGAAGGAAATTTAAAATTACATGAGGTATTGGAAACAATTTGTACAAAGTATTCTGGAAAAGTGAACCTAATCTCTTCTAAATATTCTAATCTCTTTGGTATAACAAGGGCTTATTATGACGATAAAGTTATTGATGAGAAATATCAAAATAGTTTCAAAGCAATGGAGAGCAAAAATTGGGAAGATAAAACTTATATGCAAGTAATAGGTGCAAATGACAGTAAATATTTAATTACATTCATTATACACAGTTTACTCTTTCGCCATGGTTTTATGTTTTATGGAAGGCCCATCTTCTACATCGCAATACTTCCATCCTTGTGGCATGTTAGTATATTGGTCTCATTTTTTTCTTCTTTCAAGTATTTCATCAAGAGTATATTTGTTAATCATATTAATATTTGATTTCGATGTTTTAGAAATATAATATGTGTACTTTTACTAATAAAAAATTGTACACTTATACAAAAGTAATGTTCAAATTAATGTTTAATTGCGAACTCTTGGGAACTTTGAATAGAAAGGCTTTTATACCTTGGCCCATAAAAAAACGTCAAGCTACATATAAACGACGTCGTTTATCGGCAAAACAAGATTACGAGCAAATGTATGTGATAAAACTTGAACCTAAAGCTGATCTTTATTCACAATTGTCACAAAAAGATTGGATAACATTTTCATATTTTGTAAGACATCATATGCAGAAACGTATTACCAGAGTGATACCTGCGCTAGAGTGAGTACGAGAAAAAATTTATATATATATATATCTGTTGAATATTTTTCTGTTATAAATTCTGTTATAATTTAAAATATATTTCTTTTTACTTAACACTTACATATTGTTCTGTCTCTAGAAAATGGGTACCAGACTGTGGAATTAGACTAATAGCCAAAGATTATACAATATATACACAATTTGGAGACTTGACGCCAACACAAATTCTAGAACTTTTTAAAGAATTTAAATCTTGGCCAGAATATACAGAGAGCCACTTTGTAGGTTCTATGAATAATTCTTTAGGTGCACATAACGAATTGGAATTTTTAAATGAATAATTCTGTAGTGCTTTTTTGTAAATATATGATTATAACAAACTTTTGTCTTAATATTTAAATATCCCCAAATATTTATACGTTTTAGCATTGCTCTTTTACCATCTTATTGTGAGCGATCGAATCATCTTGGATTATATAGTTGTAAACCATGGATTTCCTGGAATTGCAGTAGAGTCCTCTTCTACCCGATTTCTATACACATGTAATTTTCTCGCACATTACGTACGTGTATACGTACTGACGTACGTATACTTGCCAATGTATTAGTGAAGATTATCGTACTGGTCAGTATACTCTTTCATTTTCTTTTGTTTGACAGTGGTTAGCCTTGAATCATCATAGTCGCCGTTATATCCGCTCGGTATAATTGCGCGTATACGTTAGACAGAATCTTGGAACATCTTTCTCAAGTTTACAAGTTCTCGCTCATTATTAACACGTGTGTAATATTTTTATTCCTTTTCTTTTTTTTTATATAGAAGGGGACAGCGTGTTGCTAAGAAATGTAAGAAAAACTATTCATTTTAATATCAGAAGTGGAATTATTAACAATTAGAATCAGTATGCAGTCGTCAGCGCATAATTACATCACTAATGATTATTCAAATAATTTGTATTCAGATTATAGTGGGCGTTCTCTTCTCTCAGAGCACGTACATATCTCGCTGACTTTTCTCTCTTTCAGTTAGTCATTGAAAAGGAAGCGAATGGAAACATTTAACATTTTTTACTCTCGTTATCTGATCAGTTGCTAAGTTATATAAATATTTGTTCTTTGCATTCTCTGATTTTAGTTGATCTTTATTAAAGTTTGTATATTAAAAAACTGATCTTATTTTCTCTAACTCGCGTTTATAAACATGTGTATAATTTTCTCAGCAGCTCTGGTCCAATAGTGAAAGATGAAACGTTTATACGTCGGTTTTCTGTTTTTCGCATATAACTGCATAATATGGGGTCAGGACTTGACATTTCCAGCTATCGAGGAGACTGCTCACGTCAGCGGCGGTAACTCCACGGTAATACAAATATTAATACAACATTATGTAAAGACCTATTTTTTTCTTACAATGTAATGGTTGCAGGTAATAACGGAGCGTAAACCCATATATATTCCGGGTCGTTGCCCGGACGATATGCTTCTCTACCCAGGTGACACTGATAAGGATGCATGGGTGTGCGATTGTAGAGCTCGATTCTTATACTTCCCGTTGAACGATTCCTGCCATGAAGCCTATAGACAAGGCCCTTGTCCATCCGGAAATTATGTCGTTCTTCCCGAGAACGAGACAATTCCTCGTTGCGTGGAGAATCCTTGCTCGCAAGATGGCATGGTGCAGTACAACGGCACTTGCTATTCTCTTAGAACGATCGGTCCGTGTGGACCCGATGGGATATTAAGTGTGAACGAAGCTACATTCCAATTGGAATGCGAGGTAGCAAGTATTGTACCTTTATACATAATTGAGATTCCCTTGAAAACGTGTCCACCAGGCAGCCGTAGGAGTACGCTCGGAGTATGCAAAAAAGTATGAATACATATGTATTTTGATCCAATTTGTCACATGCTCTCTATTGCGATGCTTTACGCACATTTTACGTAATTTAATAAACGAGATACATTGCAGTGTTATATCAATTTTTCAGGTTAAACGTAAAATACTTGCCAATCAGACTGCATCAGGATAATATATGTATTTTGTATTGTAATTTAAATACAAAATTACATGCGCGCTTTACAATAGACACACTCGAAGGACATTAAATAACAAAATGTAGGCATCATAACAAATATCTTAGATTTTGTATTCTTAATCTTAATTTTCTAGTGGCGTGTTATAAATAATTACACACATACATATATATATATATATATATATATATATATACACACACACACACACACATATATATATATATATATATGATATATATAACATTTATATAATAGAATCAAAAAAATATAAAACAAGCAATTATTAACTTCCATTATTTATATTTCTGTTATTATACTTATATTTGTTCGCTATGTTTGGAAATATATGTACATTGTTAGCATCTTTATACAAATCTTACATACTTAAACCTAGAGAAAATTAAATAAACATGGATATATGGCGAAGCTTTTAAAGAATTTTTCTTCGGTTGTAAACGAGAACTGTAATATATTTATGTTCTCAAAATATTTTACTGTATGCAGACCTTTCGATAAAAAAATTGCTATTCTTTTTGTGAAATTGATTGGCTCTGAACACAGAATAGTATACATTATCAATATATCACTCTGCTCTGTGTGTTTCAATGTTAACAAAGAATCTTATATGTAACTACACGTATTATGTAAATGTATGAATTTTTTGAGATTTATATTTCACGTTCATCCTTGCAAATGTATCATCAAATTCACCCTGAGAAACAAAATGCTAGGTTATCAACTTTTAACTTGGTTCCTGCTGTTGATTACTCGTTGTAGCTTCTATTAGTCTTTGCCTTTCTCTATACATGGAAACTTTCATATTCTCTAGTTGGTGGTACCTTAGCAGTTTTAAAACAGCGAAAACCGACAAACCGACCCAAATTGATAGGCTGCTCCAAATGCCAAATTGAGCAGCGCCAAGTTCGATATGAAAACCTGATGTATCGATACCATCGGCTTTATCAATATCGTTTCCAGCTGCTAATTCGCACGACGGAAATCTCTTGGTCATACATTGACACCACGTCATGAAACCTAAGGTCACGATAATCGCGGCAATTAAAGTGACAGTGGTAAGAATGATGGAAGTTACAACATCCACAAATGCAGAGAGAAATGAACTGTCTTCACTGCGATACATAAATAGAGACAACCGATAGATTTGTATCGCTGATGTTACGAGGAGTATTAGACCAACGAATATCGTGTAATTGCAATATGCCTGTGACGCCCAGTTCACCACAAATTGACCATCGGACTCTTGCCAGACTCCGGTTGAAAACAAAAGGCAGTGTCCTCTAGAAAGTGAAAGCGCACCAGTAAGATTCATAGTGCATACCAAAGAAATTCATGACCACTACGATATTAAATATGATTTTACCTAAATTCATCCTGATGAAGGCTCATAGGCACGATAATACAAAGCGACAGGATAAAAGCCACAACGTAGCCTGCTATTTGGCTAAGCAGTAAAATATTCGACAGTGCCATAATTCACGACACTATGCCCGAAACGATCGAACGGGAATATTTCACAGCACAATGTACGGACAAAAGTCATACACGATTACAATGAAAGTTGGAATCCATAAATCCCGTTTTCCTCATTGACGGATCTCTCGAGTCGGCGACGAAAATGACAGAAGTGTATTCGCGCTTGTCAAAATAATCGGTGGACGTGACCGCAGAATCTCTGCTGCGATAACGATGTAACGTCACATAGACAGATGACGGCGGGGGGGAGAGGGGCATGTGTTTCAACCAATCAGAAGTTGCAAAATCTATTTGAGTCCGAGATCTTGGACAGAGAGAATTGACCAATCGCATTTGAACAATTCAGCCAACTGATAAATGTTCACTAGACTTCGCGCGCGGTGAGCATTGTCAATTGTCAGCATTGTGTGAGAATTTGTGAGCTAGACGCGAAATCTAGAGTCTTTAGAAGTAGAGAGTCTGGACATCTCGGGGTTCCATGTGATTGGATGCACGTGATTGTGCACCTAAAATGGCAGCACCAATACGGATCCCTATTTAATCCTCTTTAGCCAATGCGATAACAGCATACAACACGTTCGAGTGCACACAATGATAAACATACACACACATAAAGCTCACGTATGTACAAACACTGACATATTCATCACCGACATTTTAGGGGCAGATGTCCAGACTCTCTACTTCTAGGGACTCTAGCGAAATCTAGTCAGAAGAGACTCTCTAGAGACACAGCGCAGCGCTGGCGCCAGCTGGCGCGGCCTAGCAGCAGCGGCTGGCGGCGGTGGGTGAGGTGGGTGATCGGACGGGTTTGTGCGCGGGGCGCGGGACGCGATCTTGATCGACGAGGGGCGACGAGTACGACGAGGGGTCGCTTATATTGTGGGGCTGATTGTGGCGTATTGTGCCGAGCGTTGCCGAGCGTCATGGACGCGAACGGTGCGCGGTTAGGGAGATGCGTTTCGCTCGCGTAGATCATCGTTCGCCACGCTACTGAACGCGTCGTTCGACGTCGAGATATGCCTCGCGACAACGTGCCTGGCGTGACGAGATGATACCTTATTACAGACGCGACACGCCGGAATTCTCGGGATAGATCGCGTTACGGGTAGACGGGCTCCACGGGGCGATGAGCAAGATGTCTTGGTTGCCTCTCAGTTGGTCAGCGGACATCAAGAAGAGGGCCTGCAGGTACTTGCTGCAGCGTTACCTTGGCCAGTTTCTCGAGGAGCTCACGCTGGATCAACTCACCGTTGATTTGTACAATGGCACGGGACGAGTCGTCAACGTCAGCCTTGATGTGCAGGTACGTGTAACGTGCTTTTCTTTGTCTCGGGTACGCGATTCCCTTGCTTCCTTCTTTAACTGAACTCCGGAGAGATAAGATCATCGCGGTGCTCACTCGGTAAATAGTGCGCACATTCTTAATACGCGCAATACTATACGTATTTGCGTCACTGCGAAAATCTCGTATTCTCTTTGCCTTCGAACAGCTGATCGTGATTTAATATTTAAATGCTCCGCAAGACATTTGTATGACTAACGACGCGATGATTAGTTGCAGTTTTTAACATTTTCTTTAATTGTGGATGTAAAATGTGACAAAATAAAGATAAATATCATGATATATATATATATATATATATATATATATATATATATATATATGTATGTATGTATGTATGTATGTATGTATATATATATATATATATATATATATATATACATATATATACATACACACACATATAATACATGAAGCTAATGGAAGATTAATTAATAAATAGTATATATTGATATTAACATTTAATAATTTGATTTTTTTATATTTATTATTTACTGTATCTTTATTAAAAATGTCACATTTATTTAACTTATTCAATTTTTTGATT
The DNA here is from genome assembly GCF_016802725.1 of Solenopsis invicta. Lineage (NCBI taxonomy): Eukaryota > Metazoa > Arthropoda > Insecta > Hymenoptera > Formicidae > Solenopsis > Solenopsis invicta. The sequence goes on from NC_052667.1 coordinate 28,669,651, forward strand.
GCATAATTCTTTTAGAACTGTATTTTTTGCTTATAGACAAGTAATAAATATTCATTATGTATTATAACTATTGAAGCGATAATTATAATAAATCGGTTGGTTGCAACTTGGTGCATAAATTAATGAAACACAGTAGCATAACGCGAGTCATCGGTAAATACTGCGACATTTTAAATGTTAATAAGTGTTAATTTTATACAGACTTTATTTCTTCCGATATTTCGTAACACGATTGAATAAATGTTGAAAATGGGAACGCCGATTTTTTTATTTACATTTTAAATAATGACTACTTACTCATCTCAAAATTATTCTTTTTTTAATTTGTTATTTATAATTGATATTTTTGTAAAAGAATAAACGTTTATTGCGACAGGCGCTCAATGAAATGGGAGAGCAACAACATCTCCCATTGGAATTTGTCGATGGTTTTATACTGGAGATATCTCTCAGTATACCCTGGTCGGCGTTACTTAGTCAAGCGAGTTATGTAGAAGTCAAGGGTCTCAGACTAACGGTGCAACCGCGACAGAGACTCGAAACTGGAACATCGATGTTTGAATCTATGTGGAGTTCCATGACGTCCAGTATGCAACTTGCTAAGGAATGTCTGCAACAAGATGCGGCCAATGCGGGAAACGCTCAGCCCTTAGATTCGGTGGAACAGTTTGCAAAGACTATAGATTCAAGTAGGATACTTGGTTTACATTGTACAATATTTAACAATTCAAAGTTGAATTATTTTTATCATTTGTGTATCTCAGTTTTATCTAGGGTCAAAGTGAGATTTATCGATACTGTGATACGTTTGGAACATGTACCTTTGAATTCTTCCACGGGAGTAGCGATCGAAGTGTGGATACAGAATCTTGAATATTCTGACGAAGCTGGATTAGATCCCACTAATACGTCTCTAGATCCCGATGAATCTTCCAAAGGTTACATCGTTTCAGCGTTCTCCACTAAGCGATTTTATATGGAGGGAGTGACATTTCATACCGATGAATTTCCATCGCGTGCGAGAACATTTTCTCGAAGTATGTTGTCTAGTACGTGCTCTACTCCCGATTCTAAGGTAAGTATAAAAGTCTATTTTAGTTGATACTACAATAGAGAGGAAGCTATTACAATTTCACTTTTTTTTTTCTATGACAACAGAATTCAGACAGTCTGTTTATCTCCGCACAAATGTCTCCTACGCAAAGCATTCTGCACACTCCTCCGGAAGGAAATACTGTTAACAACTCGAATGAATCAAACCCTATCATGTTTGCTAAGCTAGCAGGTAGACAAGAAGTGAGGTTAAAAATGAAACAAGGGGAAGGAATATCGGGACCAAAGGTGGGATAAACCTAAATTCACAAGATAAACTTTCATCAATTAATTCTAATCTTTTTTATTTAAGAAATAATGTATCTAAACCTATTTTTTCTTTCTATATATTTTTTTTTTAAATGAAGGAGTAATATATTTCAGGTAGAACTGGAAATTACTCTAGGATCGCTTACTTTGTTCCTGAGTCCTAGGCAGCTTCATGTTTTATTAGAATTAGCGCATGGCCTAGCATCTCCGGATTTAGAAGATGTCAGTAATGTTGTTCCAAGAAGATACACGGAAAAACCTATGGCTAGCAGCGATTTTAATCGTATAGAACACGAGCTTATCCATCAGACACATCCTATGCAAGATTTGAAAACTACAGTATGTAAATTTATTTATATTTTGATGCATTTTTATGTTTATATAATATATGCACATTTATGTTTATATAATATATGTTTATGTAAGATATGTACATTTATATATTATAGGATCTACGGTATGCTCAAGGATGGTCTACTGGATCTGTAGATGAATCTGACAATGAAGACGAATTTCTACCAATGAAATTACCGTCTTCGTCAATGTGTGATTCAATCACGAGCAATAATTTCAGTATGGAGGGCAGCATATCGACCAGCAGCATTAGTTCAAAAAGTTCGGCGACGAATCTGCCGAAACAAAATAGACACAGACACAACATAGACAATGACACGTCCGCCGAAACTACCCAATTTCACATAAGGGTATCCTCCGTCGCTTTAGTTCTATTGCACGAAGACATATTGACGTCATGCGTGGAACAACTCGGTCTAACTTCTAGCAGTATAAGACAGATGAGAAATGCGGCGAAAGAATTTTTCAGGCAATTAGGAACGTTTGCTGTAGGCGGCTATGGAAGTAAAGATTTTGATACAGCATCAAAATCACTCACTGAAGCTTGCCAACTTAGTCATATTAGGTATATTAATATCACAATGACAGATTGATAATAATATTTTTTGGCTGTTGGCTAAAATTCCCGATTGATTATAGATTACTGGCAGCACCACTAGTAGTCGAGGGCAGTGAAAAGACTACTAATCAGTACTCCGCGATATCAGGAAGCTTGACTTTGGCTAGTTTGGAAGTTGTAGAATGTTTGGTTGACTCCAACAATCCTAGCTCATATAAAACACCATCGATGGAATTCGTTGAGCTCTTAGCGTTTACTAGAGAAAATACAACCAATATTGGATTTTCTAATAAAACCGATTTTAGATTGAGATTTAAATATACGCAAAAAGCTGTTCGACATACTCATATGACGAAATTTGCATATCCACGCACAGAGATCGAGTAAATATTTGAATTAAGCAACAATATTAATTTTATCAATTAATAACATTATAAATGAATTAGGTTAATATTTTCATATTATTGCCATTTTCCAGTATTCAAATGGAACCGTGCAGAGGTGAAGTAGACATTACTATCGTAGATAGAATATCTGCTATTCTTAATCCACAGCCAATATGTACTTGCAATCCTGTAATAAATGCTAGAGATGCTGTAAGTGTAATTGATAAATCTGCACAGATACTTTTTTTAAAAATATTTGTAACGTTTTTCAATAGACCTGTTTTAATTAACGGTATATTAAAAGCGATAACATATCTTTTAGAATCAACAGACATTATTTGATCAAGCTGTGGACAGTACAACACTGCCAGATTCTAGAGTAGATGTCAAAATTTCCTCATCATCGTGCACCATAAAACTAAGGTATTACATCAAACAAGCAATAATTTTCAGTTTTGCGTGTACTATATATAATTTTGATATGTATATATATATTTTTATATAGATTTCCCGTGCCAGATTTAAGACCACTGCACGATATGAGTCGTGCGCCATGGTGGAAAAGATCTGTGAGACCTGACTATATGATAGTGCAGATGACAAACGCACAAGTTCACTCCACTATGGATAGCCGATCTCACTATGTAGCTAGGCATGAACTGCAATGTCGGCGGCTATTGTTGTTATACGTAGAAACCGAGGGCGACACGCCAATCGAAATCGGTCTAGCTACAGTCGACGAAAAGAACGACGTCTTATCGAATCAGCAAGTCAGCGACGATCTTGGTTGGGCGAGAGTGGTGATTACTGTATATCCAGAACGTTTTGGTGCTCCATTGGAAGATAGTTCTGAAGAAGAAATAGAGAGTGATAAGCGTATTTTAGATGATACCTTGGAGAAAACGCCGAAACATGCACCTTCCCCATTCACTTCCAGACGAATCATGCGCGAATCTGACACACTTCATTCGAAATCTCATGAATACGGTCAGAAGAACGAACAAAGGTCAGCAATCTATTTTTTTATTTTTTTTAATATTCTTAAATATATTTTTATTAATTTTTTGTTTTGTAACTAAATATCTTTTTTAATGTGTTTCAATAGTGACGGCGAAGAGCTAATTATACCTGGCAATCGACAAGAAATGTTGGAATTTATCGAAGACGGCATACACGGTTCTAGGCTACAACTAGAAATTAATTTACCTTGTGCTTCCGTCCAGATTCCATCTAAACGCATTTATGAACAACTCTATAATCGATTCAACACCGATCTATTCTTATGGGAGCCATCGGCGCCCAGGCCCAAATACACAACTAATATGGAAAATCATATCGGCCTTGATCTGGCATCTACTCTCTTACAGGAGTCTACTTATCCTAAGTAAGATTTCTAAATAAATAAAACATTCTATAGAATTCTGAGACTAAATTTATGTCATTTACAGATTCAGCATGTGCAAAAGTGGGATCCAGTATAATTCGGACTCTGACTCGGACGAGGAAGGTATATTGCATTCTACAACGAACGAAAAGAGTCACAAAGAAGGACGAATGTCATCGAAGAAAGCACAGAGCAAATTGGCAATGACTCTAAGCATCAATCAGGGTCTTCTGTCTATGTACACTCCCGTACGCGATTCTATGCGCAACGTTATACCCGGGCAACAAGGAGAATTGATCATACGTTTAGAGGATGCCACGATATTTTCTGTGTCGGCGTACAAAGGAAATACTAATCTAAGCTACGCTTGTGCTATGATGAAGAACGTATCACTGGATCATTGCGGTCTGACGACGAGCCCATCGCAGACACCGCCGTTGAAATGTATCAACAGCGTTAGACCACGCTATTGCGAGAGAACGATATACCGTAGCGAACCCGGTAGTAATGTAGCAGCGAATCCTGGTGACAAAGACATGATGACAGTCGCGGTGAAGATACAAGCGGCTCATCAGACGCATCGTATAAAAACTTTCCGGGTTGCGATAGGTATAAGCGATGCCACATTGAGACACCGAATGTGTTCCGCCGCTACCTCGTGGTTTACTGAATTGATGGATTGCTTTGACGTGACGGATCATCCTGTTGCCGGTTATACCCCACCGGGTGTTCTGACTGAACTCCATTTGCATCTGTGGGAGTGCGCGATCGATTATAGGCCACTTCATCTGCCGCTGAGGTCCGTGGTGACTCTCGGTAATTTCAGCGTGTCAAGCAACATTACGGCACAAACCAATACGTCAACGTTACGTTTTATCGCGGAGGATGTCGCACTCTTTATTTCGGACAAACTGCGTGAAAAGTCAGTGGATCTAAAACGGGATTATGTGTGCGTAATGAATTTCGGTCTGTTTGAGTTGTCACTGCGTCTGAATGAGAGAATGTATGGCGGCGTGCCGCGAGTCGATCTTCGGGCGAGCAACAACGTGTTGCACGTACGTACGTGCTCGGATTCCGGTCGCGCTCTCATGCAATTGCTGACTTACATCGCTAACGACGGTGATTTGCAACAATCCAGTAGTACCATCAATAGCAGCAGCACTGAGAATATTCCTACCGTATCATCAATACCCACGAGATACGAGGAAAATCTTTTGGGCGTCGAGAGCATTAATACTCTTAGCAGGAGTCAGGTTGAGCGAGTCTATAGTCTGATGGAGGACGCGTTAGAAGAAACTGTAAAGGGGACGACGACCCAGAGTGGTAACAAAAGCGAGAAAATACCAATGACCGAAAATCGGGTCGAATTCTTCTTTCCTGATGATTCATGTGCCGCTACGCGAGAAGCAGAAACGCGAAAAAGTTCGCAAGAATGCGGTAAAGCGATTACATGCAGAGTGGAAGATGATGAGGACGACGACGAATTTTGTATTTTGGGAGAAGAGGCTGGAACAGGAATAATACGCTACGGAGTACCTGAGGTTCGATCGCTGTGTCAAGAACCACTGAGGATAGTGGATAATCACTTTTCTGTGCCAGTTGGCAAAACTGATCTATTGCAGACTCCGCCAAATTATCCCGCACCTATATTGAAATACACCCTCTGCGAAATGACGTTGATATGGCACATGTATGGTGGCAATGATTTCGACAATTCTCAACCACAATCTGCAAAGCACGTGACCATTAATGACAACGTTCGCAGCAATATCTTGCATGGAAGGTATGAAAGGCTCAAAAGTAAAAGTTAAATTTTTATTAAGACATTCCTATGTAAGGATAGATGGCATTCTCTGATTCTCTTTTTGTCTTTGTCCAATAGGAGTAGATCAGCCATAGGTGCAGTAGGCTTCAATAAGTCTAGTCCGAACGAAGTACACTTCGGCAGTGTACCGAATTCGCCGCGTGCAACGAGAGGCAACGAATCGTTGATCGATTGGCACACGCTAGGTGGCCCGGGTCGGCGGCACGACGTGCTGATGGAACTGCAACTGAGCAAGATTCGTTTCCAACACGAGGTCTATCCGGAAAACACCCGGGAAGCGTCGAGGCAGGTGCTTCTGGTACACGAGATTGAAGTAAGAGATAGGCTGGCGTCGTCACACATAAACAAATTCCTGTATCAATATAGCAGCGAAGCGAGACCAAGGCAGTCTCACTCTATTATGTTTACCATGAAGGCAGTTCACGTAAGGCCGGATCCCAGATTGAGTGCCCAAGAATGTTGTGTGAAACTTAGTCTACTGCCACTGCGACTGAACATAGACCAAGATAGCCTACTGTTCTTAATACAATTTTTTAACGAACTAGGCGGTGGATCGAAGCGAAGCCAAGAAAGCTCTAGCACACCTAGCTCGCAATCCACCCCCGTATCGAAACAAGGAACACCCACGCATCATCCGCCCATTATGAGCGTGAATGATGATGCGGTGACGAATGACGCGATGATGAATATGTCACAGACTATCATTGATCAAAATTTGTTGATACTCTTGGAAGATGAACTGACGTATAGGGAGAACAAGACTAAGACAAAGACTATCCACCAGGTCCACGACGATAGTCAACCGATATACTTTAGGTACGCCGAAATTGTTATATCGTTGAATAGAAATGGTAAGAATACTAACGATTTAAAATTGTCTTTAGAAACGTTGTATTCGGTCCAGAAGTCCTCATAAGGTTAGATTACCACGGGAAACGCGTGGATTTCACTCATGGACCGTTGGCAGGTCTGCTAATGGGTTTGGCGGAACTCAATTGTTCCGAATTAAGACTGAAGAGATTGTCATACAGGCACGGATTGTTGGGTTATGACAAACTTTTTACATATCTAGTTTCTGAATGGTTGCAGGATATTAAGAAGAATCAACTCCCGAGTTTACTTGGTGGCGTGGGTCCGATGTACTCTGTAGTACAGCTATGTAAGTATACGATTTGATCTCGAGTCTTAATTTGAAAATTAAAGGCGATGTTATTTTTCAAAATATTCACAACAAACTGAACATCTTTTGTATGTTGGTATGTTCTGAGTAATAGTTTTCTTTCGCTACCTACAAAATTATTTATTTAGCATTAGAAAGTTTACTATGGGCGTATATTTAATGATTGTAGTTCAAGGGATACGTGATCTATTTTGGTTACCAATCGAACAGTATCAGAGAGATGGGAGAATTGTCCGTGGGTTACAACGCGGAGCAAACAGTTTTACAACGTGTACCGCAATGGCTGCGTTAGAATTAACCTGCAGAATCGTGCAGGCGTTACAGACTACAGCTGAGACTGCGTATGACATAGTTAGCCCTGGTCCCAGTGTGAGATGCAAAAACAAAGGGCAGAAGGGACGTCGAAAGAGATATAATCAGCCACTGGATATCCGAGAGGGAGTGGCTAACGCCTACACGTTAGTCAAAGAGGTGAAACTAATAAAATGAAATTAACGACACGTTAAATAAAGAGTGTTATATGTTTCATATTTCGAAACATTACTAAAAATATAAAAATTTCGTAGATTATTCTAACTATATTTGATTAAGTGCTGTGTGAAACTTGAGCACAATTGTTTTATTGATTTAAAAATTATTTAATTTTTTGTTTACTCTTCTTATCTGAAATCGCGTTTTGTAATAGTATTTATTTGTAAATTTGATGAGAAAATAACATTACGAATTAAATCAAAATTTTTACATATATTGATAGAACTCTAATAAATATTCATATAAAAGTTTCGTTTGGATCCACTTACTCGTTTATAATTTATTTCAAACTGCCGCAAAATGTAGTTATTTTCATTGCATAAACTATTTATAAGCTAAATTTTTCATTGTTTTGCCCTTTGCAGTTTTGCCCTCAGGGCTAAATTTGGAAAATTTTTTATCATTAGGTAGAAAAAATAATAAACTTGAGAAATATTTAGTTTTTAATTTCGATAATCTTTAGATGGCACTGTAGAATCTCAAAATATCCTTAAATATTCGCTTAATGCTCAATCGTTTTAATTCGTCTTCTATTTTCCAAAAAATTTCCAATTAATATTACATCTATATAATATTTAATTATTCAGGGTTTGGGTGAGACTGCGACTCAATTGGTTCGCGTGGCTAGTGAGGAACACGAGCACAAGGGTACCGTCGGGGCGGTCGGCGGTGTATTGCGTCAAATTCCGCCGACAGTCGTGAAACCAATTATTCTGGCTACCGAGGCGACCAGCAACGTGTTGGGCGGCATGCGATCATCACTCGTGCCTGATGCGCGCCGAGAAGCTGTACAAAAGTGGCGGCAAGATTCCGATACGTGTTAATCTCATCACAGAATGGGAGAAATTGGGGGCTAAATCGTTATCGGATCGTCAGTCAATTTCGCTCAAACGATGCTTTACGATTGCGGCCGGGGAGGCCGGGCCACATTTTATTGTAACATATTCATGACATACATGTACGGAAAGAGAATATTAAATAGGATAAGAGTGCCATACGTTCGCGTTACGTTTGGCGATATTGTGATTATAGCGATTATTCTCATTGGATCTGTGCGAACTATTATCGCCTGATCTGTTCGATTAGGCCTCGAGGGATCGGTAACGAGCGCGAGGATACGATGGACCTAAAGACGTGGATTATCGACGAAAAACAGGAGGAGTCGCCGCGTTGGGTCCTAATTATGAGTGCTATACAAAGTTGACGTAGTCAGATCGATTCCATTGATTTTTTTTTTTTGTACATTACGAAAGGTTTGCGACGCATCTGGCAGACATCTAACGATAAATCATTTAGTTAAGAGTTGCCGCTAATTTCGTTACAAATGTACAAAATACTTGTTACACATGTAGAATATAAAGATAGCTGCGCGCTAGCGCGAAGGAATATATTAAGCTGCTTCTATATTCCTTCTCTATACATATACATTTTTTCTTTTGATCATGTGAATGTTTTATACCAATGATGATATGTGTATCCGAAGATTTTTATTAATAAAATTATACACGATATGAAAGAGAACGTCTCGCATCGTTTTACCCTACAGAATGTATTCATATCATTTAGTTAGAATTTAAAATTATTGAAATTGGAGGGAATAAGAGTAATTGTTCTTTCTCTTCTCTTCTTCTTTTTTTTTGCTCTGTCGGCACCTTTCGTGTACTTTTCCCTTTTTAAAGGTGAAAATGCGAGAAAGGTGCGGGTAAGGGGGATGGTTGACCAATGACCAGCCAGCGTCGGAGTTAACGAGGCGAGGCGAGGCGAGGCGAGACTGGCGAGAGGCGCGTCCGCGGCGCGTCGCGCGCGACAGTCGCCTGAGTCGCAGACAGTCGGGAGAAGCAGGGAGAAGATGCGACAGAAAGCGCTCGATCGTTTCCACCGCGTGACGAGGGTGACGAGTTAAAGGGATAGCGGATAGCGAGGCTAGACGAAGCGCACGTTACACGACCGTTCGCTCGCATCGCATTTGTGGCGATTATGCGGTCTCGGTCAACGCACTCGATGCGTCTGTGTTGTCGTACGATCAGATGAAGGAATCTTTTTATTTTCCGACATCTCGATTCGACGATCGGAATGGTTTCCCCGACGCGGGTCTCTTTCGTTGCGCTTCTCTATGGTAAGCGGCCGTAGACTACTCCGGAGAGTCAACGTTCCTCTCTTGCCCGCATAGGGGCAAGAGGAATTTGTACTCATATGTAGTTATGCGATTTGGGCTCGGCGTTTCTCCTCGTCGTATCGGCCGATCGATAACTGATGACTCGCTTGATATTCCTCTAATTCGATTCTTACGAGAGTCTCCTCTGTACACCAAGTAATTGGATTATATCGACGTATATGGAGAGAATTTATAAGACATCTGTTTGCACATCTCGAGTTTGCGATAAGTTTCGCACGATCTGATTTACAACAAAATATCAATTGCGTTTTTATCTTATGAAGCATGCACATATATATTTACGATAAAATCCAATAAGTTCTTTGCGTGCGTTCTAAGCCTCGACAAATAAATTTAATTGAATTCGAAACAAGTATTTTTTTACTTTTATCGTTTAATTATATTTGAACTTTTTCAGCGGTTCTGGCGCATACGGCAGGGTCGCGTGTACTCGAGCTGAGTGACAGGTAAGAGGTATTATTTCACTACGAACCAAGCCTATACGGTTACTTTTAATATACATTTTTCACAGATTTCTAGATGTACATAAAGATGGACAATGGCTAGTTATGGTATGTGCTCTTATACTCTTGTAAAACGTCTTTATATCTTTACAAAGTACAAAATTCTTTCTATTTTTCATAGATGTATGCACCATCGTGTGCACATTGCAAAAGAATGGAACCAATCTGGTCTCATGTTGCTCAACATTTGCACGCAACGTCCATACGAGTGGGACGAGTGGACTGCACTAGATTTACCAGTGTATCGAGTGCATTCAAAATTAAGGGATACCCCACGATTTTATTGTAAGTAAATCCTTCGTAACTAACTTTGCACTAGAATACGCGTACGATAATGTTCTTTTTCTTTCTCCTTTTATAGTTTAAAGGGCGATCAGAAATACGTATACGAAGGTGACAGAACCAGAGACGAAATAGTGAAATTTGCTTTAAGATTAAGCGGTCCTCCCGTGCAGGAAATAACGAAACCACAGAGTTTCGACATTATAAAAAGGGAACGCGATCTCTATTTCTTATATGTAGGAGACAAATCTGGATTCTTATGGGTAAACTCTGTTCGCAATTTCCTAATATATTACAAGAGTAGTTTGAAATCCATTTCTACATTTCTACATTTAATTGATACAGGAACTTTATCACAAGACTGCGAACACGTTTCAAGCGCATGCATTTTTCTATCAATCTCAGCCGACTGTCGTGAATAAGCATGCGCCTGTCGATAATGTTCCGGCATTATTCGTTTACAAGGACAATTTGCATTATAATTTCACTGGTGAGTCGATCGAAAGAAAATAAAAGGGACGATTATTACCATCGCTATTAATTGTGTCGGTATTTTGTTTAATTTGCAGGACACAACTTGATCGACAAGGAACAAGTGAACAAGACGCTTCAGAAGTGGGTGAACGCAGAGCGTTTTCCAACGTTCCCGAAAGTAACAAGAGGAAACATAAATCAATTATTCTTAACAAATAAGAATCTCGTTTTAGCGGTAGTGGAGGAAAACCAATTGGAAGAAGTCGCGCCTGATATGCTAGAATTCCGAGATATGGTTGAATCTGTGATCAAGAATAAACGAAATAAATATCACGAGTAGGTTGTTACGTTTATTAGACAGTGATTGTGATAGAAGAGCTACAAAATAAGCCATCATTGTGTTCAGTCATTTTCAGTTTGGGTGGATAGGCAGTCCCAATCTAGTCAACAGCATAGCGATGATGACGTTACCTATACCGAGCTTACTTGTGATAAATACAACTACCAATCACCATCATATTCCCGATGATGAGACAGAAAAACTAACCCCATACGTGATAGAATTGTTCCTAGAGCAGATTCGCAACGAGAGTGCTCCGGTACAGCATTAATGTCTCGTATTTTTACCAATTATTCCATCTATCTACTAAAAGAATACTCAAAGTGTTTATATGTTTTCAGCGATATGGTGGCAACAGTTGGCTAGTACGTGTTTACAGGAAATGGTTCGAAATAAAAACTGTTTTGATTTCAATGTGGAAGGGTAATCCTGTTTTGATGATGGTACTGTTTGGATTGCCATTTGGATTTTTATCGTTGATATGTTATGGCATTTGTTGCCCGGATTTATTGGACGCGAACGATGATGAAGATGGTAATTTTTTTAATTTTTTTCAAGACTCATTTTTATATAAAAACATTTATACACACACACACACACACATACACACATAAATATACATAATCATCTTGTGCTTCTTTCAGAGAATACTGGAAATTATCATATGAAGAACGATTAAGTTGCTATTAAGCTATAAGATATATTATGCAGAATTCCAAGAAACATTTTTTTCATTATGTATAGTGTATATAAACGCTTATGATTGTATCTGTAATATGTTCTTAACAAAAATTTGCCAAAGCAGATTTAAGATTGCGAGAAATTTTATACAATATTCATATATTTTCGACATTCCATATATTTTATTTTTGATCCATTTCGTATACACGATACTAATTTCTTTTATGTATTGTATATAAAAAAAAAAGGTTATGTGTATCTCTCGAGACAATATGACTTATCGAGTTAAGCAAATATGTACACACACTTGGAAAAATTTGTCTTAACACAGCTTTAACAAAAAGAGAATGTAATATATATCAAAAATTTATATATTAAACATGATTGTTCACATAGTTTGTAAAAACATATTAAACATCAAACTAAATATTGGTTTTTGTATACGTATGGATAAAATAATGATAATATTTAGCATTACGCAAGTTGTACGGTACTGTTGTTTGTTGTATCGTGTAGACTGCAAGTGTGATTGTGATTTCTTTTTTAGGATGAAAAATAATTGTGGGTTTGCTGAATGTATTTATATGTATAAAAAAAAAAGAGATCTAAAGAGTAAATATTTCTCCAGATATATTACTATTATTACTACTATTACAAAGAAGTTACAAGTGGTTTGGTGTGAAAGTGACTGATTCTTATTCCACGTATATCTCGGTTCTATAGAAGTTTGATTAAAGAAAAACTATTAACGGAAAATTATGAATCAAAGAATATGAGATGACTGATAATTCGTTTTGGGAATATATTTTGTTTATATTATTACTATTACAAGTATATATTCAATGTTTAGGTGAGTGATTACGCTGATCAATCCTTTTGTCCTATTATATCAAAATTTGTTCAATTGACACAAGTAATTTTTTTTATTTCAATACAGCATAAAAATATCATAACTAAGCAAAAAGTAGGATTATAATTTCTGTAACTTACTGTAAATATGAAACCATGAGCAGTGTTTCTAATTTAAACAATTTTAGATGTAAAATTTGTACAATTGTTACAAGTCCATATCGTCGTCAAAGTCCATAGCTGCTCTTCTCCTATCAAACTAAAATGAAAAATTTTGATTATATTTCTATTATACGTTACTAAATGCACTATTGTACTACACAATTATATTAATTACTTTGACTACTGTCTTCTTTTGTGTCTGCTGATTCACATTTTCTAGCAAGTTGATCAGTTCTTTTTCTCCAAGTTTGCCAGGTAGTTGTCCACGTTGTGCCATGTTTAAAAGCATTTCTTCTACCATTTTGCCCTTCTCAGGTTTTCCAAGGCAAAGTGTATTCACTATTCATAAATATATAATGTTAGAAACTGTTAGTACCATACTTCAATAATATTGATAATAAAGTAAATTTACATCTTGCTCTAGCTGATTGATCTAACACTTGGGTCAATATAGTATGCTTCATCTCTTCCATTTGCTGCTTTCTCTCTTCCATCACTTGTTTATCGTTGGCATTGTTACCCTAAAATAGTAGATACTTAAACAATTTTAATTCTATCAAAATTAATGTTGAAGTATGTGGGAGTTAACCTTTAAGACATCATACATATTTTGCTTCTATTAAATATTGTGCATTATACTTTGAGGATATTGTAGAGTTACATGGCTTATGTGTTCTATTCAAAAGGATTAAAATAATCATTAAAGCAGATGATTCATAGCTTTCAGATCATTAGTCATACATTCTAAAATACAAAATCGCATGCAGTTTCGTTATATTTACCTTATATTGGGCCTGTAATTGAGCCAGACGTTGCTGTCGTAACGCTTCAAGTTCTGGGTCTGACATATTTATGCTTTCGTAATTTTTCCAAGCTTTTTCAAGATTCTTTGTACGCTGAACTATATCAACATATACATATATCTAAATATAAATCAAGCCCAGTCTCTCTCTCTCTCTCTCTCTCTATTTTCACCGTACACTCTGATGTATGTTCACTGCTCAAGTCACAACCAGTCACAACATCCTTCTAACCTAAGACCAAACAAGCTCTTAATTTTCTTCCTTTCCTCCCCATTTCACCCTCACATCTCTCTTAACCATAAATGTAATAAACTAAGCGCGACCTTCCACGTCGAACGTCGAAGCTTGCACGTCGATAATGCTTGAAACTGCTGGTGAAGCTTAAAGTGAATAAGGAGAAAACATTTTGGACGTATTTCCTTCTCTCTCATTTAGAGAGATAGTCATTGAAAATTATTTTCTTTCTTTTTTTCTTTCAGTTTTTCTCGGTAAAACGAGAATATCCGCGAGAAGAACTCAATTATGCTGAACTCAATTTAGAATCCGTTAACTTGTGACAAGTTTAAGTGATGCACAAAATGTGCAATAGAATATTATATGTATGTATATGTAAATATGTTGCATCACCTCAGCTCGGTGTTACCGGTCGATGTCGATTTAAAGATTGTATTTAACCTATTATTGACGTTTCAATTTTTTAACATGTATCTTTATTTATTTAATATTTTATCCAATGCACATCGTATTTTATTGTATTATTTTTATTATCCGGTATTTCTCATGTAGCGCGATGCGACAGTCGTTACAATGTTACGATTGGACAACGGACGGAGCTACGTGGAGCCTGTTGGCTATTTCCGCTATTTCCGATCTCTCCCAGCTGAAAGAATCGTCAGACGACGTGGCCGATGATGGAGTATGGTAGGATTGGTAGGTGGTAGGCAGTGAAAATAAAACGGTGATACATATTATCACGAGTTTCCGATATGTCACTCAGCGAGGCTTAATAAAGCGACTATTGTTGCGAATTGGAATCTCTGATCGCGTTTCAACGTCGTTTCGATCCTCTCGTTGTCGCCAGTTGTCGCAGCCGCGACGTTGCAACATGGGTCTTTGCAAGTGTCCGAAAAGAAGAGTAACGAATCAATTTTGTTTTGAACATCGGGTTAATGTATGCGAACACTGCATGGTCACGGGTCACCCAAAGGTATTTTCTCCTCCATCGTTTTTTTAATATTTTAAAACTTTTTTTACGCATGTAAATATCTCTGACGCAAATTTTTTCATGCGGCAGTCGGTTTGTCATAACCACATGTGCGATACGTACATACATCTAACGTTACTAATTTTGTCTTTACAGTGTATAGTGCAATCGTATTTATTATGGCTGCACGACCATGATTACAATCCAATTTGTACGCTGTGTTCGAACAAATTGAGCGATGGTGATTGTATAAGGTTAACGTGCTATCATATGTATCACTGGGTGTGTTTGGACCGATATGCTAGAGATCTGCCACCAACTACCGCACCAGCGGGTTATACTTGTCCTACGTGTGGCGTGTGCATCTTTCCACAACCGAAATTGGTGTCGCCAGTTGCAGATGTTTTGATTGAGAAATTGGCAACTGTCAACTGGGCTCGAGCTGGTCTTGGTTTACCATTGGTACTTGTCATTATTTTATTTATTATTCTTAATTAATGTCAATTATGCTGTTTTATACTATATAATTGTTTTGTTGCAGCTAAGTGACGACAGGGAACAAAAACCAGAACAGGAGCGTCCTTCGATAACAGTGGAAAACTCTCTGTTCCAAAATCATACAGCGGCTATACCGTCGTCGCCTACAGTGGCGGTGTCTCGTACAAGCAGTACCATAAATTCAAATTCCATTGTCAGCAACGTACACGCGAACAATCAGAAGCTTGGCCCACCTTATTCCATTGTAAATATTGATTCGTCTTTAGGACTATCCACTCCAGCCTCTAGAAAGGTATGCGAAGCTTATGACGATCCAAAAGACATGTCCTTTGATCACGATGAGAACAAGTACCAACGTAAATCAGCTATAGAATGGTTCCGGAGATGGTGGAAACTGATATCGCGAGCACCGGTACGAAGGAAAACTGCAGGATCTTTGTATAAGAGATACGCTATATTGGCTGTTATCGGTATATTATTCTTCGTTGGAATTATTTTGCTCTTTTCGTGGCTGGGTAGAATGGCGACGGATGGTGATCCGAGTTTCGACGTGGGTGCGAATCCTAATCTGAGATTCGGCGAGAAGTCTGTAATTTAATACAGTATGCATCACGAGTGGTAATAATCGTCGGTCCATTATGAAGAATGGATGAAACAATCTCTGGAAATATGAGAAACGTGGCAATCGCGAATATATAACTGGAATGCAATTACAATATGTGAGAATGCACAATTTTGTGAGACAGTAGGATATATCTATTATAAGGTAGTGTACGTAACATTTGTTAATTTTCGTGTAAATTATATTTCACATCCAAGTTGTACATTTAAATCTGTAAAGGCTATCGATTTATAAATTTATGAAACCATTGTATGAAAACTATTGTATTAAAAACTTGTTTTTTTTTATCTACTATGTTTATCGTAGGACCAAAGAAATTCAAATTATTTTTGAATGTGATATTTTATATGTACGATTACGTACGTCGCAATTTTAACAGTGATATTACGACCAATTTTATCTAATTTATTAGTTTGTCATTTATATTTTGTATTTTATAATTATGAATTATTTTTTATATAATCAAATCTATATTTACTGTAATGTATAGTAGTCTTTTTTTTTTTTATATTACTAGGCAATGTCTTCATGTATGTACAAGAATATTTTCTTTCATAGCTAGAACTTTGTAAGAAAGCAGCAAAGTTTGATATCTTTCCAAATTACAAGTGTAAAAAAAAAGACCGTACGATTCGATACGCTCTTTCCTGATGCGGGATATTGAAATTCAAATGAAGTCTGTCCAATCCCTATAAACCATTAACTCATGAAATATTAAAATGCTTACAAAACAACTGCACATACACGTTAGGCGATATAGCTTGTCCATGTCTTTTTGTTTTTATGGACATTTTATTTAAAATAGCATGATTCTTTCTTAAAACAGATTTCTTCAAGTTATATTTTTTTGTTGTAGCAGATAAAATAAGAGATTTTAAATACATTTTATATATATATATATATATATATATATATATATATTTGTTAATGCTTACTTAATAACGGAATATAACAATTCTTGTAGTCACACAATACTAATTTACTAAATTAGCTAAATTCAATTTTTGATAATTTAATCAGAAGCTACATCGATATTCAAGTAAATCGAAGTTTAGTATTAATTCTGATATTAAACGATTCAAATGGAAGAATTTGAAAAATTACGTTTTACTCTAAATATTCCATGTAAATTACATATTCCGTATCGAAAAGCAACGAGCATGACGTGACGACGCCACGCGGAGTCGGATGGATCAGGTCACATTTCTTCTTAGCGGTCTAGACAGGCCGGTCAGGCAAGCCGGAACGATCGTGCAGAATCATTCTTTTCATTCCACTGGACGCGGTGAGTACTAGAACCAATTGTACGTCGTGTCAGTTTACACATTTCTGTGCTATTATATTTGTAGATATTATGTCCATCACATATTTATTTAACAATTTTTATTATATGTGGTAAAGACATACGAGTATATCTTTTATTTTACTAAGCGTGACGAAATTTAAATAGATAGCGAACGGTCGGAGACCGGTTTGTGCATACATTTAAGCTGATATTTGTGTATCGGATAGTCGAGCGTCCGTAGTAGATGAGGTGAGTGTCTGGTTCAGCTGCATGAAGATGAACTCGGTGGAAAAAGTGTATGGCAACGAGTGGGCAGCGTGGTGGAGAAAACATTCAATGGCCTTACAAGTTGGAATGACAATTTCGTGCAACATCGCGTATTTTGCGGACGCCGGATACACGCGTAAGGCCGTGACGCTTTCGATGATTTTGCTAGGTAAGAGGATCTATCTGCTCGCTTCGCTCGTTTCTTCTGTTCGCTGACTTGGTCGAATCAAATCCGAACGTTCTGCCTTGAATCTTTCTTTGATATTATATGTATAATTTGAAAAAAACATTGTTCATTGTATTTTTTTTATATTTAATGCATTTTATTTAAAAAAAAGAAAAAAAACAACGCGTTGAGAAAAACGGTTCCAAGCACAGACGAAGTGATAAGTTCACGAGATGCAAGATGCATTTTAAATAAAACTTCTTAATTAGAATTAATTTAATTCTATTTAAGTACTTAGTAATTACGATAATATACTTTTTTTTTACTTAAATTGACTAACATTTGTATTTTACTTAAAATAAAGACAGTTTTTAAAAATGTCTTCAGTTTTAACTAGTCAAGATATTCGTGAAACGTCATAAAGACTCGAATAAGATAAAATTGGATACGTTAGCTCGGGAAATGTTAAAAGTTCGAACGTATTTGAAGAAATGTTTCTTTGCTTCTTTCTTTCTCAGGTGGTGCTACTTTGTATTGTTTCTTCAATCGTCAGCGAAAAATAAATACGCGGGATCTTATCGTTATATCCGGTTGTAATTCTGGTTTGGGCTATAGTTTAGCGATGCACTGTCGTGCTAAAGGTGCGACAGTTTTGGCCGGAGTGCGTGAAATTATGACAGTGCCTAATTCTAATGCTGCTGTTGAAGCATTGGAGAACAAAGGCGTCATCGTTCACCATCTCGATATCACTAATGAATTATCCACTCGTAACTTTCGAGATAAAGTCAAGAGTCTGTTGGAGGAACGACAGTTAGGTGAGCGATAGAAAAAATAAATGAGGGATGGAATAAATTTGCACAGACTGTAAGATTATTCGTTCGCAGTATTGCGCGCATTGGTGAATAACGCCGGGGTGATGACTTTCGGCGAATTCGAGTGGCAAACGCAGAGTCTCATTGAGAATCAGATAAACGTAAATCTATTGGGAACGATGAGAATCACGCAGGAGTTAATGCCGATTTTACGAGAGAATCGCAGCAGAATTATCGTGGTATCCAGTCATTGTGCCGACGAGCCTTTGCCAGGTATAAGCGTCTACGGGGCTACGAAGGCCGCCCTCGACGCCTGGGCTACCTCTCTTCGGGTGGAGATCGGCAAATATGGAATTGAAGTGGTCTCTTTTATACCTGGTTCGTGTCATTTTTTAAATCCAACCAAGTTATTTATCTAGAAGCGCAAAATACGTTTGATTTTTTGTTACATGCTTTTGCCGTAATTATCTTGAGATGTCTGAGAATAAGTTTCTCCCTTTCTCTTTCCTCGATAGGTGGCTTTGTATCACAAAGCAATATTATGAAACGGCAACGGCTACATTTTGAAGAGATGTCGCGAAATATGTCGAAAGAAGCAAAACAATTTTATGGCAACTATTTCAATCGATACGCGGAGTATTTTTCTCTGGTGTCACCCACAGAAAATCTAAACAATTTAAAGGTTCTGTCAGATCCAAGGATCTACGAAATCTTCGACAATGCTCTTCTCAACGTTTATCCTTCAGCAGTTTATAGGTAAACTGTTGTTAGCGATGATTGATAATCACAATCAAATTGTATGTAATTCTAAATTAGGAATCATGATCATTCTAGTGAAATTATAGCGCAAATAGTTGAATATTCTTGCAACAAAGTATGTTTTTCACAAATGTTTAATTTTTGTGATACATTTTGCAAAAATCATCTACCAAGCGAAGAATTGTCTGTTGTCGCGCTAATTATAATACACAATTATAATATCCTATATTATTTTCAGATGTGAATCATGGCGATATTTTCTTTATCGCATTTTATTCAAGAGCACTCCGATGTGGATACGTGACCGATTGGTACAACGCTTCGTCGTGGTGCCGCCATGGCAGACCAATGAAAAATGAATCATCATTATTATCTTATTAATTAGAATTTTCCTTCTTTACCACGTACTTATATACATACATACATACATACATACATATATATATATATATATATATTTTTTTTTTTATTGAAGAGAAAGCTATTCCAATTCATTTAAAAAACTGATTATAATATGAATATGAATTTCTAAATGGAATAATTATTACATGTCCTTCTCTTTTTCCTTTTTTCGTAATCTTTGTCGGAAATATTTTCTCGAACGAATAATCTACGAGATTGACGCGAGTGAATTATTTTGAAGATCAAATTATCTAAGTAAAGGAGACCTAAGAGAGCTGAAAAACAATTTTAATTAAAATCTTTTATATAATTTTGTCTATTAACGTCGCGCTGCTGATGCAGCTTTCTGTTTGTCGGAACAAGTTAAATTTATCAAATACAACGATTGCTTTATTTAATTGTTAGTAGATTACTTTAATCGTTCGATGAGTGCGCAATTAAGATACATGTTTATGACTGATAATTTCTGTAAACTTGCAACATCATTGGCACAGGTGTTAGCTATCGAGTGTCTAGACAAGTTTTTTTATTTGATTCCGAGCTTATCAATTTTTAGGATATCCAGGTGTTCGATTAGATATTATCGAGCGAATAAATAAGCGATTCTCTTACGATTGAAAATCACATTGATCGCCGTCACCTTCCGTGAAGCTCCTGTGCTACCATGAAAGTTTTCTCTTTCGGTAAACCTCTTGCCTCACGTTGATTTATTTTTCGACTCTCACAGTGTTTCTTCTTGAAGCGCAACATTTTGACTGTGCACTTTTTACTTTGCAGTCTACGTCATCTTTGCGATCTGCATCGCGGCGTCCCTGCAGGACACCTCATTCTTTCCGTGTGACGATGGACCTGTGCCCAAGTGGTTGAGGGTGGATGGATGCGATAGTCCTCCTTGCGATTTTGTCAGAAATACCGATTTAATAGCGCAATGGGGATTTGAAGCCAGTAAGTAACGTTACGTACGTATGTACATAGAGACAGGAATCAGTATGCAGGATAATTGTCAGATAATCGTTCGATAAATCAGCAGATCGGAGTAGACCTGACTATAGAGATTACAGCGAATCTGATATTAAGTTTGCGTTCCGCTAGAACGATTATTCGCAGGGTTTGTAAACGTAACACGATGGCACATTAATGACGAAAGTCAAAGAGAATTCGTCGAACGTAGTTTTGAGGCAAATTTGCGGTAGATTCTATCTACGCTGAATTTCCACCAACGATCTTCAGTCAGACGATACATACATGTATGTACGTTGCACGAATTTGCTTGACTTTTGCCATCAATGTGACACGTGACTGTTATTGGCAAAGTTGGTGATATTTGCCAATATCGTATCGATAGGGTGATAACAATATAGCTTTTTCGCTGACAAAGTAGAAAAAGGAGAAGTTTTTTCCTCGACTGTTCGGAAAACTATTTGACCGCTCGGAGATTCATCGAATATATCTGACTACCGAAATTTGTGACTAAACGACATTTTTGACGCGACAGGAATCGATTGGTGTTTGATCGTAAGATTATCTTGTCTGTAGACGCTGACGCGGAATCGTTGAAGCCCCGCGTGAAAGTCACACTCGAGGGATACACGTTTGACTATCCGTATCCCGAGAAAGATGCGTGCAAGTCTCTGGTTGACAGCGAGTGTCCGTTAAGCGAGGGTGATGAGGCAACGTACAATCTCAAGATGCCGATATCTAAGGTTTATCCATCCGTGACCCTGACTATTGAGTTTGGCTTGATCGACGAGAATGACAACGTGCAGGTGTGCTTCAAGCTGGATGGCAAGGTGACCGGCTAATAGGATCTCGTCTCACGATTGTTTTAACGCACCTTATGATAACGAAGTAAATCTTCGAGTGATCGTAGCCATTAATTTTTCTCATAAAAAAAATATTTGTTTTGTGTTTACGTTAATCGATCTTGCAAAGTTGTAAAATTTAGCTGAGCAGGCTAAGAGATACGAATGACGAAATTGTGTATTAAGATATACGCCTATCGTACCAAGAAAGAAAATTAAGATATGAGTTGATAATAAAATTCAATCAAGCGATTGTATCTCTTTGTTCAAACATATAATACCATTTTTATTTTTCTTTTTGCATAATATAAATCGTTAAATTGTTAAATTTAATCAATAATATTGTATGAGATTACTTAAATATAGTTAAATAAATCTTTATGTTAAATTTTGTACAAAATAGTACACAATATAAAATTATGAAACATACTGTAATTAAAGCTTAGACACACACACACACACACACACACACACACACATATATATATATATATATATATTACAAACGTCAAGATTATACAAAAGCATTATCCGAAATAAGCACAATAATACAAAATTTAATTTTTGATCAGGTATTTGGCAGATGTTTCAAGAAATAATTTCACGAATTTTTACGTTTTGACACTTAATAAAAATTTACATTGATAAAAATCGATGATAATTTATATTGAGAGGGGGAGAGAGAGAGAGAGAGAGAGAGAGAGAGAGAGAGAGACATGGAATTCTGAATAAAAAATAATAACTGCTAATTCTTTAAAAAAAAAAACGTAAAATTTATAAAATTAAATGTGTTAATTTAGCGAATTTTGCGTCATTATATGTGTCTTGTTAATTTCGCGTGACATATTAGTACCGTATCGTAGTATAACATCTGTGCGAATGTGAAAGAGGAAGGAGGGAGTTATGTTGCGCGCCACGCCGCGCCGGCACGTCGGCGCGGCGATCGACCGTCGATCAGTGACGTCACCGTTACGCAGGCGCGGCAGTCACGGCAAGATGGCGGACGCGAGGGAAAATTAGCGGCGGCGGGACGCGCGCCGGGAGATAGTCTCGTTAGAGTTGAGTAGCGAGTGAAAGGGATTTCGCGCCGGTGGCGCAAGACGGTTGGTTTACCGTTCGTTCGTTCGTTCGTTCATCGTCCGATCACGCCGTTGCCTCGTGCTGCGGATTCTCGCCGCGAGGATCGCGTTACGCGAGGAAGCGCGTCGCGCTCTGACGTCACGCTGCTCCGTATCTCGCGCTCTTTCTCGCTCTCGTTCTTTTCTATCATCCCCACCAACCGCGCGCGCGCGCGCGCGGGCGCGGGGTCGCTCCGTTTCTCTCTCTCTCTCTCTCTCTCTTTCTCGGCGACGGGCGTTCGAGTCGGAGCTCGCGCGGAACAGCGCGTTTCGGCTGCACGAGTAGCGAACGCGAGTCAACCGTCGAGTCGCGCGCGATCAGTTGATCAGTTTGCGCGTGTGCCACGAACGGAAGGATTACACGGGTTGTGCTCCAAGTGTGTGTCGCGGAACAAGTAGAGGAAGAAGAAGAAGAAGAAGAAGACACATCGGAGAGACGTCGACGGCGTGAGTCGCAACACGCGCCGCGACGCGCGCAGCAGGTAGCCGGAGGAGTAACGTCAGGTCGGACAGCCGCCCGAGCGCCACCGGCTTGTTGTCAAGATGGCGTCTAAGGGGAAGCTAGACATCGAGGTCAGTACACTTTCCTCGCGTTCTTTTTTCCTTCCCCACCTTCCCCTCGACGTAGCGCGCGATCCGACCGCGCCTGGATGCGCGCGGAGACCGCGGGATGCCGCGCCGAGGAACTTGGAGGTGTCACACAGCCGGAGTGCCCGAATGTCGCGCGAATCGCTCCGATATACTCAGCGTCGCTTCTCGTCGACGAACGTCGGGCGATCGACGTCTCGACGTGTCGCGTCGTCGCGCCGAAACGCGCGAGTTACCGCTTAGCACGCGTGGCGTGGCGGGGCGGCGCCATGCGTCGTCGTCCACGCAGGAACGTCGCGTTGTCCGGCGTAACCACGCCCTGCCTGCCTGCCGCGATAAGTCCCTCCGTTTCACTAGCAGCGGCTAGTCTCTCTCTCTCTCTCTCTCTCTCCACCACTATTCGTTTCTTCGAATTGAAATAAATTAAGATTAAGCTTCTTTAAATGCGTTCGAAGATGGAATAAACAAAGTCGATTAGCAGACACGGAGATTTTCGCGTAAGCCGCGTTCCAAGTTTTCACGATTATGTGTCGTGACTCGTGAGAGATCGCGACGCAAACTTGGGTTCGATTGTTTTATTAGTCGTCTCTTTTCTGTATACTTAAGTAAGGGGGGGTCATAAATTAAACGAATGTACGACGACACGTGACAGAGAGAACGAGGAATGCGAATGGAAAACACACGACTAGGTTTAATTCTTTACTCGTTTCGAGCGACGTATATGCCCTGACGAATGTAAATATAATAACAGTGCAGGTGTCACTGAACGGCGTGACTCATGACAGTCTCAGCCATTATCGAGGAGAGAAGTTATGGAACGAGAAGTTATGGCGGATGACTTTCGTAGCCTGCGGCCCTGAAAATTTTCCATATACTTTTTGTCCAAGTGAAAAGGATTTCGCGTTTCGCCATCTTTTTTTCATTGGCGAGAATCCGATGAATATTGGAAAATTTATAAAGAATAAAATTATTAAATAGAGATAAGAGAGAGAGCGAGAGAGAGCGAGAGAGAGAGAGAGAGATCCCTCGAATATCTTTCGCATCGATTATCGCGTACACGCTACATATTCTAATCGCACGTATTATCGTTCGTCGGAGAGAATACGCGCTTCTTCAAATAGATTGACCGCTCGATTGGCGCGATGAACGTTCACGCGATAAAAGTCCAAGAATATTTCCTCCAAGATATTTATGCGAGCGATGGAAATATCTCTCTCTCTCTCTCTCTCTCTTAGAGGAGAAGAGTCTCGATATCGATATCCGCGCCTCGTTACATGGACGTTATTTGTCATTATCACCAACGGCCACGAGGCCTCGCTGTCGTCCGAAACATTTGTCGCGCGCGTGCCACTCGCAAAACCTTTTCAATTATTTACTCTGACGCGAAATCCTACAGCGCGACACGTCACTATCGCTCGAGCTACGCCACGCGACTATTTTCGTAAAAACCACGTGGAGACGACGAGGCCGCGAGGCCGAGCCAAACGAAGAGAGCAGAGAGAAAGATAGATTGCATTCCTCTTCCAAAGACAAAAACGCACGTGGCATTGAGTATGCGGCACGACGCGCGTCGCTCGAAAAGAAATTAGTATGCGAGTCTCCCGACGAGTTTTCCTCGCTGCCCGCGCTCGTGCCGCCCCGGTCTGCACTAGCGTGCAGATCGTATTGTGCGATCGAAGGGTTCAACCTACTTTTCGACAACTCGATAGGAAATTAAACTTTGCTTACACAAAGGAGCGGATATGCTCTCGAACGGCATTTTCTCAAAAGACTATCTTTTAATAAACGAATCACTCGTTCTTTATTCAAAAAAAAAAGGATCTATTCCGATATTTAAAAACCACACACGATCGATCTTCCTAAAATCAATATCTCTCGAGTCACTAGAAAAGTCAAGGCGTGATAAACGTCTATTATTACGTTGCGCCGCAACGTATTTGAGACTAAATACGTTGGTACACATACACTAACGTAATTAGAAAATTTGCGTAGGTTGCATATCTCCTATCAAGAAGCAACTCGTAGCATAACCGCTCGCGCGAGATGCGGTTTTGCGTAACTGTCCGTGCGAGAGATATGTCGCGGTTATACATTCTTCGAATGAGCTTGAGCTTGATTTTCACGGAAATTGTAATTTTGTAAGAAGCGCCAAACTAGTGATAGAAGCAGCGTTATTCGCGTTATTTGCGCCGTTTCGTTATTGTGTATGCAGCTCGCGCATATCTCCGCCCTGCGACACGAACGCGGATGCACATTTCTCGACGTGTGTATATAATTTTGGATCGATCGACTTCCGTTTGACGCACAGAGAGCCTCCATTTATTATATTTCCATTTTTCCGCCGTTACAATAATTTCTCCGTACGATGCGCGGCGCTCTCGGATGGGCGTAAATTTCAATTTTACATTTCGACACTTTAATGTTTCAAGCTTGAAACGAGTAGAATGATGTATACGCTGCCCCAGAAATCGCGGCCTAGCTCTCAGCTATACCGATATTCTTCGCTGAATTCTTTTCTCACTTGGCTTTCAACCTTAGGTATCTGCGATTCAAATTTTTAATATTTTAAATTAATCAAAATTGAAACAAATGAGAGAGATTTTTTATTATCCCATTGTTATGTTATTTCGTATTTTTTTAATTTATCTAAGAAACTTGCGACTTTTAATCTCCTGACAATGAGTCGGAGAGTCGAATATAGTTTCTTCTGCTCGACTTCCTAGTTAAAGAAAAAAAAAAAAAAAAAAAAGTATATATATATATATATGCGTGATTATCTCTGACGTATCTGGTGTCACGCACGAGGCCCCCCCAGACCTCCTGGGCTTTACAGATGCGTCATAGGTTGGCTTGGAGTGGTAAACTCGATTAATTTCGTCAGGCGATCCAATTTAAGGGCGTTTCGGCACCGAAAAAAAATAAATCTGCCGAGATCCGACAAGTCGCTAGAAATAATTAATCGCGTCAATTCGTGAGATTCGTGTCAAGGCCACGACTAGTCGTCAACAGAGAAGAGGCAGAAGTCTACGGGAGCAAATGCAGCCCATGACGGTCATATCGTAAACCCATTACCCCTTCCTTCTTATCTCCATCTCCGCCGTGTTTCATGAGATTCGATATAGGTAGTATGTACAGCGCACACATTGTAACTTATTGTAACGGGGACCGATTTATGAGATAAACACTGCAATGTCGGCAGCTTTAGGCAATCTGATATCATTGTCATACAGAAATTTGATATAGTTTGCAGTATTTTTGTGTTTTTCTTCTAAAGAGTTATAAACACGTTTAGGAAAGACGTGTGGCGATTAGTAGAGAGTCACATGTCTAGAATAAGTTGAGAAAAATTTCAACTAATTTTAATCGATTCGATAATACGCGTGGATACCTTTATCGTAAAAAAAACTAGAGGCAATATAAAAGTTTCAAAAGCAGTTTTAAAGCAGTCTTTGTTCTCTTTTTTTTCACAATCGTGAGTAAATTTACATTAAAAACATTACTTTAGTCTAGCAAACCATTAAATTGTTTAAAACCTAAAAATCGAGAGGCGATGACTTACAATAAAAAAAAACTAAATTAAAAAAAAATGCTGTAATTTATTTACACGTCAAACGTGTCTCGCACGCTCAATGCTTCTTTTTCGCGGCGTCTATCGTATTTTCTTCTTCCTTTGAAAAATTAAAAATAAAATAACACTTGATCTTTTCAACTTTTTGGGCGTGCACGTGATAAATGTCCCTGAGGGTATGCAACTGAAAAATCATCGGACGCACCCTTTGACAATCGATTGTGAGCAAGTGGTTTAGCGCGGTTGCGGCAAGATGGCGGCACGCGGCGCGTAAACTGCATCAGGGATTTTGAACGTCGATTTAGGTTTCTCGCAATTGGATTTAGTGCCGGTTCCCCCTTTCCCCTTCCTCACTCCCGCGTACTCTTCGAATCACTGACCCGGAAGTGGTAGAATATAAAGATGAAATGTGATAAACAATTTATAATTTGTGCTCAAGTCATTGTGATCAAGTCAGTTGTATATACTATACAATTATATACGTGAAATAATTACATTTTATAAAAAATCAAATGAGATAACTGTATGTAATTGATTCGATAAGATAAAAGAAAGATCCAATGTATCAGAGATTATAAAGGAAAAATCGCGATATTTTCTTAGAACAAAGATAAAATACAAGAATCACATAAATGTAAACATTTATTTTCCTTTTATCGTTGTATTGCATAAATATTTTTTATTTCTCCATGTGTATCATGAATTGGAATTCTTATATTTATCTTTGAAATATACGAAACTTTAAATGGTGTAGTCTCTAATAATTAACAGTAACGTAAAGCTTTTTCAATTAACAAATTGTCTAAATTGCCAGGTTCTAAATAAGCGACCATGTTTGTGTAAAAAGCAATTAAAAAAAAAATAATAATAATAATATCTACAGTTTGTAACATATCGTATTTTTTCTTTGCGTATTCTCTCGTAACGTACACGTTGGACCGAACGGTAGAAATTTTTCCATGACGGGTTATGGATATCAGATAGGTGATACACACAGCAGCAATTAATACGGACGCGAACCGATTAATTAGAACGTGATTGAATCGAATCAACGATCATGCGTTGCCCTTCCTTTCTTCTCCCTGTGTGACGCCAGTCTTGTCTCACCTTCGATGCTAATTCGAACGCTACGGTTCGCGCTGATTATCGTTGAATTAGCCATTATGTCGTTATTTTAACGAGTGTGTCGATGTATGTCAGGGGAGCGCGCACACTTGTCTCGAGAGTGTGCTACTCATCTTCCGCAAGTGGCTCTGGCACTAAGCCATCCTCTTCCTCTCCCTTTATATTACGCGATTCGCGCTGACGAACGCGTCGCGTCGCCTCGCGTCGCCTCGCGTCGCGACGTCGTGGTGTTTGCTTATTAATAACACATTGCGCGTTCATCGCACGATCGTCTCTCGTCGATACAGCCGAGTATCTAACTTGCTCACGTAAAATCCACCCTCATATTCTTTCCTATGCATATTTACCACTAACTTATCGTTCCAATGGTCTTCTTAATTCTTATCTTATTACGTTGAGCAAATTACTCTTGAAAGCAATTTAGAAATTAAAAATCGACTAAACCTCGATTTTCATATTTTATTGCGAGTCAACGTAATTATTTAGGCTGCGTTATAAATGACGCATGTGATTAAGCCACCTGCAGGCGCAGGTTTGTCTTTGTAACGCTAATTCACGCGACATTTATGTATTATGTATGAGGAATGAAAGAAATTGAGAGAAATGTGTAACACATTAACTTTTGTAAATGTAGATGAATAAGAGAAAGTGCTAGAGTTGATACATTTTTGAATAAGAATTGGAATGTACGATAAAACGATTGATTGTTATCAATTTGAAAATGCCAATGTAAAATGATTGACGTCATTAATATATCCCACAACTAATACCTCATAACATTTCACGATTAATTACAATATATCTATGAAGGCATGAATGGGAGAGATCTATGTGTCGGATAAAATTCCCAGTAGTGACATCAATCACATCGGTAATCGTTCAAAGCAAGAATTACTACGTTTTGCAA
Source organism: Solenopsis invicta (assembly GCF_016802725.1). Taxonomy (NCBI): domain Eukaryota; kingdom Metazoa; phylum Arthropoda; class Insecta; order Hymenoptera; family Formicidae; genus Solenopsis; species Solenopsis invicta. The sequence goes on from NC_052667.1 coordinate 28,698,625, forward strand.
TTAGGGTCTGGCGCGCGCGCGATAGTTTCGCATCTCTGTTGAATTAATTAAAAATTGTACATTGTCGTTGACGCCTTTGCGCTTATTACGATCGTGACATTGGCAATTTTCAAGTAGCTTGTAATTAAAGTTAAAACTATTAACACGCTACGTTCTCTATACGTTCTCGCGTGTCGACGTTACATAATTTTATCAGAGCGAATAAGCCGTTATCGCGTTGCCGGACACCCGCGCTCTTCGATCGGCGCGCGGCGCAAAAGTTGTCGCTCGTGCGTACACACATAAAATAACTGAGACGATCATTATTCTTTCACGAGACAGAAATGATGTTTGCGAGAACCGAGGGGGAAGCTCGAATCAATCTCTAGTCAATTTCGATTATCCCGCTGTGTTAGGCACTTAAAGCGTACCTACTGTGTAAAGACAGGTTTTATTATTAATTTCACAATCGGTTAACGCATAATAGGATTAATAGGATAGGAGGTTAATAGGATTACTCCAATTTCATTCTATATCGCGGCTTAGATTTTTATTACTACGAATACTCGCCGCAATCATAGACGATGGCGTAATCGGTCACGTTCGACGATTACGATCGGTATAGATGTGTCTCCCAATGCGACGTAGCTCGTTTCCGCAGCGTTTTAGTGCAAGTGTATGAGCTTGGTCGATTGGTAATCGATGAGCACGGGCGACGAAGCCTTATTATTTCCTGTCCGTTCGTGCGCCGCGAAGGCGAGCGAAGGCCGAAACGCGGCAGCCGGATACGCGATACGCGCGGCTCGCGCTCTCGTTCCTGCTTCCGAGACAAATAAGTCGTCCTACCCGATGTCTCTAATCCGGCCCTTTTCCCGGCCGGGTTAAACTCGGCGAGATTACACTCGGCGAGTGGAATCGCGCGCCGCGCCGCGCCGGCCGCCTCGCTGCAGGTTCGTGAGAAAATCATCGTTCTTTATTTCGTGTCCCATGTCCCATGTCCTCGGAACGGTAAAATTTCGTCTTGCGGTGTTAATACCAAAGTTCCCAATTCTTCCCAAAGCTGACGGATCTTTTTATCGCGCTATTATGCGCGATAAAATGTAAAATTTTATGCTTTGTTGAAAAATTCCTATTAACTTGGCGGAGAAATTATATATGACGTGCCGAGGGATTTCGCGCGAAGCAGAATGCGCCAGCAGGGATTTCGTTGAAGAATGCTTGTTTTTTGCATGAATTTTTAGTACAACATGAAAATGTATTGTTACAATTTGCGACATAGACAAATCATTTATTTTTATTGTGTTAACAGTTGACAGAGAGAGAGAGAGAGAGAGAGAGAGAGAGAGAGAGAGAGAGAGAACAACTAGGGATTCTATGAATATATTTATCAGATCAGAATAATTATTAAAATAAGATTGTAACGTGTAAGAGGGATAAATCGATTCAAATAGATATTTATGTAATTAAGTGTAGGAACGATGTCACTTTGGATTGTTTATTAACATTAATCATAAATTTGTAAAGATTTATTATATAAGAGTAGTGTATCAGTACACATATATTTAGAAACACAGCAACTAAATTCGCGACGGATGCGAGTCGAGTGGTATCCGTAACAAATCATATCTCTCTCTTTCTCTCACTGAAATTTATAATCGTGAGTAACCGACGCCTACGCGCCTACCCTTTAAATGTTAGACGTAAACCTCTTTGGGGCTAAGTAGTGTAGCAAACGCCGCGGCCTTTTCTCGTTCGATCCATATGACCCTGTGAACGATTATTCGTACACACGTTCCGGTACGTTACGTAACGTTCACTGCGTTACGTAACTGCGCTAGCGGCTGAGAAAGAGAATCGAAAATTGGGAATTGCGGTTGCTGACGCGGGCCGTTCTTAGAAGGCGGTTGGTAGAATCGCGAGAATCGCTAATGTTAATTAATTATGCAATTCTTCTTGGTAGAGGTAGAATCGCGGACGTTTTTCTTTTTTCTACAAGTGATAGCTTGACGCGCGAATAAGGTAAAACGTTGACTGTCGTCGTTTAATCGACACGTAGTTACATAATGTTTCACGCTATTCGTTAAATCGCACAGGTACGTGTTCCGTCAATAGCGATCGATTAACCGTTCGCTCGAGCGGTAGGACGAACCATCGTGATGATTTTTCTTCTTCGCAACGACGCCGTTTATTCATTATTCGGACACAAATGTTCTTTATAAGAGAGAAAAATTCGAATAAGTATAAAAGGCAAAAATGAGAATAATTTAGACGAAAAAAATTGTAAGAGATATAACTTAACAATGATAAATTATCTAGAATTGTAGATCGAGACAAAAGTAAGGCGGAAAACAAATATGAAAGTAATTCATTTAATCATTGATTGATTATTTTGGAACATCTGTAGATGATCGCAAAGTTGAGTGAAACTTGAAAGGATCTTTTAAGAATGCGGAGATGAGGGATGTTTTAGAGAAAGCGTTGATATATGACGCTTCTCTCTTCTCACTGACAATGAGTGAGAAAAACGCGGTATATCTATGCTTTTTACTATCCCCGACAGAGAAGCGCGTCTCGGCGAAACAGCTGATACAGCAAGGAAATGCAGTTCTCTCTCGCCTTTGTATTCTTTGCCTTGATCGTAAAAATAATGTGCAGCGTTATTTTACATCCGATCGTAGTTGAAAATGTTTGTTTTTGATTTTTTCGCTCGCGTATCTCGTCGTTACGGCACATGGTTAAACGACAACCGTTTTGGATCATTGCATCGCATCGCATCGCATCGCATCGACGCGAGGGGAATTATCGATCCTGAAATTTCAAGGTGAACACGCATTCGCACGAAATTCGACGGCAAGAGAGTAGTGGAAAATGAAAAATTCACCCCTTTACTCGCGTTTTCGGAGAAGCGCTTATTCGGAAGCGAGTGGGTTACTGACCGATCGCGGGGCGGCGCGGGGCGGCGCGGGGCGGCGCAGGGTGAGGCAGGAAGGCGACTCGAGGAAGGAAGGGATCGTACATTCGCTCTCGTGTACGTGTGTCGACGCGAAGGGGCCAGGGTAGGGGGAGAAACGCGGTGGTGAACGGAGCGTCGTCGGCGGCGCGACGACGGCGCGGGAGGGGATAAAGCCCCGCAGTGCGGCGCGGTCGATACAACCACCACCACCACCCACCCCCTCATTCGCGAGGAGATCTCTCGTCTCACCCCGGCCTACTACCGGACTCTTCCTCTTTCTCTATCCTTGCACTTATTCGATTCGTCGATATCACTGTGTCGGTTACGTACGGACTTTTCAACGCTGCTTGTTCCGCCGTCCGCCGTCCGCCGTCCGCCGCTCTCGCTCGAGAGCGGAAGATTGACGAGTCGCGCGAGCTGACGAGATATACTCGTCAAACTATTGTTTGCAACTATCGTTGCCGCCATTTCTTTCCACTTTCGTGCGGATATCGTCCTCTTATCGTCCGTTTAACTCCCTTGTCCGAAATTTTCATCCGATATTCCAACATGTTTCAAGTCTCTAGTCACAATCAAGTTGTTGACTCGTGGAAAAACGAGTCAAGATTCATTGTCTCCTTTGTCCTTCTTCCTTTCTCAAACTTTTCTCATGCCACTTATGTCACTTTGATGTTTCCTCTAACGTTATGATGCCAGGGATACGCGAGAGGGCGGCCGGCCGTTCAACGAGTTAACTACTCGTCGTTTTGTGTCGAAATTGCACGCCCACTATCTGCCTGTTTCTGCCGACGACCGAGAAGACTCTACCCACGTACGCGCAGCAATGCGTACAGTGTCTTCTTTTCCGGCGCTGCAAAAACGCCGCGCCAATCTCTTCCTGTCGCGCGCGCGATCTCGAACCCTCGCCTTCGCTCGCGCGCGCGGCACACGACTTTAGAATCGCGAATAACAAGACGTCTCCCCCACCCTTCCTTCACTCATTTGCATCGACGAGTATTCTGTGTATTCCAGATGAAGCGAGCCGCACGTCACCGAGCCGTATCACGCACGGAATAATCGCCGAGCGTTATGCAATCTTCCTATTAAGTCGGAAATAATTCGCGAAAATAGGAAAATAATGAAAAATAACGAATTTGAGGTTACACACGAAAGATTGATTCATTTTATATAATACTAATAAATTTTCAATGTAATTAGAGTATTTCTGCTTAATTAATTGCTTGAATGTAAAAGGAGATAATGCAGTTAAGAATTAATAATAAAGAATATTACTGATAAAAGAAAATAAGTTGCTTGATTTTAAATTCTTTCAAACTAACTTGTAAAGGTTAAAAAAATGTTACGTCTTTCTTGTCTTTTCAGAGAAATGCAATTTAGGTAAAAATTCAATGTTCGATGGTACAGTTTAATGATATTTTTATGTTTCTTTGAAGAATTAAAAAAAAATTGATTCGTAAATTTAATTTCCTTAAACCTGTTCCTCGTTCCGAAAACCATATATTCGTTAAAACTCAGTTGCATACGTAAACTTTTAAAGTTTTTAACTTTTGAATAACGTCACGTTCTACTAAACGTCGCGTTTTATAGTACTAAATCTTGTTACTACTTTGAAGAATTTGACAAGGATAAACTCGATGAATTCTTGACTCGACTATATTTTTGCGATATAGAAACGAAGGGAGAGAATCAAGAGCTTTCTGCATTCGACTTTCTCTCATTTCTCGGAACACGTAGCGATTCGATCGACTCCCTTAGCCTAATCGCATTATGGTTCAGGACGTGATTCACATGGCGAATACGCTTCGCTCGAATGAGTCACCGCGCGGCGTGGCGCGGCGTGGCGCGGCGTGGCGCGAAACGGACCGGAATGGAACGCATGTCGCGGCGCGTTGCGCTTTTTTTCGCGTTTCTCTTCTCGCGCGAGAGATTCGCGACACAAGTCAGAGTCGAGAGCGACGGAGGTAGATTGAACGTAATGTGCCTCTTCCTCCGACGCAGATACAGTCACGGTCAACCGCCGCGCCGCGCCCGCTGCCGCGAACACGCACGTGCGCGTACGTGCTATCTCTACGTGTGTGTGTGTGTGTGTGTGTGTGTCACGGGTCGCGCGTGCGTTCCGTTCTTTTTCTTTTTAACACATCGTTTGTATATGAAATATCGAGAGAAATCGATCTTTTTCAAACAAATAAAAAGGCTGAGAGATAAGAATGGACTGTGTCTCGTCTTTCACTTCGTAATGCCGCGCCGCGCCGCATCAAATCAAATGAAACGTGATACTTTTCGCAAATCTCTTATCGTTTGCCTTGAAAAAATTATCATTTTTCAATTATTTTTTGCAATCTGATATTACTGACGTTATTGATAATTTTTCCCTAATTATTACATGTTTCGCTTTTGCCAAGGTTTTCAACAATTTCTTGGAATATTTAAAATAGAATCGCTCCTTTCGAGATAAATATATTTGATAATAAATGAAATTATGCATGTACGAAATTTGAGATGAGATTTTTAAGACTGGCGTTATTTTAGCCTTTCGTACATTTGGACAAATTCTCGTTTTCGTGACCTTTCTTTTACTACGCGACGAGACCTTTCCTCATTTTTCCGATAGCTGTTATCTGAGAAACCCCTGTTGTAGTATATCAAGAAGGCGATTAGGGTCATTGGTTTTGCCAACCTACGGAATCTGGTTACCGGAAGCTGTTTCGAATAAAAGCCTTGACCGAATATCGAGCGCAAAGAGATCGCTCTCGTGAGACCTCTAGGTATATTGGGTGAACGAAGATGGTTGAGAATTGTATCGGAATATCTCGCGAAAGCTTTGGAATTTTTCACCAACTTATGTTAGTATTATTGGTATTTATTAATATTGTTTAATATTTTTTTTTTATTTGTCTAGAGAGAGAATTTTTTTCCCGCGAGCAATAATTGTAACTGCCATCATCGAAAGATGTTGAAATTTCGAAAGATTTTACCCAACTTCCATTAAATAATCGGAGGGAGAGCGTACAACGAGATGCGATAGTTCCAAGACTTTGCTGCGAAAAATTACATCAGCGGAAATTGAGAATGGACGTGAGCAGATTGAAAACGGTTTCCAATCAATTTTCAGTTTCGTGTGTATCTCAATTCGTCGAGTAGTAATCCTGGGTAACGAATCAGACAATTGCAGTGGAAAGAGGCACGCGGTAGTCAGACGGGAAAGGCCTCTTCTTCGGACTTGGTAATTTCACGCAAACTTCAATATCACGGCAATTTTTAGAATTCTACGTAGAAAATTAAATATGCATATGTTCTTCGCGATCCGTATTCAAGTTCGCCTTTCTACGCGGTATCTGTGTCATTGTAAAATATTGTTTTTCTCTCGATTAATATTAACGTTATTATAGACGTTGCTATCAAAATTCTATAGCAAAGGTCCGTATTTCTTATTTAAAACCTTAGTAAGACAAAAAAGAAAACCTGGGATATATATATAGATATAGTTTTTACGTGCGATTTTCTTATCGATGAGGTAATCCGGTGCATTAACTGTCAGACGCGTGAATTAAATCTCGCGAGACCGCTAGTCGCCGGTTTACCGGTTCGAACTGGATCGAACGTATAAACGACGTTCTCTGCTCGACGTGTGTTCGAACCAGAGCTAACCGGTGACGACGACGGTCGTCATCTGTCAAAAGGCGGCGGCTGTCGTGTAGTGGCGGCATGCAGCGTCACGCGAGAATTAAGTTGTAAAGCGCTTCGTTCACGCGTCAAGTTCCAAATTAAAAGGTTTCACTGGGATATAAAAATGAGAGAGAAAGAGATCGAAAAAACACAGCTGTTACACGATGTTACGTTGCACAGAGTTATGGAGCTGGACAACGTTGCGCAAAGGGCTCGAAGAATCGCGAGGTCTTTTTTCCATAAAATCTTCCATAAAATAAATAATCAATCGTCTGTATGTTTTTATTGAAGAAAAAATACGGGAAAAATAACGGAAACGTGGCTTTCCGTGATATTTTTCGCGTTTAAATCGCGATATTATTTCGACTGTTTCGCGGCTTTGACGTCGATGGGAAAGTTTGCACAAATATAGGTATCTTTCTTAGAGTACACTCCGACAATGACCTTTGAGTGATGAAACTCTTGGATACACGATTATGAACGCTATTAGGTACGATACACGATTCGTTTCACTCCCTGCACTTTGTGTTCCTCTCTTTCTCTTTTTCCCTTTTTCTCTTTCTCTCAACGTCAAAACAACGTTTTCACGTTGAATGCAGAAAGCGAGAAAAAGGTACTATTAAAGTGAACAGGGCTACCTATTACGCATTAATTTCCCATCTACCTCTTTTGTCTCGTTTCTTTTTTTCATCTCGATGAATAATAATAGCAACGGCTAGGAGCCAGTGACGTCACGAATCACGTCGTTTGCACTGCACGGATGCGCTTTTATTTATTGTCCGCCAACACACACACACATACACACACACACACACACACACACACACACAGTTCTCCGACCAGCTCTCTTCCGACTCGCCGCAACTTTCCAGATTGACTATCACACTTCGACGCGGTTATTCATCGTGGCGTTTTGCAGAAAGCCTCTCACGTTGTAGCGTATCACACTGGATTCTCTTAAGATACGACGTGCCAAAAATAAAATGCAAAAGTGCAAGAATGATTGAATAGTAAAGTTTCTTTTAGTAAAATGATTTTAAATTATGTTATTATATATTTGTTTTGTTTTAATCATCGTTATATTAGAATTATAATTATGACATACGTTTCAAAAAATTATTCTTATATTATTTCCATAAAAATATAAATTTTCATGCACGTTATATACAGTTTATACGATATCGTTGCGCGATAATCAAAATTAATTTAAATTAATGATTGAATACATAAATAATTTTTTCATCTTTCGTGATCGTAATTTGGAATTTGACTATCGAATTTGATATCGAATGACAAGAAAGAGAAGAATTTAATAGAAATTTAATTCATATTCAGCTGGTATTACAACGCGGAATCGTGGGTGAGGGATCTATTTCCGCGATCGATGGATCCTTCGCGCGTCGCCGCGCTGCGCTGCGCTGCGCCGCGCCGCGCCGCGCCGCGCCGTCGTCGCGACACGCTCGTAAACCGTAAACGCTCATTATTTTTTCAGAATACGACGGCGACGGTTCGCGGACGAACGCAACTTGTCGATGGACAACAGACGCAGTTTAAAAGACGCTCGCCATCGTCGTTTGTACACTTTAAAACTTTAAACGCTCGTAATCGACGATTGAGCTTCGCGCACGTGATGTACCGGGCGCGCATGACACTACGATAGTAGTTTGATAACGCGAGTTGCATAACGTCGTGATGACGATCGCGCATTCTTTAATACGTTCAAATACGCATTCGCGTGTGTGCCGAGCGGTATCAATTATCTTTTAACGTATACGGGATATGTCCGAATGAGAATATCTTTCGTGCACAAGTACCACAAGTTGAAATGGACTTTGCTTTTTATTTTATTTCAATTTCAATTTTTTTATTAAATAGACAGTTACAGGAGTGCATCTACTTGCTGCATCTACGCAGCCTGTACGCGTGTCATTTTTCTCTTCAATTTTATTAAATTATTACAATTGTATATATCATTAAGATTCATTAATTAGATGACAATTCCTTAATTTAGATGAGAATTTTTCCTGTATTTTTTTTCGAATTAATGTCTATTAATTTGGATAGTCAAATGCATTAATTTGCAAATTAATGTCGAATGGGACTGTGTCATCCGGTGATATAACCAAGTCGTAGAATCGGTGCAACTGCACTGACAGTGAGCTTTACTATAGCTCTATGACCTAGACAGAAGAAAATTGAGAATCTTAAAGAGATTTATAGACGGTATAGGCATCTTTCGATGAAAAAGAATTAAAAATATTTATAAATGTAGTAATTAACAGTTTATTATATCGTAAATATTTTATTAAATTTTGATTACTATTATTTTATCAATTTATTCACAGTAAACCGTTAAGACGGAAGACGGTACGAGACGGTTTCCTCGGAACATGCATTTTTCATTTCTTGCTAAAACACATTCGTCTTTTTCCGAATGACGGGTTTCGTTTCGCGTTATATATCAAAGATGGTGAGTTTTCGTAGTTTGCATTGCGATACGAGTGACACGCGCACGCGCACGGAGGAAATTGAATTAAAAGCCGTAAACTGGCAACCGATCGAATGGGTCAGTTATCGCGGTGAACAGTGAAGCTAATATATAGAGGCAGAAATATGAGTTGCCTCTATGTACGCTTTTTACATGCGACTTTGTCTCGCCGCTCTTCTATCTCTCGTTTTCTCTCGTATCCTCTCTCTCTCTCTCTCTCTCTCCATTCTGGTAGAGTTGAAAGAAGAGAAGAGAAGAGAAGAGAAGAGAAGAGAAGAGAAGAGAAGAGAAGAGTAGAGTTAGAGTGCGTGAGTGTGTGATGCGTGAGATTGGCGCAAGGCCAGTCAGGCAGCGATTGCGTAACTCGCGTCACTCGCGAATCGCCTGGCGGCCACTCGATGAACACCGCCGGTGCCTGGACCGAGAATCTCCTTGGAGGCTAGCTTGAAGGAGGATAAACGAGAAAACGAGATAAACCTGGCGCGCGCGTTCGCGGCGTACACGAGCGATTTCCTCATCGTATACGTCCGTCGCCGCGTCGACGAGAGCATGCGCTTCCCGCGTGTCTCTCTCTCTCTCTCTCTCTCTCTCTCTCGTACGAGACGTGCCAAAAATTCTGCGGAACTTGGGAAATTAGTACTGACAGTGTCAGTATGTATATGACTATATGTATATGACGAGTCGCATGCAATTACGAAATTCCATCGATGATGATGATAATAATAATAATAATAAGACATCGTATTTTTTTACTTTTATCTTTTTCTATCTATCGAATGGTATGACATGGTTTTTTTCATTCGATTGTGTATAATTGTTTTTAATGAATTATTTCCGTGAAATGCACACACGTCATAAACTAAATCACGTGAATCGCAATTGGCGGATAATTCACACGCAACAGTAGAATCCAATTGGGCCGATAACTCGCTATTTTTCGTTATTTTTGTCTTTTATTCTTCCATCTTCTTAATTTACAATCGAGCGACGAGCAATTTAAGGTGCGATAAATCGCATCTTAATCGCACCCTTCCTAATTGATACGAAATCGACGCCAATGCAATTGTAACTACCGCGATAATATGTGCGGACGATCAACCACATCCGGACCATCTGCTATCGATAGTCCAGATTTATCTTATCGGAATCGGGCCGCGAATACTCTTCGTTATTCTTATTGATTTCAATCAGCTTTTGTCTTTATCAGAATTGATATTTGTCCACAAATAATTTAACGAAGAAAAACATTGAATGACATTATTACAAAAGCATACGAGAACAAAATAAGCACTAAATATCTGCTTGCGGATACAAACAAGTTTTTTCTCTTTTTTTTATTTTTTAAATTACACAGCATAAATTTCACTCAACTACAAGATTCGTATAACGTTGAATCGTGGATTAGAGAACGTGCCGGTACAGAACAATTGCTCCTAATTTTATTAGTGAAGGTCTAAAACTATTATATTCTTCGAAATGGTATGAAATGTCAATGTTGCGATGTGGCGCATATTTGAACGTGATAATTTATGCCGTTTAACCTCAGTTATCGTCTAATATTATAAGCACCTTACTGTTTTTTGTAACGCAATCGGCTAGATGGAAGACAGGATAAAAAGAGAAATGGATCGCGTGTAAACACGGTCGAGAGCCTGGAACCGCTGACATTGACGTCACTGACGATGGAATCTCATTGATGTAATATCGAACCGCTCTCGTTATCGATGCTCGTCATTTTGATCACGTCACGAGATATACATGCGTTTCAGGTCTTTCGTCAGTTGTTTATAAATATTCGGGTCGTAAAACCCCGAAAAATCCGTCTGCGCCAGAAAGTCGGGACCGAGAGAGTTGGGAGCTGATATTTCGCTATTTTTGACCGGATTGATCTTTATATTAATCGAAAGTCGAAACGCGTGTCAATTGGACATTTCCTCCTTTGACGATGCGAATAAATGTTGTAGCTATTGCATTTCTTTCCTTTTAAGCTTTTGTTTACTCAGACGTTATTGTCGATATGTTGACTCGAACCAAAAAGCTACTCTTCTTCATTACTTGTATACATAGGTATTGGAGGAGGAATTTTGACACTTACAGAAAGTTACTTTGAAATTTTCACACATTGAATTTGGAATAGGAAAGCGTACGAGAGTAAAGATGATGCATGTTCCGGTATGTTGGGATCACGCTATTGACCGTATTGGCATATTGAAATAGCAATTTCTAGTCTTTCAGATCAAAACTAGCTATCATGTCAGTGACTTTAGTATAAAAGTGATCACTGTTTTACTAAATTAATTATGGGGGGGGGGGGGAGAAAAAAAGGATGTTATAGCTATCGATATTTGTGACTTTGTCACTTTAACTTTTATTTTTATGGATGACTTAGATGAACATGCTCATTTCGAATATTGACATTTTGATTTTATTTTCTTTCATCAAATATTGTCAAACGTTATTTATTTCATATTGTTATTATTATACGTGCGCAAGTACTTCTGTACACGAATAAATCCGTGTCAGGTGACGTGAAGGAGGCGAACGTTAGCCCTTTGACTCGGAAAGCTTGCTATCGGATTATTGACAATCGAACGCCTTCATAATGTCACGCGGCAATTTTTTTGTCCCATCTCCCCCGCTCATTTTCTGTCCGTTCTTTCCGCTGGCCGAGCTTTCTTTTCGCAGCGTGTAGTCTCCCTTTTTTTTCCTTTTCTAGGTCGATCGCGATTTTATTCCTCTCCATTTCATTTTTTATTTACGACAACCCGTGACCTATACGGTGACTCTTTGTCGGTGATGACGAAATGAGAGTGGTAAAAACCTTGAGCATAAACCGACGAACGCACCGAATGCGCGCGCGGCCCATTTAGAAGTTTTAAAAGCTTCGCTTCTCTTAGAACGAGAAAAAACCGCAACGCTCTGGCGCCTTTCTGCCATAAATATATAATTGGTCGATATTTTTTACGGCAGCAACTTGTCGAGCGATCAAACTTTCGAGAATGTTGCGACAATAATTACATTGTGCTTCTAAAGAGTACAACTTGAGATGCGAGCTAACAAACCAATCGAATATACGTACGAAATTTATTTAATAGGCAATTAATGCTCTTTAAATTCAATCTCCAATTGAAATCATTTTTTCGTCGATCGTTAACACGCTCGTTAAATTTATCTCGCACTCTATATACTCGTGGATTTCTATATCATAACGGATCCACGGCTGACGGCGATGACGGAGGTAATTACCCGGTAATTCGAATAATGAGATGATTCATCGCAAAGACGCGACGTCTGAATGCGAGACTTGACGTTACCATTTGACAAATAGTCGCTGCCAATTATCGTTTATCCCTTCCCCTGGAACTCTTGCAGCAAGTTCATAAACATTAACGATATTTGTCCGATGTAACGTGAAATCGAATCTTCGCTGAGCTTAATAAATTGCTATTAATTTTTCTTTAACAAATATACGCCGAGGAATTAAAGATAAATTTATATTGATATTTGTAATCGTTTTATTAATATTTTTGCAAGTATCGAGTGACGAAATCCCATTGTAACCTGTAAATGGGACAATAGCGAATAGCTTTTCATATGACACAGGGAAAACTGTTGGCAATTTTATCTGAAAAAGTTTCAATTTGTCAGTTTTTAACGTTAGATTTTCTTCCTATCTTTTAAAGTAGTCTCTCTCTCTCTCTCTCTCTCTCTCTCTATCCTTTTTCGAATAGTCTGCGAATCTTAAAACTGTACAAGTTGTATATACAAAAACTATATAAAGTTACTCGAGAGAAGCGATCGATATCTCCAAGTTTTGTGTTAAAGAATAATCGATTTTGATTCTATGAAACAATTCTCAAGTGCTTGCTCCTTGCTGTATTATAGGGAGGGTGCTATGCATCTTTAACATGATCGTAAAGTTGCGAAAACTTTTTGCCTAGGTATGGTATCAAGTGCTCTTAGGGTTCGATATGAAGAAAGTAGGAGAACTCGCTTTCCTCTCGTTTCTTCCACGTGAACGCGGTGTGTCCTGAATAAGGGCGGAAATACCACCCTTGGAAGTTGAAACTTGCCTCATAACGTAACGCGTATACGAGGTGTGTTCAAAAAGTATCGCGAATTTTGTGTTTTTTCAAAAATTATTTATTTATTCATGAATATCTATTTTGTCCCCTTCAAAGTAATCCCCATGAGATATTATACACTTGTGCCAACGGTTTTTCCAATCTTCGAAGCACTTCAAAAAATCATTTTTTTTTATCTTGTTCAGCTCCTCCTTCGATTCCGTCTTTATCTCGTCAAGCGTAGCCTAACGTCGTCCTTTCATGGGCCTCTTCAGTTTAGGGAACAAGAAGAAGTCACAGGGGGCCAGATCTGGGGAATACGGTGGCTGCGGCATCATTAGTGTGTTGTTTTTGGCCAAAAAGTCGCGCACAAGCAACGATGTGTGAGCAGGGGCGTTTGGTACGAATTTCGCGGCGACCCGTCTCATGCCCAAATCATTGATAAAAATCGAATGGCACGAGCCAATCGATATGTTTAGGTCCTCAGCAACTTCTCTAACGGTGATTCGACGATTAGCCAATACCATTTTCTCCACTTCATTAATTTTTTCGTCTGTTGTTGAAGTGCTCGGGCGTCCGGCACGCTCTTCGTCGTTCACATCTTCTCGGCCTTCTGAGAACATTTTGTACCACCGATAAACGTTGCTTCGGTCCAAGGTAGCTTCTCCGTATGCCACAGTCAACATTCGGAATGCATCCGCGCACTTAATTTCGTTTTTCACACAAAATTTGATACAGGTTCTTTGATCCATTTTTTTGAATAGGTAAAAATCGAAGACGATCCAAAACACGTGCAAGCAAAGCAGCTGTCAACAATTAAGTGAACATTCAAAATGGCCGAGCTTGTCGGCATAAGTGAGAGACATGAGTACCAACATAACGCCACAAAAAGATCGAAATTCGAATATACGTAACGCGTGAAAATTCAAAATTCGCGATACTTTTTGAACACACCTCGTACCTATCTCGGCGAGAGAGGCGAGAGAGACGAGACGACGACACGAAACAGACTAAACAAGCGTGAAAGAAAGAGAGACAACGGGATGAGCAGCAGTAGAGTCGGTCGGTCGGTCGGTCGGTCGGTCGGTCGGGCGGTCGGTTGGGCGGTCGGGCGAAGCGCCCGTCTGACGCGAACGCGTAGCCCAGTAGCACAGATCGTAGCCCGCGATGGCTCTCAACTTGTCTGATTGCGAGAGTGAGTCTCGATGACGACGAGCCAAGACTCGGATTTGAAGAACTTGCATATACGAGCTTTGGAGCTCTTACCGACTTACAACGATATGTTGCATTTTAATGTAGAGATATTTTTTATATATGTATTTTATTCCTAAAAATTATATTTGAGTATTGAAATGTTAGATACTCTTTTTCTATTATGAATATTACAAAAATCGATCTCAGCGTTTAGTAATTTAGTGTTAACTCATCTCGCGAATCACGAGTTTACCTAGATTATTTATTGTACATCGCCAAAATACAGTGCCTCGTATCTAGCTTCATTAAGAGAAGAATCACGCTCGCATTTGTATTAATTAAAGATACAATCTAGGCTCAAGCTTTCCAGCGCTAGAATAAGGAAGAGCGTATGAAACTTTGGGTTCATCTTTTATAACATTTTACTATACAATTATGCAATTTCTTTTTGGAGAAAGAGTTGGAGCAAAAGTCAGAATATATTTCTAATTATTTAATATCAAAACTAATACACGTCCGATCAAAAGTAGAATAGATTAAATATAACACAAATCTTTCTGAGAAGCTTTGTGTGACGAAACGAATTATTTTGACGAACTCGTTTCTCTTTAGCATATAAGCTTTCTTTCATGAAAAAGTAATACACACTTTTGTATATTTACTTTTCGATAACAGCTTGTATTCGACGGAACATTTAGATAAATTTTATCGTTTAACATCAGTGTACTACATTACAATAAGTGGGTTATCTGTTATCGCCATTTAGCTCATTCACAATGTATCAGAATCATCATTAACCAATGCGAAGCGTTCAGCATCATTTTCCTTTATTCAAATTACCTCTTCTTACCTTCTACTTAACGCAGTTAATTTGCCAGTTAAGGTCTTAATCTTTTTGGTAAAATTTTCCTAAGGGGAGCGATCTTTTTTAGCCTGTCAAATAAAATAATCCAGATCATCTCCTTTTCTCATCTTACTAAACCGATCGTACTATATCGGTATAAACCGACAATCTTGATAAAGTCTATTCCCATTTCCGTTTCTCCGAAAAATTATTATAGCATTTGTCGACATGGTCGAATCAATTTTTCGCTGAAGAATAAGAAGCTCCGATTCCTTCTTCCTCCCTTTATACACACACACACGCACGCGCACACACACACACACACACACACACACACACACATCCAGATATATTAGATACGCCCTAATCGGCTTTCGTCCGTGATCCATGGGTAATCTTGACCGGATCCATTTTTGCTCTAAATTCCATCGAATATGTGGAATTCCTGTAGGTCGAGGTGCGGCGACTTGGATGAGAACCACCGGCTATGGGGAGCTTGCGCTTTGTCGTTTTGGGGGCGCGGACCGACGACGTTGCACGGCGGTAGCATCGCGACAAAGAGCGAACGGGTTGGCGAACGGGTTGCGCGCGCAACTGGGTTTGCCGGCGAACGGGTGTTGTTACGACCGCAGAGTGGAACACGAGGGGTACGAGGCAGGCAAGTAGGGGGCCGAGGGGGTGCCCGCAAGCGAGTCGCGGGGCTGGCAAGCCCTGTTGGGTGGCGAACGCGCACTAGGTTCTAGGTAAATTGCTAATTGGAATGGATATTTGTTACTTCCTCTACAGTTATCATCGAGCTTTTACCATTGATAGAGATCTGCAATTGAATGAATTTTTTTTTCTCCTTGCTCGCGCGCGTGGCAAACAGAATTTCCGGTTGACAAATAGAATTTATTGGTCATCGAACGAAGCGTTTGAAGAAGAAACGGGAAAGAACGAATATTTCCCGAGTAAGAGTTAAATCGAATGCTCTGTAAACTTTGTTAGAGAAGTATAACTGGTGGTTCATCAACAATTTGCGAATACTTAGAAAAGATTTGTATATTTGTCCGGTGCGATCAAGATACAATATGGCATATGACCTTTTGTCACATAAACTTTTTTCAATGATATACAGGAAATTAAGTGACAAATAAAATTATTAGATTTTTTCAATCTACTCGGGTTCTCAAACGTGACTTAATTTTACATACTGGATTCGAGGAGGGAACGAGGGAATTTTCCCTAGGCGCGCGTGTAGATTCTAGCAGGGTGAAAGAGAGAAGAGAAGGGAGAAAGAGTGGCGGGGGGTGGTTGGAGGGAGAAGAAGAGAGCGAGAGAGAAAGAGAGAGAAGTAAGATGGGTCATGACGCGCGGGTTGAACACCGTTGGTAACAGAGGAGGGCGGGCATAGGAACGGAAAGAGTAGGGAGGCGCGACTGCACGGCGGGGGTAGGTGTCGTGGCAGTGGGGAATACGGGTCGATGATGCCGGCGGTCCTCGACGAAACGCCAGTCAGTCTCTGGTCCACCCGAAGCCGCGCTGCTAATCCTCTATCTTTCACCGAACACCATTCGCTGCCGCAGCCATGGATGACAAGGTTTGTGTTTAGGAGTTTTGTCAACGAATAGCGAAAGGATGAGCGCCCCCAGGAGGGAAGGAGAGAGAAAGAGAGAATGTGCGTGTGTGAGAAAGAAAAAAACGAATAATCTAATTGCCGCGACTATACGAAGCGCTTTGACAAGTTGAAGAGACGAATCGCACTCGCGCGCGCGCGCGGAGCCTTTCGAGACAGACTCAGCCAAGAGAGCTTTCGTCAGGCTCAGGCAAAAGGTGGCGAACGGCCGCGAGAAGGCGGAGAACCGAACTTGCCGCTGAAGGAAGAAGACAGTAGGAGAGGAGGGTGTCACACGTCTCTGTCAGTCAAGCGCAGCTGATTCGAGTGACAGATCGGGCCACTACCGAGCACTACTGAACGCACTACTGAGAGAGACCCCGCGAGTAGTGATAGTCTTTCGGTGACGCGCGCCTCGCAAATTTCTTCTTTCGTAGCTGCGTCAGTGAATTAGGTTCAGTTTTCTTCACAAATTGAACAGATCGATTGCAAGGGAGTGAATGTGTGCGACAACAACTGTAACGCGCGTGAGAAAGGTTTCGAGAGGTTCACGCTTCCTCTCTCTTTTTTCTCTTCTAGTCTCTTCTTCTCTTACTAGATGAAAGTATCTGTTATCTAGTCTAACTCTCTTCCCTCTCTCTTCCTTTTCCTCAGCTTCACGTCGTCGAACTTGGCACTGATCAGTTCTATTAGTGCCGTCATCAGGAAAGCGAGAAACTTGATCATTCTCTTCTTCTAATTTCTATCTCGCGCATGCCTTCTCCCTTCGTGTCTCGTCTTCCTTTCTCTCGACTTAATTCTTGCGACTTGGTGGAACGTGATAAACTTTGTGCTTATATCGTAGCCTTTTTCCGCTGCTCCGTTTTTAGAACTTTAGTTCTAACGAAGCCGTAGTTCCCTCGCTTGACGTTTTTCTCTCGACAAAATCGCGCGCGCGCGCGCGACACCTCGCCGCTCGTCTAAATGTCAACGTGTGATCATCCACGGTTTGTTCCACGGCCTTGTGCTCTACTAACCGAATGACGGATGATCCTGTTGGGGAATTGGAAACGTTATTAATCGTCGAGACATTTTCACAGGATTTTTAAATTCTCCGCAAGTGCTCCCTTATTTTCACCCTTATCGTCCGTGACAAGTTGCTCGCAGACCGAATGTCGGCACAGACGAGTTTCTTCCGGAATTTGTTCGGCATCCACCGTATCGATCATAAAAGTTGATTCGCGATTATCAGGATAGAATCGTCCGATCCGCAAGCTCGATGGAGATTTTGCTCCGATCGTACCGTCTGATGCAAATAGCGCTTAGTGATTTTCTCGGCGCGCTTCTGCGCAGATTGCTCCGTACGCAAGCTCGTTCGTTCGTTCGTTCGTTCGTTCGTTCGTTCGTTCGTTCGTTCGTTCGTTCGTTCGTTCGTTCGTTCGTTCGTTCGTTCGTTCGTTCGTTCGTTCGTCCGTCCGTCCGTCCGTCCGTCCGTCCGTCCGTCCGTCCGTCCGTTCGTTCGTTCGTTCGTTCGTTCGTTCGTTCGTTCGTTCGTTCGTTCGTTCGTTCGTTCGTTCGTTCGTTCGTTCGTTCGTTCGTTCGTTCGTTCGTTCGTTCGTTCGTTCGTTCGTTCGTTCGTTCGTTCGTTCGTTCGTTCGTTCGTTCGTTCGTTCGTTCGTTCGTTCGTTCGTTCGTTCGTTCGTTCGTTCGTCCGTTCGTTCGTCCATCCGTTCGTTCGTTCGTTCGTTCGTTCGTTCGTTCGTTCGTTCGTTCGTTCGTTCGTTCGTTCGTTCGTTCGTTCGTTCGTTCGTTCGTTCGTTCGTTCGCTCGCTCGCTCGCTCGCCGTGGGTCGCACAAGATTGCCTCTCTTCACGGAAAATCCTTATCTTCGCGTCCCGTCGCCGGTGGGTGTCCTATATCCAGTGCTCCCCGACGATCATCGGTGAGGACATGAATTCGGAACGCGTTGTCGGTCGTTGTTTTATTCTCGGAAATGCTTCTTCTTCTTCGGACGAATCGATTAATTATGCGCGTTGTCGTCGTGGCAGTAGCGGAAGGATGGATCGACGGTGACCGTTATTTTTAGAGCCACGCTAAAGTTCAATCGCTGCGAACCCGAGTGCCGCACGTAAGAAGCTCCTTGGAAAAAGGTGGAATCGCATTTTCGACCGATGCAATTGATATCGGACAAAAAATTACATCATCTATTAATTAGATGGACGTTTCGATCATTTATGTACAATCTAGTTAATGATTCATCGTCTCTGAATTCACTCTTTAATATATATAAAATTTTTGTCATTAATTGGACTGGTGATTAATTGACGATTTATTAAATTTAAATTAAAATTGCGTTAATGTGGCTTCATTTTTGACACCGTTATAGTTTTCATGAATATGTTACTAGAATATACTACTGTAATGTACATTGTTATCAGGTTCATACACCGTTCTCGTTACAGCATTGTTACACTTATCATTTATCATCGTAATACATTTATGAAAAACTGTGCAATTGAGCTTTCTCTGGCATGGTTCAAACTTTCACGGTTAGGTTAGGTCTTGGTGATAAACTACTCTGAATTAGCTCTGAATTGAGGGTTGATTTAATTGGATTGGTTTAATATTTAGATTCTGGACTCGTACTTTTTCATTTACCTATATGTTATTCCAGTTCCCAAAATACAAATAATGATAGTAATTTTGCAGATAGTCGAAACAAGTTTGTGTGTGTGTGTGTGTGTGTGTGTGTGTAATCTCGAGGGACACGAGCGACACGCCCTCGATTCAGAAGCTCCACCATTCCTCACCGTTTTTCTTCCTTTCGTTCCCCTTTACCTATTCCTCAGTAGCATTTTTCTGCTGATTTTCCATTAGTAACTTTTTTACGACTTTCCGGCATGTTTATGTCTGGATTCACTATAACATGAATAGAATATCTAATTTTGATTTTCATTCAGCTGAGATTTTATTTCAAACATTTCTTACGAGAGATAGTTGCGTTGGTAGTCGAGGAGGCTGAATGCTACTTAATCTCGCGTGACCATCTCAGTGGCCAATGCCCAAGATATGATAGCGTATCGGAATGCGAAATAAACGTAATTCTTCTTTCTTCTTTTGCCGGTTTCCAGATATAGCACAAGTAGTTAGTTGTAATTTGCAACTTACAATTAGACATAATATTCGATTGAGAAAGTCTATCAAGTGACTCTTACCGATATCCAATTCATTGAAACTTCTTAGACCGACTTCCGCGTCTCCGACTTTTCGTTATTTATCATTATCGTCATCGTTGTCGTCATTTACGCATGAGTGACGTATTGCGCGACATTGAATCGCCAATGTTTAACATTCGTCAAACATCATCGCATATCGATCGTTTAGTTTAGCGCCCGCGAATCGGCCAGCTGGGATTATGTACGTTTCCGCGAACGAGTTACATCTCCCTGCATTTACGCGAAACGGTTTAACCTTTGATCCTTTTGTGCATTTTCAGAATCCGTACAAAGATATTCTTGAATTCAATTTTTTCAACAATTAAAAAATTTCACATATAAATTTTTATCTACGCCATGAATCTTTAAATATAGTAATAGTTTTCTATTATATACTCGGATTCTCTGGTATTTCTTCAGAAATTCCATTTCATGCATACTTTTGACAAATTGTAATACATGCAAATTTTAATAGTTTATACTAATTTAGCGTGTACATAAATTACTCTTGTTTTTGAGTTACCACACGCCAACCACACGCCAACCACACGCCAACCAGAATTAAACTGTTACATTGTATTTGAGTTATACGAATTCATTCGCGCTTTCATATCTTAGCATCGAGGTAGCGAGCATCTCTTATCATTCTTCCGCAATGTTAGAAAATCATCCACTTTTTATTCGACGTTATCTATTACGGTAATAAGTGCGGTAAAGACGTTGGGACGTTTCATTAGAGTCAGATTCAAATGATGTTTTTTTCTTATGCTTATCGTTAAAGTGATTCAGTACCTTCCAAGATGAATATTATGATCCATGTCTTGGGTAATACTGTCAAACGACGACGATTAATGACAGTATTAATTTTTAGCATCGTAAAAGAATGGCATAACTTGTAATTCGACGAAAGGTAGAAAAGTATTATTTATACAAATATCGCACAGTCAACTGTTCACTGAATAGATAATTTGAAAATTTAGTAGCAATGTATATTTTATAAATATACATTGCTAATACAATTAGAGTGTAGGACAGAGACGAAAGAGTCGCGAGTGAAAACAAGTATGCTGGAATATGGACAGCAAGATAGGTTGTTTTCTGGATAGCCTTGCCAGAGGTATCCGGTATTATCCGGATCGTTCAGGATTTCAGTGACTGTCCGATGTCTGTTCTGAGGCTTCGTTGGGTGCTTAACCCTTGGATGTACGAGGAGGGGGGAGGGAGGGATTTTTCTTGCAACATTTAATCTTGTAAAGCTTACTTGATTTAAAAAGTCTCGCTTCCGGCGTTACAAATATTAATGGCAGTTAACATCTTTCTTGCTAGAATAATATCTTATTGTCTAATTGTATAAAAACATCTCGCCTATACCTTTTTTGTGACATACATTGCCATGAGCGTGAAGCTGGCAGCCAGACCTAGCAGCCAGCCAGGGACGAATAGGGTGCCGGGGCCCCGTAAATAAAAAGTGATTAGAATTACAAAAAAAACAATTGTTAGCCAATGTTACGCTCAAAGTAATAACAGATACGCCATTATTTCAAAGACAAACCATTGTATTAGTAATAAAATAAAATAAACTAATTATTTAACAGTTAGATATGATAACAGTAAATACCAAAGACAAACGCATACCCGTAGAGAGTCAAAAAAAATCACAGACACATCTCTCAATGAGCATAAAACGACGGAGTAGCGACCGAAGCGATGACGGCCCTTATTGTTTATTTAAAAAATTAATTAACAATTTCACTCAAGTAGCAGCCAAGGCGTACGCATATCCGTAGAGAGTTGAAAAAAATCACAGACACATCTCTCAATGAGCATAAAACGACGGAGTAGCGACCGAAGCGATGACGGCCCTTATTGTTTATTTAAAAATTGTTAATTTTTTAAATAAACAATAAGGGCCGTCATCGCTTCGGTCGCTACTCCGTCGTTTTATGCCCATTGAGAGATGTGTCTGTGATTTTTTTTGACTCTCTACGGGTATGCGTTTGTCTTTGGTATTTACTGTTATCATATCTAACTGTTAAATAATTAGTTTATTTTATTTTATTACTAATACAATGGTTTGTCTTTGAAATAATGGCGTATCTGTTATTACTTTGAGCGTAACATTGGCTAACAATTGTTTTTTTGTAATTCTAATCACTTTTTATTTACGGGGCCCCGGCACCCTATTCGTCCCTGGCTGGCTGCTAGGTCTGGCTGCCAGCTTCACGCTCATTACATTGCCGGGAAATACATTGCCGAAATTATGACCGATTCGGAGCATATCTATCCGTTGATTCACTCACAGTTTACCTGACATTTCGATCGGCATCACGTGTCGGCCGAATTTCTCGTACGTACACTTCTCCTCGCATGGCAATTGTTGGTGCCACTCATCGTCGAAGAGAATCGATCGCGACGAAGCGGGGGTGAACTTTTCTTCGAACTTGGCCCTTATATTCGTCTCGTTTTCATCGCTGATCGTCGTCATCATTCGTAACATCATCACTCGATTCCATTACACATTTCTCCATGACACGTGTGCGTTTTTCCATTTCATCGATGAATATCTATTGATTTCAGATATCGAACTTGCGACTTGCAGGTAGAAAGATTTGCTTTCAACGAGTCAACGATATTTAACTTCCGACTTAATTCCATTTGCTTTAATTTACTTCGATTCACTTTGGTAATATCGGCGACGATTCGGTCGCTATTTCTGAATAACATTCTCGGAATAGCACACCAGCTTTCAACTGAAACGAAACTCGACCATTGGCTGGATCGATATCTATGGTATATTTAAGGGCCGTCAGTTCAGAGCGCAAGTCCTATCTGGAAATAAAATGCTCGATACTAAATTGGAAGGTCTCTTGTATTTTCTTTCGCTTCCGCTTAGCTCTTTATCTTATTACATTTATTTCCAGACTAATAAAATGTTATTTTGGTGGAAAGATTTCACACGTGGCTGCTCGAAACGTGTACATTCTAAGAAGATTGGAACGACATTGCAGGATAAATATGATTTACAGAAAAAAGGTTCGCTTTAATGTAAAAGGATTGGAATTTAGTCGGAAGTGGATAGCGATTGTTGACTCGTGAATGCAAACGTTTTTCTTTTCCGTTTATTTTGCTAATTTCGATTATTAATAACAAGATATTTTTGATCTAATCAATATACTGTCCTTGAGGCCTGAGGTTTATTGCTTCTACTCGATTTAGCTTTCAATTTTCAGTCTATTCGTTTGTTTTTCTGAAAATAATTTTTTTAGTTACATTGTTATTTTAGCCAGTAAGAGTACACACGACGACTCATTTATGCTCCATCGCACGAGTTATCAAAGTTAAAGATGAGTCCGGAAATTTTGCAATAAAATTTTATATAACTCAGCACGTGTAAGAGTTATTTAGCAAAGCGATGTAAACTCGTCTGTTTTCGAATTAACATCATGTTGATATTAATTAAAACTTATTTCAATTCTTATTCTAGTGTTGAGAATCAAGATAAAATTTAAGCTAAAGATAATAGATTAAGCTTATCGTTTTATTTCTCCGAGTTCCAAATCTGTTAATCCAATTGTGATCCATCGGATTTAATTGCTGTCTCGAAGACTTCCGTTTAAGACTTTCTTCTAGCTCTTTTGAAATGACCGAGTCAGAGAAAGAATTGAAAAAAAATGTATATCTTTTGAAACGGAATAAGAATTTCTTTAACCTAAATTACACGGAAAGAACAATTTTACTGCAGCATCTAAAAATTTAGTTACATACAGATTAGAAAATAATGTTATTTTGGGCCATCAAAAAAATTATGTAGGACGCCCACAAGCATGATAATGTTGCTGCAAACAGTTTTGACGCACTTGCAACCGAGTTAAACATTTTACAACATAATTATTTTCAAATCCGTATTATAGCAAAACTGTTCTTTCCCTGTATGTTTCTATAAAAATTGAATATGATTGAATTGATATAATTTAAATAATAATATGAATATACATTAAATTAAGAATTTTTTTATAGTAGTGACAAAAGAGATTTATTCATAAGAACACTTGTATTCTTACAAGATAAAAGTGGAACTTGTCAAACTTATCAATGAACTTTTACACGTTGGTTTGAATGTGGTGTATGTGTTTATATGTATATGATCGAATATATCGATTTCATAACTATAAAAGCGTACTAAATGCTCAAGCAAATTAGGATATTGCTTTCTTAAATATTCGCTTACTGGATATTTAATGTTTTGAAAATTCTTTTATTAACTTAACACACGATAAGTCTGTTTAAAGATAGAATCTAACTTTTTATAATCGTTGAAAACATTTTGCAACGATATTATATAACGAATCGATTTTTTTCAAGAGTTTTACGCTTTCATTGTTTTCCTGAAGAAAGATAGAAAACTGAAAGTTTTTTATCTTAAATATTGATCAAGAAATCATACGTAAAAATTACTTTTGTTCTTTATATATCTATTAAACAAATATTTTCCTCATGTTTATTTAAGAGGAAACCTTAGTCAAATCTTTTTTGAAGCATTTTATTTATCCAAATATGATTCTCTTTGAATTTTTTTTTTGTAACAGTCATAATCTTTGGAAAAAAAAATTGGAAGAATTTAGTTTTTTGTAGCGCATTGTGTTATATGGAATCTTACCATCGATTATCGTTTCTTATCATAGATAACGAAATGTAGTTTTAATCGTAGATGTACGATGCACGGCATCTTTCTCTCGTTCTCTCTTGATATTCACTGCGTCTGTGGGATTATGTGCGATTCCCCTCTTTCCTATTTCAAACTTGATTCGATCGCGAAACTAAAATGAACTAGCACGAACCGGTCGCGTACCGGTGTCGTATAGAAAAAGAATACGAACGATTGCGCGCAAGTGTATGCGTCGGCATGTTTTCTCTATCGACATCTTTCTTTATCCAATAGATGAATACATAGATAACTGGGAATTTTTAACGGAGATACAAGTCGAAGTAGATTTTTTGTCTTCGATTACAAAATGTTATTTAGATTTCCTTTCTAATTTTTGTTTTTAAAATTTTTCAATAATTTTTGTTATACCTTGTTGTGATTTTAATTTAGATATAAAAAAAAGAGGATACATATGTAACAATATTTAATTTTTGTTGAAAAATTTACATTTGAGTAAAAAATTAAATTGAGTTAAAATTAATTTTTATTTCAAATAATTATTTTCAGAATCTAATTTTGATTACATTTTAATCAAATTCCAGATGATTTAATTTCGCGTAGTTTGGTTTGCATCTCCAGTTAAAATTCTCGCATGTGATGAATGAGTAGTCGAGGAAACTCGTTGAAAGTATTGTGCATGAGTTGTATCTACGCGTCGTATTTTTTTCCTTCATTTTGTACACGTTGCGTCTTCGACATAGATCCATTTAGATAATAGATTTAATAAACAACCTCAGAAAACTCGTGTTATTTTATCGCGTTTGTCCTTGTTCTTATGTCATAAGGAGAAACTTTACACATATATTATATCAGTTTTTGTAACTGAAAGGATAAGAAATACAAGTAAACTGACAAGTAAACTTGAAAAAGGAGAATTTTTGCACCGACAGAATATACTCGTATTTTATAAAATATGTCTCACTATTTTCAGTAGAAAGAAATAATTTGTCAAAGGTGGGTTACGGCGCTGAATTGTCAGGGTTGAATCTTGTCCGATCGCGTGGTTTATAATGACAATTTCTCAGTGGCATATAAAAACGTTAAGAATGTCAAGGCAAAGAAGAAAAATCGATTCGTATGTCGCTCTCGAGATAGACGATGTTGTGTCAATAAGCGCGTTAACTCGATCGCGTGTCGGTTGTTGTGAGAAAATCGTGTTGCGAAAATTTCCATGACACGCTAACACATGCGATCCATATAAATTGCAAAATTTCAGTATGGAGGATAATCCAAAATGCAATTTGCGAAACATATGAGGCCATTGCATATACCGATCTACATAAAAGCATTTAGGGCCAAGAGAATGTAAATTCCTATCATGTGTTGTAATGAGTTTCTATGCTGTGTCTTATTAATTATGCGCTTCTGTATACGCTAATGCTCTTATGTAAATTTGTATGCGATGAATTTAAAACATGTAATCGCGTGGTTAATCTTGGGAACACCTTTCAAAAAAGTCTCTGTGTTTTATCGCGATATATGCGATATATACATACGCGCGCGCGCGCGTGTGTGTGTGTGTGTGTGTGTGTGTGGCTAATGGCTAAAGTGCATTGAGGAAAATCGCATAAAGATGATAATACTTTTAGATAAATATGGTGTTTCAAAGTGAATAAAAATGAATCTATTGGATAAAGTGTAAAGCAACAGAAACCGACACGTCACTAGGTCAATACGGAATATGTACGGAAACGCGTTGCGTCGAATTAATCTTTCTTTTCTTTGACGTGTAGGTACACATATTTATTGATGAATCGAACGTATGCATTCAACTGCTTACTCATATGTCAATCGTTCCGCCTCGCTCGTATGCAGTGAAAATGCGTCAGATGAGACGATACAAGTGAGAGAGAGAGAGAGAGAGGGGGGGGGCAGACCGACAGAGGCAGAGCATCTTCTAACGGCTATGCCATAAATACATTCAATGTCTCAAAGACTTTCAGGGACGGCCGGACGAGAATAGACGAAAATCCAATTTTAATCACAGAACCTCGACCCGCGCTCGTCGCATCACGTCGCGCAGCATTGCGGATAAGTATCGACAGAAACGGATTTTCAAAGTTTGTTCATACTTTTACAGAGGTGTAATCTCAATGAATTCAATTTGCACTATAAATATCACGGACATGGCGAAAAAAGAGTAAAGCACGTTTCGTACCGATTTTCGCATTTCCATTGTCCAAGAGATCATTCTCACGTTTCTGTATCTGTAATCTCCTAGTCGAAATGGATTTCAATGTCTGTTTCTTGATTTTAATTCCGTGGATGCCCTCAAAATATTTCGCGATATTCCATTCGAAGGCGTTCTACAGCCCACAGCCCGTATTGAATAATCCATGAGTCATTTACGCGGCTCGTCAGATGGTGGAATAATTGGATTGCGGTAATTGAAAAAATGAGTTGGCCAAGTTTAATTTAGAATGAGATTGAATCAGAGGAGCGAGACACAGTTCGCGGTGACACAATTCTTCACGTAAATAGATATGCCAGACAGAAATGAGAAATATAATTAAAGCGGAAACATTCCGAATTTGTCGAGTACCGAAGATACATTCTTTTACAAAATAGATGAATACGCGTCTGTGTGTGTGTTTGTGTGTGTGTTTTTGTCTGTGTGCGCGCGCGCGCGCGCGCGGTTGACTCTTTAATTATTCGTTTCTTACGAGTCATATCTAGGAAAAACTTTGACAATTAACTTTTCGACTGTCTCTAATACTCGAGACTCTCCTATCCTCAATAATCTTTAATAATTTATACATTTCTATTACATGCATTTTTTAAATTACATATGTTATATGTAATTCTTATAATTGATAATCTTATTGATTACTAGCATTGTGTGAGAAACTTATCAAAATGCGTTTTAATAAATATTAATTATATATGAATGTGATAACATATTGTACATCGATACATCTATACACATTTTTTACACAAAATGAACGTTTACATTACTGTAGGAATAAGAAAAACTAAACGGACTGATTCTGAGATTTTAACTCAGGATCGTTCGTTCTCCTAGTACTTGGCACACCACGACTGTTCTCATAACAATTTCGATCTACTACCTTAATTGGCTGTATTAGATCCTTTTACTTTCCTACATTACACAAGATTAAACAATTTTTGTTTAAATCTTTCATGGTTATTATCTTTTATTAGAAAAACTGTATGTAGTTTTACAAAATATTTTCCCTTTGAAGGAAGCATCGTGAATTATATAAATGATGTTCGTTTGCTTACGTGTAGGAGTATTACGTAAATTAATTGGAAACTTGAATCGATTGAGTTTGCTTGCACACTTTTTTTAAGTTCATTCATTATCGTTACACATACAGCATGTAAAATGTACTTTGCGTACGCGATCATATTTGTTTATTCAACCTTTCGAAATCGCTCGAATCAAATCTCTTTAATTAACATTGTCTTACTTGCGTTATTTCGTTATTGTCGTTAAAGATTTGTTAAAAATTTTGATTACATTTTTAGTAGACGTTCGCCATCAATCACGTGAATTGCGAAAACATCTGATCGATAAATCGCGCTTTAACAAGTCACGTGCTTCAATTTCTTCGAGGAATGCGAAACGACGCGAAATTTTTACAGATTTTTAATCGAGATATTATCAAGTAAATTGCGTCTCTCGGGTATTTTTAACTGAATGATGTTACATAAAATTGAGTTAAGGTAACGGAAACAAATAATGACATTTGAGACTCGTCTGCGTTTTACAATTTATTCGAAGCTGCACGTTATTTACTTTTTGCGTAATACTATTTAATTGCGTGCCTCTAATTGTTGGGTAATATATTCTTTCAAATTACTCGTTTATCCTAAGATATATGTGGGACTCGCGCAAGTTTAATATCATAAATGCATGAGAAAAATTTATTCTTTCGACATTGATATTTAAATATATATATAATAACATGTAAAAAAAAGTGAAAAAATTTATTAGAAATGATAAAAAATGAAAATGATTCTTCGAGTTGTTCGTGCATATCAAATC
Source organism: Solenopsis invicta (assembly GCF_016802725.1). Classification (NCBI taxonomy): domain Eukaryota; kingdom Metazoa; phylum Arthropoda; class Insecta; order Hymenoptera; family Formicidae; genus Solenopsis; species Solenopsis invicta. Next base: position 28,727,315 of record NC_052667.1, read on the forward strand.
TGAAAATTAATCGAATATTTTATCGAACGAATTAAAACCAAATATTATCGTGAAAATTTTCTTGTACTTTTGTGTTGCTAAAATACCGATCGTGATTATTTTCTATGTTACCCGAAAAATTGACGAAAGTTTGCGAGTAGATGCGAGATGCATCTGAGACGAGAAAAATCGGCTTGTCCGACAAATCACGTTTGATGCACACAGGGGGCTACGTAGCGTGCTCGAGTTAAATGACCAATCTCTCCCTCTTGACCCAAATTGTAAAACGTCCTGTGCCACGCACTCTGCATGACGTCACACACATAGATCTCTCCTCTCGCGGCGGTTGCAAGAGTGAGTAATGCGTGAGGGTGCGTGCAAGGCCAGTCAAACGACCAGCCATCCAGCCATCCAGCCATCCATCCAGCCAGCCAGCCAGCCAGCCAGCCAGCCAGCCAGCCAGCCAGCCAGCCAGCCAGCCAGCCAGTCAGTCAGTCAGTCAGTCAGTCAGTCAGTCAGCCGTTGCATGGCAACGTGGTGTTCGCGTTCTGAACGGCGGCGGCAGTGGCCGAATATCGACCAGCTGACAAACGACTCATACACATCGCGTGTCCCCATATCTATGGGAAACATTGAAACATTCGTCTAGTAGTAGAGAAGGGTGCGGGCTGTAGGCGCAAACAAATACGCCTTGTACTCTGATAAACAAAAATTGAAAATCAAACATAATTCTCGATTAATTTCCAACTATTCTAAGATACAGATGTTACAAATTCTCAATTGGTTGCGTCTAGTAATTTAGCACGGACACACACACATACACGCATGCATGCACTTAAAATTATGTGACACATGGTTTATGGCTTTGATCATCTTATTAACTCTGCCTCTCAAAGGGAAGATCTAACAGACTAAGGAATTTTGACGCAGAGCAGTCGTGCAAACATAGATTTTTAAAATCCACAAAAGTGCTTTATTCGAATGGAATATTGATAAATATTTAAATGTCAAATTAATTGAATTAATAAATTGGGAGCGTTTATAAAGAATATCAATTAGGCAAATGATGTTTTCCACAGACGGTAATATTTACAAGTTTTTGAGAGCATCGAGAAAAGTTTAGTCAGGCTTAAATTATTCATGATATATCGTGGCGACCGATGCGAGCCGAATAATATCGATCAGCAATAAAGCGTGCGCGTGTGTCTTTCTCATAAATAATTTAGCTCCGTTCCGTTTACGAAATCGGCTTTCAGCTTTGTCGTGGGTGAAACGCGGTTCAATGTCGCATGTGTGACGGTCATTGTATTTTACGATATTTTCACTTTTGTCAGATAACTAATGCTCTCGTTGTTGCACTACCGGCGCGGCGCGGCGCGGCGCGAGTGTAGAGTATTTGCTAAGCGTGGCTATTTTTAAATGTACATTTCGCATTATAGTCGGAACCACCGAGAATCCGGCTTACGTATATATCCATCGATCGATGGATATATACGTAAAGTAAAAGTCTATGACTCTCTCATTTCCCTTCTTTCTTTATACATTCTCCCTTAAGATAGACGTATTTATTAACATTAATGTACATTTTTTATTTATTACAATCAATTTATCTAATTCTAAATTATTGGTTTACACTCATTTTACTACAATTATTTGTAGGGTAAAGAGAAAATTCTAAATAAAATATTTGATATCGCGACTACGTCTTACAACAATGTTCATAATGGCAAAAAATTTACAAAATTTCATAAAATTTAATTTTATTCGTGGCATGTATTTCGTCTTGTTTCAAAGTTCTTATAAAGTTGCCGGAAATTGAAAATTTTGAAATGTAAAATTTAAAAATAGTTAATGTCGAAAAATATTTTGTATATTATTTTTGAAGTACCGATAGATATCTGCGGAGTTCGTTATCTATTGAGGCATATCGAAAGGATATCGGATGGCAATTAGAGATAAGCTTGATAAGAATCAACACAATTTGATAAAAGATTAATTGCGATGCGCGCCGATTCGTTGATTCGAATCGTAAAAATTAAATCATTCGGTGTAATAAAGTTCGTTTGGTAATACCGATACATAATTACGAGGCGTGACAAACATTACGAACTGAATCATTTATTATTCTCGAGTATACAAAGGCTTTATTCAATTATATTTTCCGTGTACGAGGATATAAATTTGACTATGTCATCGGTATTTTTTCTCGATTCTACTATCGAATATCGATAATTGATACAGAGACGCGATCCCTAGACTATTTGATGGAAGTTGCGGCAAAGTAGGGAGATGTCCCGCTTGTGTGTCTCCTGGGTGCACTATCATGAGGGTCGCGGTGTATCAACGTGCTTATGCACGTTATTAGGTACACCATGCTCCGTGCGAAGACGAGTAGACGAGACGAGACTGTATGTGGTATAGAAGACGAAACGAGACGAGGCGAAAGAGAGAAGGAGAGAGAATACGTATAGTCGTTGGTGCCCTACTTGGGTATTGATCCGTGACAGTGGGAGGCGCTTGTTAGAGATGGCTAGGTCGTAGGTCGCATGCGCGTTTCCACCGATGATTCCGTGTCGCCATCATCGACCCGCGGCTCGAGAGAAATAGAGCCGAATCGGCGAGAAACGCTAGAGAGAGAGAGAGAGAGAGAACCGATGGGGTGGATAGGGAGAAACAAGGAAAGTGGAACGATATGTGAAACATGGGAAGAAAGAGAGAGAGAGAGAGAGGGGGGGGGGATGAATAACCATGAAAATTATCATCCGGTACTGCCATTCTGACTTAACTGACAAATAGATCGTGGGTCGTTCTTAAAAATTATGCTTTCAATGCGACTATTTCGCGCTCGAAATTCTTAAGAAGTTTAGGTGATGGCAAAGGGTGAAAGGCATTTAAATATATTTCAATATTATGACGGTCTGTCGTTGAAATGAATTGAACTCGAGAACTATAGATAAACTATGATTTCGTATTTATGTAGATGGACGGATTATTTCTATAGAAAATGTGCACGCATCGCGATAATAACTGCGCGATATCCGCATGCAAAACTGCATTTTAATCTTTTTATCATGGATAACGAATTCCTCCCGCTGGGGAGGGTTTCAACGTGTTTTAAATCGGTCCTGGCGACGACACGCGACGTCGACCTGCATGCGGCGCCGCTACTGCCGCGTCGTCGCCGTCGCGTCGTTGCGATTGCCGTCGACGCCGACGTCGCCGACGGCGGCACCGCGGCGCGATCGTTGGAAGTTAATCCTTAATGCCTTTCAGTCAATGCCTCTATACAGATGCAAAAAAAATCGTGCGTTTGTTTCTTCCGAATTAATTTCGAAAATTCAATATATATGTGTCAATACCTATTTCTGTTCTATTAGATCGTCTGACTTGTGTCTAATTTGTAGAGATAAAACTAGGCGAAGTAAATAAATTTTATCTTGTTAATTGGACTTGCCACACTTTCTCTCAAAATGGAAATGTATTATTAAAGATTAATTGTACGTGACTTGAAAGTTAAAGATAGAATAATATTATTTATTCTATGATGTGTTAAAGTGTAAAACCGAATCCAAAAACTAAGTAAGCGAGCGTGAATATAAATGAACAATTTCTTCGAAAGAGTGCGAACGATGTCGCCGTATTGGCAATTTATTTTTCACTTAGGTTTTTCCGTATTATAGAATTTGCAAAGGAGAATTGAATTGGTATTTAAAAAAAAAAAATAAAAAAAAAATATATATATATATGTATATGGCATTGTTAAATTGTTGTTTTGTACGACATCGCTCGTCGTCGTTTCGTAGCATGAAAATATGCAATATGAAAGAGAAAATACCGAGTGCGAAGTCGTATCAAAGGCCGTATAACGAACGCGGTCCTAGAACGCGATCTAATCGCCGAAGCCCGACACGTTTTCCTGCCCGTCACCAAAGCTCGACCACTTCCGCTTCTAGCGAACCGACTCTGTAACTCGACCCGTGAACTCGTAAATGATACCGACCCGCGCAAATTTGCATAAGGTCGAAATCGCGTTCTAGCGCTGCGTCTAGCGCTTGGAGATGCGTTGATACACACTTTTCAGTGCGATACTCGGGTGAGTGGTACTAAGGTTTTCTAAAAAACGTTATGCGTATGTACACATGTATATAAAATGCTAAAATTTATTTAACTTTTTAAATTAAATTTCTTTATGAATTTAACGAAAGAAAAGAGGAGCGATTTTATCGGATAAATGAAATCGAATGCTCAAGAGTTTTGTTTGTTTATCTGAAATTTTTATCAATGTACTTTACGCAATAGATGGTGGCGCGCAAACGCGGTCCGGATAATCAGCGAGGCGCGTATGTGACCTGTATAAAATTGCATAATCGTGCTTCCTCAATAACGACGTGAGCGAGAGCGACGATGGGCCCAGAGGTAATGATACCTATGAAATTGATCGTTTACGTATACGAAGCGGCGCGCGGCGCGCGGCGGCGATTGCGAACGATAGACGACGATGATGGCAACGGGCAAACCGGACCTGCGTAACGCACAAAGTCAGACGGTGTTACGTTTTTACGATCGTGACCGTCGATTTGTCGACTCGTTGGTCTTTTATCTAATCGCTGCGACGGCCGTAACGAACTGCCGTGACAGAATTAATGGCCGCGCGAGCGAGCGCGAGCGAGCGCGAGCGCGACAATTGCGCTCGTGTAAGCGCGTCCGCGTCACAAGTCTCGCGTTTCGTAGTTAGTCCATCCGGTACGTGAGAATATTGTTGGTTTTCATGGTCGAGACGATAGCGTTGAGAGATATCACTACGTGACAAACGTGTCAATAATTGGCTATTTAATATTCATCGGAAATGTTTCAAGATGTATAGCTACTAGCTACAAATTAATGCACGATGAAAAGTGATGCACGTTCGTTTAACTCATTAGCGTTTTCTTATGTTTTGCATACATTTTTTTGTTTTAATATATGATATTTATTATAAATGATGTAAATCATTTATTTCGCATGTTGTATTTCAAGTCGACTTAAGAGGATGCTATAGTGACGGGAATTACCGACACATTACAGTGTTCATTAATTTTTGAATTGGCTCTACAGATCAAAAAATTCTTTTACAGAATAAAAGTACGCACCAAAACAAAGTGCGGGCTGGTAAATTTTACGAGAAAATCGAACAAAAAGTTAAAAATTTATTTATTTTTGGCTCGTGGATCTGTCAACCGAGGTTAACTTTTGTCATTTACTAACGTTCTGTAGCTCATATGTATAAAATGAGACCAGGCCGCACTTTAGAAAACTCTAACGAACAACACTGACTGTATGCCATTTCAGTCAAAAGCCTAACAAAAAAGTTTAACATGTAAACAGCTGTACGTGTACAAATTTTGCTTAGCGCACGTAAACAATGGCAAGCGGAGTAGTGACTGTAGTTGATAGGTCTTTTCGCAGATGGCGAAATAATCGAAAAACAAAGACAGATCTATGCGTTGGACAAAGAGCGATAGCCTGGTCTCCCTCGAAAAATAATCTGCAATGCCGACGTCGAGGAAGTTCTTTGGTCACTATAGCATCCTCTTAAATGACGTTAAATTCGCGTTACGTTCAATCATCCGTGTAAAATTTCAAAAACAGGGTCAAAACTCATGGATATATAGTAAAGAGACTTAATTTTATAAAAGTTTTCTTTCGCAATTTATATATCTTACTGCTTAAATGTAGAGAATGGCGGCCTGACTGGCGCTAATCTTGTTCGCAGAGAGGAAAATTTTAAGGCTTCGCGATCGTGTCGACGAACGTGAGTAGCAGATGTATCGCGTCGCGCGCGTGGACTGTCGTAATCGCGATTACGGGATACCATTGAGCATCGAGCATAGTGGAGCACGGTGGCGAGTAGCGAGTGGTGTCTCCATTGAACCGGCACACTACCGGAAGCGGTTGTTATCCGAACGCGGTCGTGCCGAGGTCGCTCTTGAAAATCGGGCTTCTGTTCCGTGCGCACACCGCGAACGCCTCTCTTTCTATCTATCTATCTATCTATCTATCTATCTATCTCACCGACCGACGCGAGCGACGACGTCACGTGTCGTTGAATGCGCGCCGCCGGCCACGTGTCTTTCTGTCTCTTTCTCTCTCTGTCTCTCGCTTACGTGAGAAGGTCGCAATTGCGCCCGGTACGACCGCGAGCACTGTGAGAAAACTGTGCATGGTCCATTCGGATGGCGAATGACGTAGGATGAATTGCGGCGCCATCCGAATATCCGGACGACAATACGCAGGGGGGGGAGAGAGCGCACACATTTCCAAGCACATTTTTCCAAGCATTTAAAACTTTTAAGATTTCGAGCAACGCGGCCAATTTAAAATTGTCACGCGTGAGATCCACTTGAAAAGAATCTATAAAAGTTATTATCGATTCTGCATCGCGCGATCTCTCTAGGCGTTTTATTCGTGCGATCGTATATCCTACCTACCTATCTAACTATGCGAGAAACATGAAATGATGCGGTGGTGACAGCTGCTCGATTCGCACATCATTATTATCTTTAAGTTATAATTTCACCTTATACACCTGTACATTTATTTTGTCTCGTATTTTTTTTTTTTTTTTATTACGCCTGCATGGTTTATTCATGATTTTTTTTATCGCCCATTTTTTACAGCATGGCCGCTCAGATTCGTACAGGGTCGCCACATTACCCAACATTCGCGACGACAACAAAACCGCAGATGGGATGTACAAGGTATATTCAGAGATGGACTCCACGTCCATACGAATTCTATACAATTAACATCTCTGGGATCTGGTACGCTTCTTTGACCAGCAGATGGAATAAATGGGACTCTTGTTTCGTTCTTTCCTCTCTTTCTTTGTCTCTGCTCACTTTTTTATCTGTCTCTTTTTCTCTCTTCCTCTATTTCTCATCGCTTCCTCTATCGCTGATCTCTGCAATTTCATCTTGTTTCTTCATGATAACAACATGGTCTATATCGTCTGTAACGCCTTCTCTTCTATGCCTCGACAGAAATTTTCTTAAAGGAAATTTCTTTCGTTCTTCCGCTATCACTTCCGAATCTTCAATATCAGTTCTTTCGTGCTCTTTTTTCCCACTTTGATATCAGCTTCGTAATCGTAATCACTTTGACGCATGATAAAAAACTTTGTTCGTGATTTAGGTCTCGCAATTGGGATAGCGTTATAATCGTATTTCAATGATTCGACGTTCGACGTAGCAATGTTACATTCTTTGAAGAAAGCTTCGTACATTGCGTTCAATGACAATGAAATGTAGGATGAGATAAGATTGCATCGAATCTATACATCTTTACGATAAAATAGCAGAAAAATTGCTCAATTTCTCGAGAAATAATTCATGTTATTTTATATAGTTTCGTCGTCCCCACACTGGAACTTGGTTACTCATCAATTATTTTCGCTGACATTGTATGACTCTGAAACATTCCTATCATTCTAGTGCAATCCTATCTCATCTTACGAGATATATCATTACAACTCGGTTCACCTCGCTTCTCGACGATATCGTTGCAATTGATGATCTCTTCTGCTACAGAGGCTGTCTTTACTCGCTGCTGGTTTTCTAATCTCGATTCTTGTAATTCGATTCTTGCGTTTCGAGATAACGTTCTCCTTCTCACTTATCAGAATATCTCGTCGACTAACATGTCGTGGTAATAATACGATGTAATCGCTTTGTATTAACTGTAATTGTATTAAGGTTGTGTATGCAACGTCTCGATATATATTCATATATGGCGAAAATATTATAAGAAAATATTTTTCGATAATATTCTCTCTTTTTTCTGTCTGTTCCTGTTAACAGTCGCGGCGGAAGAACCCAAAGGCGAAGAGGGGGGACAACCTAGATGATCTGAAGCAGGAGTTGGACATTGACTTCCACAAAATCTCACCCGAGGAACTGTATCAAAGATTTCAGACGCACCCCGAAAACGTGAGTATAGAGCATCGATACGATATATCTTTTCAATTTGAATCGAGATTCTTTAACACGTCGATCGAAATTAATGCGTTGAACGCCGTAAACTGGAATGAAAATATTACAAACTGTCACTCTTTTCCTATAAAAGTAGTATAAAAGGGAAATTGTAATGGAATAGAAATGTGAACTGGAATTGGTTGACGGCGGTGAACAATATTAAACGAGGCCGCGATTGAAAGAATTAATTAATAGAGAGAGAGAGAGAGAGAGAGGGAGAGAGAGAGATAATTGATATAATAAAAATAATAATAGGGCCTCAGCCACGCGAAAGCGAAGGAAAACTTGGAAAGGGACGGGCCGAACGCCCTCACGCCACCGAAGCAGACTCCGGAATGGGTAAAATTCTGCAAGAACCTGTTCGGCGGTTTCGCCCTTCTGCTGTGGATCGGGGCGATCCTCTGCTTCATCGCGTACTCGATTCAGGCCACGACCAGCGAGGACCCGAACGACGACAATCTCTACCTGGGCATCGTCCTCGCGGCGGTGGTGATAGTGACGGGTATATTCTCGTACTACCAGGAGAGCAAATCGAGCAAGATTATGGAGTCGTTCAAGAACATGGTGCCGCAATTCGCCACCGTGATCCGGGAGGGTGAGAAGCTCACCCTACGGGCGGAGGATCTCGTGCTAGGCGACGTCGTCGAGGTGAAATTCGGCGACCGGATACCGGCCGACATCAGAATCATCGAGGCCCGTGGATTCAAAGTGGACAACAGCTCGTTGACGGGCGAGTCCGAGCCACAATCGAGGTCGCCCGAGTTCACGAATGAGAACCCGCTCGAGACGAAGAATCTCGCCTTCTTCTCAACGAACGCGGTGGAAGGCACAGCCAAAGGTGTAGTGATCTGTTGCGGCGATCAAACGGTGATGGGAAGGATCGCGGGTCTCGCGTCCGGTCTGGACACCGGTGAGACGCCGATCGCCAAGGAAATTCATCACTTTATACACCTTATTACCGGTGTCGCTGTCTTCCTCGGCGTCACGTTCTTCGTCATAGCCTTCATCCTGGGTTATCACTGGCTTGACGCCGTTATCTTCCTAATCGGTATTATCGTGGCGAACGTACCGGAGGGTCTTCTCGCTACCGTGACAGTGTGCCTCACCCTGACCGCCAAGCGAATGGCCTCCAAGAACTGCCTGGTGAAGAATCTCGAGGCTGTGGAGACTCTAGGCTCGACCTCGACCATCTGCTCGGACAAGACTGGCACTCTCACGCAAAATCGTATGACAGTGGCGCACATGTGGTTCGACAATCAGATCATCGACGCCGATACCACGGAGGATCAGTCCGGCTTGCAATACGACCGCACCAGTCCGGGATTCAAGGCACTGGCCAAGATCGCGACTCTGTGCAATCGTGCCGAGTTTAAGCCGGGCCAGGACGGTGAACCGATTCTGAAGAGAGAGGTGAACGGCGACGCCTCCGAGGCCGCCTTACTCAAGTGCATGGAATTGGCATTGGGCGATGTCATGGGCATTAGGAAGCGCAACAAGAAAGTCTGCGAGATTCCCTTCAATTCTACTAATAAATATCAGGTATCCATACACGAATCGGACGATCCCAACGATCCTCGACATCTCTTGGTGATGAAGGGTGCTCCCGAGAGGATTCTAGATAGGTGCTCGACTATATTTATCGGCGGCAAAGAAAAGGTAACTTGACTATTATTATTGATGGTTTATTATCTACGTCTAGCTCTCTATCGATATATCTTTTTCAATTTTTAAATCAATCTTACGATACGACGTCGTAGGTTCTCGACGAAGAGATGAAGGAGGCATTCAATAACGCGTATTTGGAATTGGGCGGACTCGGCGAACGAGTGCTCGGCTTCTGTGATTACATCCTGCCGTCCGACAAGTTCCCGGTTGGCTTCAAATTCAATGCCGACGACCTCAACTTCCCAGTCGACGGGCTCCGCTTCGTAGGCCTGATGTCTATGATCGACCCGCCCCGGGCCGCGGTGCCCGACGCGGTCGCCAAGTGCCGTTCCGCCGGCATCAAGGTCATCATGGTTACCGGTGACCATCCGATCACTGCCAAAGCCATTGCCAAATCCGTCGGCATCATCTCTGAAGGTACTTTTCGCACGTTCTACATCGATGCGTTTTACCACATAAACAATTCTCGGATGACGTTCGAGATTAGATACCGCGGCCGCGGTATCTCCCAACTATTTTCGCCTCGATCTCGATCATGACGCTTTTATGAGTTTAATCTCTTAATGAGAGACGTAATTTCGCAGATAATAGGCCGTGCTTAAGATTTATAACGATCTCATTTGTACGCGGAACTTGGGGCGGTTTTATTGGAGGATAATGCTAAGTTGTAAAAATTATACGATATAGCAACGTGTACTTTTAATAATTATTCGCTTTTAATCATCGTATATCAGCTTTTTAATCTGTAATCCATCGTTCCATTTTTTCCTCTAATGGAATCGATCTTTATTTTTCGTTTATTTCTATCTTGTTCTCGTTCTATTCTGCAATTCCTCTTTTTAGGTAACGAAACCGTTGAGGACATTGCGCAACGGTTAAATATCCCAGTATCTGAAGTGAATCCTCGTGAGGCTAAAGCCGCGGTTATTCACGGAACCGAACTCAGGGAACTCAACTCCGACCAATTGGACGAGATTCTCAGGTACCACACCGAAATTGTGTTCGCCCGTACCTCGCCTCAGCAGAAGCTCATCATCGTTGAAGGCTGCCAGCGAATGGGCGCGATTGTCGCTGTAACTGGTAAGCTACTCGAAGGAAAATTAACATGAGTGTTTTATCTAGTAGCTTATTTACGAAGATGGTGTCCAGTTAGAGGGTTATTAAAATCCTTCTTAAATTTTTTTTCATTGGATAAACCAATTTTTGACATAAGAATTACATTAATTACGATAAAACAATTGTCTACAATGTGTTTAATTTATTTAGGCGACGGTGTGAACGACTCGCCTGCTCTGAAAAAAGCTGACATTGGTGTTGCTATGGGCATCGCTGGTTCAGACGTCTCCAAACAAGCAGCTGACATGATTTTACTCGATGACAACTTTGCTTCGATCGTAACAGGCGTGGAGGAGGGTCGTTTGATCTTTGACAACTTAAAGAAGTCCATCGCCTACACCCTGACCTCGAACATACCCGAAATCTCGCCTTTCTTGGCGTTCATCCTCTGCGATATTCCTTTGCCGTTGGGTACCGTCACCATCCTTTGCATCGATTTAGGAACCGACATGGTGAGTCACGAAATATTACATGAAAACGATGACTCAAAAGTCGAATAACAATATTCGGAAGAATGCAACATTTGCACCTCGCTCTTTAAAACTCTTCCAAAGTTGCTATTCGATTTTCTTCTCGTTGGCTAATTGAATTATTTCAGCACTTGCGTTCTCCATCATGATGTAATAGCTTGTATCAAGTTAAGAAGGCGCACGACTAGTTGTTGAAAGATACCATAGCAAGTTTGACACTTGTACTGATTGATAGGTACCAGCGTGATACGTTTGGAATACTAAACCTGATACTACTACTGTGTATAATGTCCGACAGTCGAAAATTCGACTGACAATATCCTATTCCTTTTTTTTTGTAGATAGCGATGCATTGGAAGCAGTCAAGGTGGTGATTACAACAACTTATACTTGTCGATTAATCTCTTGAATATTTTTATTCCTTTTTAGATTAATTACGCCGATGGAGCTTGAGTCCAAACGAAAGCATAATTTTTATCAATTATCTTACAGGGATTTAAAAAATTGATTGAACAAAATACATGAAAATATGAACAATAAGTTTATATTTGGATAGAGTAGTTTAACGTTTCTTTTCAGGAAATGAAAGAATGCTTTATCTCTGCGAGAAAGCTGCTTACTCTCTCCCTCTGTTTATCCACGCGAGATGACGCAGTTTCCTTTAAACTCCTTTGATTCCTTCCGCAGTCAGTTTTTGATCAATTTAATTTCTTTATTTTTCGGTTGATTATCTTTTGTTTATTCTCTATGCTTCATTGTGCATAAGAATGCTGTCGTCAATATCGATTATAAACTTGTTAAAACTGATTTTCTATCAGAATGTATGAATAAAGATTAACAGATTAAATATTTAAATAAAATAAACGCTCACGTCAGCATTCTTACTTCAACATCATCCGAAGACATTCTTGTTATTTAATTGTTGGCGTTATTACTGAGCTCTTTGATAATGTGACGTCAGGTACCCGCCATCTCGCTAGCCTACGAGGAGGCAGAGAGCGATATTATGAAGCGACAACCACGAAACCCCTTCACTGACAAGCTAGTTAATGAAAGGTAACACAACAACAATTTGACAAGCATATTGACAAGCTACATCAGATTTTCTATAATTCGAAAGAGTCATCGGTGATGGTACACTGTATTTTCGAAGTCTTTCCCCGATTGATGAGCCGACAATTTTAAACATTAATAAAATTTGCTAATTTTCTTAAAGTAAATTTCTCAAATAATTGTTCTTAAATAATTTTCGATAAATCGGGCAGAGCCTCGAAAATCCAATCTCACGGCGATCGCTCTCTCACTCTATTGGCTACATATTTCGTCTGTCTATGACGATATTTTAGTAGTTAGTCCGTTCTATCTTCTATTATACGGTATTAAGTTCAGTGCGGGAAGGCGACAGGCATACATTGCTACACGTCTGTTTCTCTTTCTTTCTCTCTCTCTCTCTCTCTCTCTCACTCGTCGTCGTTCACCATGTACGACAGGAATTGTTGACAACTGGATAACACGATTCGCGGGCAAATTAATTCCTCGTAGAAATAAAGTATGCTTTCTTTAATCTCCATATGCGATTTGCGATGCTATTAGATATTAATTGTATCAAACAATATTCTCGTCATCTTTCAAGTTTTCTCTTTTCATTTATTCTAAGCAATATAAAAGTTGACTTTTCTTTTGAAGTACGATTTCAACTACTTTGGTCACTGCCGTCAAGGCCACCTGATAAAATTCACGCGATGTAAAAATTAATTTGCCAAGCCTATCGCTCGAGTTGTCGAGTCGGACACGCTAGGACAAAACGTGGATAAGGTAATAACGGGATATGGTACATGCAGACGCAACGTTCCAAGGTGTTTGGTCGCTGGGAGACACGCGAGCTTTATTTTCAGTCTATTCTTCTCTATATTCGTATCCTACTAACGATAAGCTGGATTGAATTTCGTTAAACGACGCTTGCTCGTCCATGATTGTCGTCGACCTTTTCAGATTAATTTGTACTAAAAAATGTATATATATATATATATATATACGTCGACCTTTTCAGATTAATTTGTACTAAAAAATGTATATATATATATATATATATAGGTATCAAATGATGATTTGGGATTGTACTTTGAGCCTTATTGTTATAGCTCAGAAAAAATGATCAACTCTTGTACAATATGTTTTAATATATACCTCTCGCCTCTCTCTATTTCGTCGTGAAAAGTGAGACGATTTAATTGCTAGACGAGCAATCGTGAATATTTCCTTTTCGAAGAATTTTTCTCTTCATTTATATCGACGGTCACAGGCGCTTCCATCATGATGATCTTCGGTCGTATTAGTGTTGTTTCGTTACGCAGAAGGTAAGCCAATCGCACTGTAAAGCCTCTCTCTCTCTCTCTCTCTCTCTCTCTCTCTCTCTCTATCTCTCTTTACATATCTCACTCTCTATTATTTAGTATCTCTAGTTTTATTCTCCTTGAGCTCAATTTTCCCATTTCATAATTCCTCGCTGCAGTCGTCATCTATCCTGATCTGCCACTGGTTTGAGGTGTATATGGGTTGCTGAGATGTCCACGAGACATGGATAAGCGTCGTTGTAAAGAACTCGCATGATCGTTCCCTTCAGCATATATCTTACCTATCTCCTATATATTTTCCTATTTGAGAAATAGTCCTTTTTTTATTATTGCCTTTCTTCTGTCTTATTCCGTTTCTCTCTTTCTCTCTCTCTCTCTCTCTCTCTCTCTCTCTCTCGCGTGCGTCCACGCTGTTTTATAAATTTATTTTCTTCTTCAGCTATATACTCTATCTCTCTATTCTCTCTTTCATGCCATCCTTCGTCGTATCGCGCCCTGTCGCTGTAAGTTACTGAGTTTCCCTTTCTAAATCGTGATACAAGTATCAAGGAATGCAAGGGAATTTGTATATTGTGCTGTGAATATTGTGTGATGTTTATCATAAATGTGCAACTCGACTGTTTTCACTTGATCGTTATATTTTGCGAATCCGCTCCGCGTCGTTGTCGGTATCACGAAGACTCAAACGATATAGAGATTGAACGATAAGAAAGTTGCGCACGTTCCGGAAGACCGAAATATTCTCTCATAGAGTAAACGGTAGTGTTCTCTTTATCTCTCTTTTTCCGTAGATACTTGAGTAGAATAGCATTACGATAGAATAGAATTGTCACCCGTGCATCGGTTTGCATACATGAAACGTGATTCTCTTCTTTTAATCTCTCTTTCTTTTTATCGTTTTTCTCTATCTTTCTATCTACCTCCATTATTCCTGGCTGTCTTTATTGCCTCGGGCCAGGTTTTATCGTTGCTGCGCCTCGCTCAGGAAAACGAAATTCTTTTCAACTTGGAATTGATTCGTTTATTATGGCTTAGTGAAAATCCGATGGCTCAACGCCGGATACGTGAATGAATGAACAAGAACATGATTGTTGCGCGCAGAAGAATTAATCATTTATGGAACCACGAACTTCATGAAATTGTATAGGATATTTTATTTAGTGATTTATTTTTTTGCGTTTCTTTCCGTTTGATCGCAGATGTATGTACATATATGAATTGATTTTAATAATTTTACTCAGTGAAAGAAGCTGTACCTTAATTGAATCGATAGATGCAGAACAGCCGCAAATTTGCCACGTGATTTCTATACCTGTGTGACGCGCGCATTGCAAATCTTTCTTAGTTTTTCCTCTTTCTCTTTTCGCAATAGCAATTCCTTTCTCTTTTTTCCGTAGAATTTACCGAATTTTTCTTAGAAAAATAAGCTCTGCATCAAGCGATTCATTTTCTCTCTTTTTCATCGTCGATTGAGCAACGATCTTTCTTAGTCATTTCGTAATTCAACGAGAAGCAAGTTTCGTCGACGGTATCGCTTAGGAAAGGCAGAAAAGAATGAAAATTCATTTCGAATGCATCGCAAAATGCACGTTGGTGATGGAAACTAACAAATGTTTCGCATTGGTCGACGAAACTTAAGCCTTAATCAGCTAGTTGAATTCTAATCAATCTTACACGTACATATATCGCATACTCCTGGAAGAATATTATCGCAAACTGAAAAATATATTTTCATAAATACGAGTGATGTACAATTTCCTAGGGTAGCTCAATAGCATGTTACTTTTCGCTTAGAATTGATTATATGACTTGGATTTAACTTGGTAGCATTTTTAGTAACTATAAAGATGAAAAGAAAAAATTATTTGTTTAAGTTATGGTAATCTTCTTGCAGGAGTAGTATATATATATATTATGTATATAGAGATATTTGTATGTGCATATATACATATATATATATATATATATATATATATATATATATATATATATATATTTACATAGATCTCTGATGCTCAGTAATTATTACCATTATTATTCTTATCCTCGTCTATTAGTCTTATTATTATCACTATTATTACAACCACAAGTCAGCATCGTTACTTATAGTTACTGAATTTTGATTGTCATTACTATTTTATCTACTACATCACAGCTGCCGCTGCTACTACCTCTATATATTACTACTATTACTATACTATTTACTATACTGTTCGTTACTTGCCACCATATATCACTGCCAAAAGAAAAAAACACTTTTATACATTTTTGAGCGTCATGAATTTTTCTTGCAGTTTTTTATTCTTTACAGTCCTCTCACGTTTTATTCTGTAATGCGCTGCCTACTGCCGCTGCCTTCTACCCACTCTGCGACTGGCAACTTTCTAATGGGTGCTGAAACGACTGATATACTTTTGCAAAAATATTTGCTAAACGGGGGAATCGATATGAATATGTGTTAATTGGAAGTGGTCGTGGAAATTGCCGTGGTAGCCCCCTCGTGCACAAGCGTGATTCCGTTGTTTGAAAATTGTTTGATGACTCGGTATAGCATATTTTTCGCGACGACGAGATTAATTACGTGCATTAGGGGGTTGCGCCGCGATATTAACGAAAACTGTGCTTGAGGTCGTACTGTGAGAGCTCGAAGTGCACGAAAGAGAAGGGATCTTTTTCACCTGCGTCTCAGAAGTGCTCGATAACGTCCATTTATGCTTACTTGTCTCGTTGTATCAACGCTCCTTGGATTTAGGCTACGATGATGTTAGCCTAAACAAAATTTTAATAATTTCAGTTTAAATAAAAAATTCAGTGTATCTAGCAAAACTGCTATAACCTAACTGTTATTGTTGAGATTATTGTAATGCTTTTATGCGCCTGTATTTATACGCGTGTGATTCATCGAGCATCGCTGAGGGATAATTCAATCGAAGAGACTGCGAGAGGGTGCCGATGGTGCCGACGATTGGAGATTCGCAGCGTGAAAAAATGTCAAAGTGGAAAAAGGAGGGAAAGTTCCGCTCGCTCTCGACTTTTTTTCACTTGCACAAATATATAGATATAGCACAAATGACTTGTTTCTTCCGGGCCGTTTCTGAGTTAACAATGAGCCATCTCTCTAAACGCAGCGCCTAATCCAATGCACAAATACACTCCCCAGTATTCGCTACCGTCCAGGTCTTCTCCGCTACACTTGGATGCAATTTTACGCTACAATTTTCTAACACATTTTTACGGCACTATTTTCCAATTGCAATTGTGCAACGCAAGAGCGTCAAGAAGCGTTTATCATTAAGACTGAAGCTGCGTTTAGGATGGAATCGGTCGCTGCGCGATTGCTTTTTCGAGCATCTTGAAAGATGTTTAACACCTTTCTAGTGTTTCGAAAAAATCGCATGAAAACGCAATTACGCTAATGTACTTTCGATAACGTAATATAATCGACGCTAAACTTTGTCTTGTGCGATCTCCAAATCTCTCTCTGTCTCTTTCGCTCGCACTGCGCGTACATACACGTTACCGAGAGTGTATGTACATCAAGTACCAAAAATGGTATAATATCTCTTGCATATATCTCTTCTTTGTAATGCGGTGAGGGGTAGTTAGCACACTTTCTAATCACTGGTGGATGGCAGGTGCCGGCCATCTCGCTAGCCTACGAGGCACCGGAGTCGGACATAATGAAACGGCAGCCACGCGATCCTTACAGAGACAATCTTGTCAACCGAAGGTGGGTCTCCTAATTACCCACCTAATAAAAGAAATCAACAAATACCTATTGCACTTACGTCCATAACGTGTCAACTCACACCGTTTTAACCGTTATCACTATAATCTACTTGTTTCACATACACACCCACACACCCACACACTAGAGCACACCCGCCAGGGCCGTCAGACGTGATTGATCCTTTGCTTGGTTGGTAGAAACTCAAAGTAATAACCGGATAATTCCGATTCCCAGCATGCGCGGATATTGCCTGATGTACTATCGATTGGGGGATAGATTAGAAGAGATAGACTAGCTAGCTATGTCCAACAAAGGGTTAATCGACGATAACTACTCATTAGTAGTCCATCATTACGGTGAAACAATGCTGTGTTGCAACAGCGGTGTTGCGAGTTAACGGGATAAAATGTGTTTTATGGTGAACGTTGCTAACGTTTTCGATAATAGTTGACTGCTCTGACGAAATAGTAGATTTTACACACATATATGCGCGCGCGCGCGCCACACATACGCACGCACGCACGCACGCGCGCACACACGCGCGCGCGCGCGCGCGCGCACACACACACACACACACACACACACACACACGTACACACGTTCACGCACATACGTACACGCACACACATCTAGTGAATGTGCTTGTGAACTGAGTTAGAAGTAACCAGCCATCCTAGAATTGTCTACGCGTGCCGCGCTCTATTCACCCGCATGATGCAGTAATAACTGTCCTGGGACGGCTATTGTGCGATTCTAACTTGGACCGCAATGTGTACACACGACACTTGATACATAACAGCTTGATACGTAACAGAGTGTCTGCTAACTTTAATGATGAGTCGCGGTGTACCACTGTTTTCTCTTTTTCGTCAAATCATTAATTTTTTCCTAACATTACGTGTTTTTTTTTTTTGCTGTTTTTACAGTTATAATAGAACGGCATCCATCCAAGGATAAAATTTTTACGTATTCCAAGATTGTTAAGTTTTTCAGATATTCGTTGATATAAAACGGCGAGAAGAAGTTAACTTTAAAGATCCTCGCTTGCGAGTGAAACACATTCGGTGGACACTCTGTGTTAGCAGACAAACGATATCCGACTCCAGAAATTTAGTTGACTAGTATAGAGCACAAGCAAGTTTTACTTACAAAGAACAGTTTTCAGATGTTGAGAATGCCGAATGCTTTTTTTAGATACACATAAAATCTTTTATCCGATCAACGACTAACACTGCGATCTGATCGTTTAGCTTCAACTTTATGCGTGTTAATTTTCTAATCGTTGCACTAGGTGTATGCGCGCAAATCGTGGATGAGAACACCCGACCCGAAACTTTATCGGTATTGCTGTCAATAATTGATCACTCGATTATTGCAGATATGTTACTTCATCCGGGAAAATTATCAAAATATTGTAACTGGAATAAATTTGATCCGTATTGATAGTATCGCTCCTTAATCTGCCGATTGTTTGATTCAATGGATCTACATTCGTTTCTGGAGATTTTATTTTTTAATCAGATGTAGAAATATACAAAATATTATTTTATCATACAAAAAAAATTGTTTGAATATTTTCCAAGTAAATATGAAAAAAATGAAATATTTCTGGTATCATGATATTTCGTTAGCGCAGTGCATATTACCGCAAGTGCCTGATGCATATTAATCCTAGAAATCGTATAGAAATTATGTACAATAAAAGATAAAACATTTCCAGAAACAGATGCAGGCCTAATGGATCCTTACGGTAAACGGAAGATTAACATTCGCCGGTACAAACGGTGAATTCGGGCTACCGACGAATTTGCCGCGGAGTGCACGTTTCGCCCCGAATGTTCTCTCTTTTACGCTATCTTTGATCTTTCACTTTTTTACACTTTTCATTGACGTTAGAGAGCAAGCCCAGTTAGAGGAGATTTGGCGCCGAGAACAGCTTTTGAGAACGAACGATTTGATATGCACGGCTTGAGCAGCCTCTTTCTCTACCGCAAACGACACGATCCCCCATCGCGGATCGCATCGCAATAACCGGCTTCTGCCGCTTTATCGCATTTACCGCCTCGACATCGGGAATTTTAATTGTCGCCAAACTGCAACTCTTTTTCTCTTTTTTTTTTTTTTCTTTTACACTTGACATTACGATGCCTCTGGCACTTTTGCGCGAACACTAAAATTCGCTAACTCTTGTACATTTTCTACTGACCTGAATCTGACGAGTCAGCCACCTCAGTCAGTCAGCTTAGCGCGACTAATCTAACTACGACTCTCTGTCGCAATCGCATGCGACTCGCTTCCATAGCTTAACTCTGCGCACAGTTTCTCGTTGCATGCCCTTTTACACTAATTGCTTTGATGACAGTCGTGTCGATTGATTATGCGCAATCTGATCAGTGACTCGTAACAAGTTTAGTATGATAATAGTTGGTCGCAGAAGAAAAGCAAACGCGGAAGTCACAAAGTTACAGAGTTCGATCATATCAATAATCTTTAATCAGTTGTAAATTATCGATTGTCTCTCTAGATTATAATTGTACTTGCGTTTTAAAAGAGGCAGGAAATACTCATTTCTATTTTTCCTATTTTTTTATGATTAGCATTTAAATTATATTTGTATCTGTATGAGTGTAAATGACAATTCTTTAGTTAATTCTTTACTAGTAAAGATTGATAATGTTGCTTAATTAATTGCAACATTGCACTTACAATATTAGATTCTTTAATCAGATTATATTAAATCACATTCAGATAAGGGTAAAAATTGTGTCCATTGTTAGTAAGATCTACTTTAAATGTATGTGTGACATATGACATAAATTTAAAATTTTACACGTTATAAACATAACTTGATGTAGCTTTTGCTGAAAAATTTTCTATTACGTTGTGCACAAATCTGGAAACGCGTGCGCGGGGTAAGCTTTGGTAGTGCGAGATATTAGCGGGGAAAAATTAACGGGAAATAAGCAGCTTCAATGTTAACCGTACAGCTTTGCCATTGTGAGAATTGGCAAACTGTGTCTACTCGTCTATCTATCTATCTGTCTGTCTGATCTGTCTGTCTGCTCTGTGTGGCATGCCTCACTGTCAAGAATCGATCGTTAACCGTCTACCTATTGGTAAGTAATCTGCATTTTGCCCCTAACCGGTGACTATGGCTTCCGTAACTACAACTTAGACTATTAGAAGTAACATCAAAATCGGACGATTGATGTGACGAAGGTCGTTGATGTCCTAAATTCCGAAGAATCTTGAGATGTTTTTCCAATCTTTTTTGCTATCGAGAATTATTTGTGAAGAGTAAAAATTTCTCCGAATGGGGGAAAAATGCTATTCTAAAACCATCTTCGATTAAAAGGTTGAATTGAACTCTCAAGTCAATTAAATAATTAAATTTAATTTTTTAAGTTCTTTTTCCAAAAACTTAAAATTCTATATATCAATATAATGTTAAAATGTTACCGAAAATTATGAATTGATTACAACAAAAAGCAAGATTCTTCGAAAACTAACGTCAACTATGTTATTAGTTTTGCACGAGAGTATTTTTTAACGTATTTATTTGTATCTAGGCTTATTTCGATGGCGTACGGTCAAATCGGTATGATTCAAGCCGCGGCTGGCTTCTTCGTCTACTTTGTCATCATGGCTGAGAATGGATTTCTGCCTCTATATCTGTTTGGCATTCGAAAGCAGTGGGACTCCAAGGCTATCAATGATCTTACCGACAGCTATGGCCAAGAATGGGTAAATATGATAGATCTACAATTGATCGAATGTTAAAAAGAAAATTGATTTTTTATTCTTAGCAAATCAAGTCTTTTTCAATAATTGATAAAAAAATATCACGTAAATATTTTCTAGGTTTATTAGAAAATCTTAAAATCATTCGTAATATAATATTTATACAATTTTTTTTATAAGACTGATAAATTTATATTGAATATAAATTTTGAATTTTTCGACTTAGTTGCACATTGGAAGAGTAATATATGTCTAGACTGATTATAAAAATTTGTTTTTTCTTTTTTTTTACGAATAGACTTACAGAGACCGTAAAACACTGGAGTTCACCTGTCATACAGCTTTCTTCGTGTCGATCGTAATTGTGCAATGGGCTGATTTGATTGTTTGCAAAACGCGTCGCAACTCGATTATTCACCAGGGAATGAGAAACTGGGCTCTGAACTTTGGCCTCATATTTGAGACCGCTCTCGCTGCGTTCCTAAGTTACACGCCCGGTATGGATAAGGGTCTTCGTATGTTCCCACTCAAGTACGTAATTTTTATTCAGTACTTTGGATTACTTTTGTGTACATTTACTCGGATATTTGATATATACATATAAAGATTGCACAGTCAATGTTATAATCATTATATTATAATTAATCTTAAACTGTGTGATGTCTAATTCAATGTAAAAAAAAAGAGAAAACACGTAATTCACGTACGTTGCAGATTTGTATGGTGGCTGCCAGCCTTGCCATTCATGTTGGCTATCTTCATTTACGATGAAACGAGACGATTCTACCTCCGTCGAAATCCAGGCGGCTGGCTCGAGCAAGAAACTTACTATTAGACGCAAAAAGGATTTAATCACACGCAAGCAGAACGCGCGCGCAAGAGGATGAATGAACGGACGAAAGAATGAGAGCGAGAGAAAGAAAGAGGAAGCGAGTGAGAGTGAGAGTGAGAGTGAGAGTGAGAGAGAGAGAGAGAGAGAAAGAGTGAGAGACAAAGGAATGAGAGAGAATGAGACGCATACTCACACCTGAGAGAGATACACTTGAAAAAGAAAAAAAAAAAGAAAATTAAATAAATCACTCATATTGAACAGATGTAACACATTTCACAAGGGATGTGCTACTGGGTCTATCTGAGTCACGTGTCAAGAGAGCAATCGGTGGACAACGAAGGATGCTCCAAGTTTGCACAGGTTCTCACAACAAAAGAGACGCAAGATAATTATACAGACACAGAGAAGACCCTCTAGTGCTATTAGGTACAGCGCGAGGTACAAAAAACACGCTCGTCGTTCTGGCTTCGCTGCCAATTGCTTGTACGCGCGTGCCGAGTTTCGTAGTCTGAAAAATTGGCATTCGAGAGAGACTGTCGATGAAGGAGGTATATTGGTGAGGAAACCACTATGACTACTCTTATACAAACGATGCCGATCGGGAAGCCGCGCTTTCCGCTTCGCTTCCGACTACAACACGACTACGGGACTTTTTGGTGACGACTAGTACCGTTGCTGTCAAATTCTGGATGGGATATACTCTGCGAGCATCGCTCGAAGATGGAACGAAGGAATGAGAGAATGAAATAAAAATTTGCCGAGTTGATAGAGCTGCAAGCGCGACTGATGCACGAGTGCCAGGCCTAAAGAAACGTGATAATGCGATAAAAGGAAGCCGAAATGGCAACAAGAACGAAAATCCGGAATGACAGCAGAAACGGACATGTTCAAGAGAGAGAGAGAGAGAGAGAGAGAGAGGGAGAGAGAGAGAGAAGAGAAGAGACGGGGTGTTTACGCGCGATAGAGAATCACGGAATCACGTGCGTCCTTATGTATGTCGTATCGCGATTTACTACATTCACGCGACTTCTTACTATTAGTGGCGTATTATCATAGATATCTTTGCGTTACTAAAACTTCGTAATAGGCTTTCGTTGATCGTTGATCAATGTGCGCAAAATATCGTTGATCAATGTGCGCTAAGGTCGGCACACACAACACGTCCTCCATTGAGAAGAACTTTAGTTGGAAGACAAGAGACGAGGGATTCACTGAAAAATGAGAAGATCTAGAGACCGACGCGAAAGAGCAAACAAAAAAAGTGCTCAATGTAACAGGAAAATCATTACAAAAATTCTTAAGCATTTCTCGTGACGCTGAAATACTTCGTACGAAAATTAATTATTAATTGTAACGAAGGACCTGATGTCGCAGGTATCTAATACGGTCTATAGTCATATACGTCAAGATTAAATAACATTAAAATAAAGAAAAGAGAGGGAGAGAGAGTTATGATAAATAATTAAATGAAATAAAAAATAATAAAATATAATTAAATAAAACCGCATTCGCAGTATTTATTATTATTAATAAACGACATGTTCGGTTTTGGGTCTTAATCCGCATAGCTATCAGGAAAAAAAAACGGCGAAAAACGTATCGCGTAGTTTCAGTAGTTACAATTTTTAGCGTGAAGTTAATATCACACTAAACACGCGACACACGGGGAAGTGGAGAATGGAAGAAAGATGCTAAGGTTGGTTCTAACTGGGGTGATTTATTTCATTAAGATTGAGCAGCAGGAGGAAGAAAGAGATAATGGACAGCGAAGATATGTGAACAGTATATATAAAATAAGTATCAACTAAATCACTATATACCGATTGACGAGGGTGGACTAATAAGCGATACGTTATTAATCGCACATGCGGATAGTAGAGCGATGAGAGGTCGCGGCCTGGTTGCCAGCGAACCGGAGAAAGAAGGGAAACAGGAGAATCTGCCACATGCTCTCCGAGAAAATAAATTATGAAACGTTATTGATTAATGCGCGCGCGTAGAGAAAAGAGTGTTAAGAGAGAGAGGAGGGGAGAGGGAGAGAAGAGAAAGGGGAGGTGAGAGAGAGAGAGAGAGAGAGAGAGAGAGAGAGGAGGGGAGCGATAATGTTCAATAAGGCGGGATAACGAGACGGCGAATGTTAAATACCGTGAATACTTTGTATTAACGATGCACTATGCAGGATGTAGGAGAAGGAAGAGACAGGCCGCACGCGGAGCAGAAGTAAAAAAAAAAAAAAAAAACAAAAGAAACGTTCTTACTTAGATAAAAGCTAAATGAAGAATATAAAAATTCCTTCTCTTAGTTTTTCATAGATTTAAAACGCCAGAGCGGGACAGCTCGCTATAAATCATTGATTCCCCCCCACAACGCGGAACGCCCTGTGTAGCAGCGAATTCGCGATCTCTGTCAGCCAGCCGGCGAGCGCGTTGTCCGTGTTTTACATGTGGTATGCGTGTATGTGCGTTGTGCATGTAGTGTCGAAACAGCACAACCGTGACTTAAAATGCCTGCCACGCGACTTTTTTTTTCGGGCCGGGACGATCCGAGACGGATGTCATTGATGAGATCTCGCAATCGAATACACGAATATGTCTCCCACAGGAGTTTTTCTCAGTCGCGTTGTCCGCGTTTGCCCCAAACGCAATCGCGATCGTGCTACTCTGTTGTTAGCTAGAAGGTTCGCAGTTTCGCAGGTTAAGAATAAAATGAAATCAGAATTAAACTAGTTTTCTTTATTGGTCCAAGCGTATAATCGTGCTGGACAAGATGCTACGCATCTTGGATAACGGAGAGACGATGATCAATAAGTGGCACAATTTGGCAGAAATTGGCGGTCAAATGAAATTTCAAGGCATCTTTTTCAGTTGCTCGTCAGCTATCGTGGTACGCGATCAGTTAAAGGCCCTCGTAGCGATCGGATGGCAATCATTCCATTTTCTTTGCGAATCGATAAGACTTTTCTCGTTTGTGTGTCGCGAGTCGTGATAAAGTGATATATTTACTTGATATATTTTAATGAAAACGGTATACGAATCGTGTGCATTGCTTTGCGAAGAGAATGGAGCGATGGTAGTTAAGTTGTTACAACGATGTTATAATAACCGCGAGGAAATGGCGTTCTCGAGCCGAGTATGATGGTGGCGTACGCGGCCGCGCGCGCGTGCGTGCCTGCGTGCGTGAGGGTCAACGAGCGGAGATGCGGAGATGCGGAGATGCGGTGATGTGTGATGATGCGCGGCGATGCGGCGACGCGGCGACGCGGCGACGCTCGCTCGGCGGTCCAGGCCCCAAAACTACCCTAAGTGTTCAATAATCGAGATATTCTCGAGATGTCCTATATGCGCATAAACGCGAGACGTTTCTTCCTTCGCCGGTTTCCTCCATTCGGTGCTGTCGCCTCGAGTCTCGCTACGAGTAGTCACGCGAATACGCGAATAAGATGACGACGCGCCATGCGTTCCCTCGACCTCTCTCGCGACTTTTCTCTGTTACACGCGCGCGCGAGAGGTTGCGCGAACCTGCGCGTCTCATTCCCCGGATGAAACGAGATCTAAGAGATGTCCAAAGTACATCTGTGCGGGAGAATGACGAAGCGGTATTTCTTTCTTTCGAGTCGCGAATCGAGTCACGAGTCATCACGAGGGTGAGAAGAAGAGGCATCGCATAGCGACCCGCGGTCAGTCCGTATGTCGGCAATTAGAATTGCCAAAGTTTCAAAACTACCCATCTGTCATCGAGACATGTGAGATTAGTGAGACGCGCGTTGTGCGAGACATTTATTGATTCAAACGTTCGTCACTCACCGGCGTTTCCAGATCGACCGACGCCGATCCCGATTAATCTATCGATTCTCCTTCCCTGTCTGTTTTATAGATGGAACTGTAATTTAGAAGAAAGAGACACAGCGAATAGTCGAACCGAAATTCGGAATTGGATTAGAGCTCGATTTTATCTCTCTGTCGTAGATCGATCGCTTCTGTCACAACGAAAATGCGGAAATTTAAGACGTTTCGTGCGCGAATGTTACTTTCGATGGATCGCCATTTTTTCAGAATGGATGAGAGAGAGAGAGAGAGAGGGGGGGGGGTGAGAAGATGAGAGAACGAAAGAGCGGAGCATATCTGTGTGTATGTGTGCGAGTAAAGAAAGAAATGTATGTAATGGATATCTTTGAAGATACGCAGCGTTGTCGACAGGGTGTTCCGTGCCCGGGGGGCCGTAGGAGCCCAAAAAAAGCTTTGCCGTCGTGCGCAGCCTCTTTACTTTAGGCTAATATAATTTAATTATTATTAATAATATAATAGTAATAATAAATAAATAATGATAAATAATAATAATAATAATAATACATGTTACAATAAGATATTATTAGATGTAATTATTATATATGGTTTAGTCTAGATCGTGTTGTTGAAGAAAAAAAAAACACAAAGTACGTATAAGCGATAAAAAGATTAAGGACAAAGTAGAAAAGAGATGCGATGATAGAGAGGAGAAGGAGAAGGAAGAAGAAGAGGGAAGAAAAACGAATTGAAAGCAGATACACGCCAAGCGGAAAGGAAGTTTCGGTCTAAGACCACACGATCCTTTTGCGGTGGACTGAGCGGGACGACGCTGCGCTTACATACTTATTCACGCGCGTGCATCAAACGCCTCGAACGTATTAAAAACTTATTTATGGAATGCAGGACAATGTTACGCTTTCATATATTTGCGCGCGCAGTTTAGAGACAGGAACCATCGAGAAGCCTCGTTAGACTCGTTATCGCATTCGTTTCTCTATTTTTTTGCGTATTTCCGGAAAAAAGAACAAGAGGCACGTGATGCTTTCTGCGCAGCTCTTCATTTCTCGAGGACGAAAGCAGAAGCGTCGTGATTCTCTCCGTGATCGAGACATACACGCACACATACACTCACACAAACATATTCAACTCACGAGAAACGCGGTTCTTTGTTTTTTCCAAAAGAAAAAAAAAATGCTTGTTAGGAAAATCCCTGGTGGATTTTAACGCCGCGCGCCTGCACAGCCCGCCGCATACCGCATCGGAATCATTGAACGATTAAAAAAAGAAATCTTAAAAAAAAAAAGAAAAAGAAAGAAGAAAGGCGGAGGTGACGTTTTATTAATACTGTACATATTTTAAATAATTGAAGACGAATAGATAGATCGCGCGCGCGAACTTGGGCGGTGACCTCGATCGAAAGGCGATCTCGTCCTTAAAGACGGGAACGCTTTTTCGTCACGGATCTACCGTACTCTTCTTTTCTGTTTCTTTTTTTTTGCGTTTTTTTTTTTAATGCATCGCGTCGCAACATACACGCCGACACACACACTTATACATCGCGTGTAGAGAAACACCGATTAAAGGCAGATGCTCGGAAATGACACTTTATTATTACACCGTTCCAGCAATCATCTTCCGATTGACGATTCTCTTTTTCGCAATGAATTATTACTCGATAAGTTTTGTTTTACACGCAACACACATATTCACACACACGTAAATTACATCACAAACTAATACAAATACAACCCAAGTGTCATTACTTTTGATGTTAAATAAAAAATACATAATTATTAGAGCGGCCTCCCATTTTCCTTATCTTTCCTTTTTAATCGACAACATCGTCAAAATAATAATTAAGAATGCCGCACCATTTTTGCAACTGTTGTAAGAACAATCACGCAATGGGCTCGCATAATTATATATTATCGTCACTTTTTGTTATGTAATTTTTATTATTATTATTATTATTATTATTATTGTTACTAGAGATATTCAAATAAATAGAAATAATGATACTAACGAATCGTTCAAATTTGCAGGCAGACGTATTCTCGAGAAAGTATCTGCAACTTGTAAATTTGTAAAAAAAAGTTATAATATAGATTATATTATAATGTTTACATCTCGGTTTTTAATTTGCTTCTGTAAAATGTTTATTTATTATCCTACATCTCGCATAAATTATTTATAAATTTCACTGTAAATTTGTCAAAAAAATGTGATTTTATTATGAGTTTAAATTGTGGACATTTTTATCGTCGTGATAGTTTCTCGCACTATTTTATTATTATAATAAGTAACTAACGAGGGCTTGTATACATACGATAATTTGTGATAAATAATACTGAGAAATACGATCGATTTCTACTTTAATGACTGAAGATAATTATAAGATAGCGAATTAAAAAGAAATCCAAAAGATGGCGTTAAGAGGGTCTTAAATAGCGATCGCATTACAGAATAAATTAATTTTCGAATTGGTTTGATAGATTACAAAATCTAAAAGTATTATGCACCAAAAAAACTTGGATAGGATAGATTTTCCGAAAGAAAGAAAAGAAAAATCCATGCCTACGATTTAGATTTTAGCTGATTTTTCGAGACGGCATCTCTACAACGTGGACTACACTACGATGCTAATGTACAGGTTAGACCTCGGAAAGCACGTCGTCCGACCGTTGGCACAAAGATCCTGGCGAAGTGAGCGCCGAGCGCGGGTAAACGATGTTAATCAACTTCTAACGCTTTCGCGCGACCGATTGATTCGTGATCTCGTCGCACCGCGTTATACCGACGATAATTTACGCGAATGCAATGGGGACTCCTCGTCCCTCGGGAGTCGGGGTTGGTCGGAGCGAATAAACGGTAGATAGCAGTACAGATTGACTCTCACCATTCGCCGCTGGTCGCCCCGTCTCAGTCGCAGCTCTCGAACGTCCATCCAAGATCCTCCTCACGACGATTCATCTTGATTTACACTTTTGGCACGACCCTTTGTTTTTGGTACTCTCAAAATACTTACAGTACTCACGCGTGTCAGAAACTCGAGATACGAGGCAACGGAGAAGATGCGAAACACGATTGAAAGTGACACGTACGACTTCGCCGCAGCATGCATTCGACACGACGGATGCCGGATGCCGGATGCCGGGACGAAGGCTGAACTGGCTGAAGGCTGAAGCACACACTTTTGCATAGCTGTATAACGATATGCATATAAAAGAAATTGATTGGTCCATTTTCTTATGCATGTGCTAATAGACCAATCCACTTCCTTATGCACATGGTTATGCAACTATGCAAAAGTGTGTGCTTCCGCCTTGACACTTGACACTTTCCAGTCCACGGCACTCTCGAAACACTCGCTCGCGTCAAATCAAAAACTCGTACGAGACACGACGAGGACACGAGAGTTGAAATGCGCCGCGACGCGACGCGCCGCGACCTTCCACCGTCCTCCCTAACCGACCGACTGCTGGCACACTGCGCGTAGCAGCGGCGATAGCGGCGTGTAGGCGCGCAGGCGCGATCACGCGCCAGTCACGCCGCTATGCGCGCGCAGTACGCACTACGCAGTGCCAGCGGTCGGTCGGTTAGGGAGCACGGAGGAAGATCGCGGCGCGTCGCGCAGCGCATTTCAACTCACATCCTCGTCATCCCATACGAGTGTTTGACGCGAGCTAGTGTTTCGAGAGTGTCGTGGAGTGACGAAAGGTGAGTCAATTTATTTATATCTATTGTTTATCAGTACTCGCGCCTCATCCCGATTACGTTTGCATAAATCACGACAAGACGACTCGATCAATCGTGCGAAAGCCATTAGGTTAGGTTAGGTTAGGTTAGGTTAGCGTTACGAGAGACTATTAAAGACCGTCAACCCTAGGCAAATTTTCGTGACCATCTCGGGGGCCCCGGGGGCCCGGCGGTAATTGAAGAGTAGTGATATTATCGACTGTTTTGACTGTTCGGACGATAAGTTAATGAAAATTTTTATCTCATGCAATCACTGTTTTATCATTAGAAATGTTCAAAACCTTCAATGAAAAGAATGTAAAAGATAAAACAGGAATTAATGTATGAATTATCTCTTGATTTAATTGACAATTATATGAAATATTAATTATTATATTATAGAATATAGTTTCATATGATTGTCTATTAAATCAAAAGATTAATTTATTATTTAAAATTTTTCTGCTTATTTCTTCTAATTCTTGAAATGTATTTCGCAAAAAATGTTTTATTTTTTATATTATGTTTTCCGAAGTGATAAACTGTTGAAAATAAATGGATTGGTAGAAGTAGTCTTAATTGTGCTTTTATCCTTTTCAAGATCACTCTATTTAATATGTTAAACTATTATTATACCTTTAAAAAAATAAAAGAATTGGTTGACTTTTAACATTTCTTGGCATAATAAACCAATTGTTGCAAACTATTAGATGACTTCTTTTGGTTTATATACTTAAAGATACTAATTTCCATTACAAAAATTTTTTACTGATAGTACGAAAACCAAGGACATTTAAGATTACTCAAAATCATTAAAATATGTTCTCTTAATTATTTTATAATTTTCATAACAAATGTTTTTCTATCTTTAATGATTTTTTAGATAAACTGAACTTTTTATTAGATTCGCCGTGTAACATAATTTATTGCGTAATGGTACTGCAGTATATGCATAATATTTTTAAATATATTTAAAATTGCCATTTTTTTTAATGGGTTGGCATATTTGTACTAACATAATAATATAGTTCATGAAAAACAAAAAACAAATTCAACCATATAAGATATTGATTTGTCATAATTTCAAACATAAAAAAATTATATTTATATGAAAAATCTTAATCAACTAAATGCACTGGATCCTTTTTTAGTATGTTTTGATGATTCAATACAGGAATCGATCGAAACGTTTATTACACTGTAATTTAAAAGAAGACATTATGGATAATTTGCATTAAGATCTTGCGCATGACTCTTTATTTCTTTGATTAGAATTACTAATTTAGTATTGAATAACTTCATTATTGCATAAGGCGTTACATACAATACATACATACATATACATACACGCACACACACACACACACACACACATACGCGCGCGCGTGTGCGTGTGTGTGTGCGTGCGTGTGTATGTGTGTATTGTATGTATATTATATATATTCAAAAGGTGATAATCACTATTTTTATAATGCCTTATATATATTTTGTTCAAACATTTTACATTGCTTAACTTCTATAATCGGAGGCAAAACTTTGATTCTCACTCTTCAAGTTTCTGTCTGCTTCCTGATCTCTTCCGCGCTTCCGCGAGACACGTATGTACATGCACCGGCAGAATGATGTTTCTCCACTTGGCTGCCACACACACGCGAAGCCGCGCACGTACGTGTTTCGCGGTAGCGCGGCGTAAGTCGGGGTGCGGGCAAAAAATAGTGGAGGACATTTCAATAGCGCATCTTCCTCGCTCGACGCTGGATCGAGAGAGAAGACACGGAATCGAGGCGCTCGAGAAACTGACAGAAATGGTATCCCTTGCGTCTATATACGAAGAAAATTCAGACGTTCATTCGGGTTCTTTCTCAGAGTATTGTTTTACGCCAATTACAAAGTAAACTGGCTTGCCCAATAATGTAAACATATCTATAAATTAATCAAATTAAAATTATTTTCTACTTCAGATTATTTTAATAAGTAATTAAAGAAATTTACATTTATTCATTAATTAATTAAAATTATGTCCCTATGTAAAGTAATAGTCCCACAAATTGAAGTTAAAATATATTGCCACGATGACATAATTTTAATTTATTATTAAAAATCGTAATTCTATTTACATTATTTTTCAAAAAAATACTCGTATCCGAGTAAATTTCTTTATGCAATTAAAAATTACAACAGCGCGCGGCAAACCGCGGTATCCCGTATATCAGCCGTATAGGCGCAAGGGATACCATTTCTGTCAGCTTCTCGAGCGCCGCGATTCCGTGTCTTTTCTCTCGATCCAGCGTCGAGCGAGGAAGATGCGGTATCGAAACGCCCCTCACTACTTTCTGCCGGCACCCCGACCTCCGCCGCACTGCCACGAAACACGTACGTGCGCGCCTCGCGTAGCTCGCGTGTGTCGGCAGCCGAGCGTCAGCGCGGAGAGACACCATTTATGCCGGTGCGTGACATGCGCGGTTTCGTGTGTGTATGCGACAACAGAGCGCCGACGACGTTTCTGCAGTATTCGGGCTCGAAACAGCAATGTTTTTTGCAGCCAGCATGCAGCCATCCCCACTCCACTACAGACTGACTGCGCGCTAGCTGCTAAAGATTTCGAACTATTATCGTTGGCTCAAAATCCCATCGCTGTTTTTATCTCGAGTTGGCAGTGCGACATACGGTGTTATTATTTGATTTACTCTTTCTAAAAAGATTTTACATACTATTTCTATAAAATAAAATTCTATAAACATTAAAAATTTGGCGATTATTTTGTTTAAAAATTCACAAATCTATTGCTAATAATGCTAGCTAAATTTTTTTTATTCCTGCTAAAAATATTCTAATTTACAAGTAAAATATAAATTTTGCAAAAAAGTTCAGTTTTTGAGTATTTATTTAATAATGAACTTTTTAATAAATTTTTAAACAATCGGAGATAGAATCGACAAATGTCAAAAAATTGTTTTTAATTACTTTTAATTTTCCTACAAATTAGGAAAAATTTTTGAAAGAGTATTTAGCTTCATTTTCGCTGAAAACATTTTTTTTGTCTCGTGGAAAACCTCTCAGCATTGCGGACGCACGCTGCGTTGTTACCGGACGCAAAACAGAGGCGATAGACGTAACGAAAGCAAAATTTTCCTTTGGCTATATTACTTCTTACTAATAGTAACTTAAATTTTGTATTTATAATTTAATTTGTACATGCATCAATCAATATTTATCAGATACATAAATACCAAGTGTCATATATTTTAAATATAAACGTTTAGCAATATACACTCGGCAGCAAAATTAAAGAATCTTCTATTCTGACCAGAAATAAGCGAAATTCAAGAGTGTCAGCTTTGTCAACAATAATAGTAAAAAAATGTTCAGAAAAACACCTTAAAGCTTGAAATCTTTTGTTTTGAGATTGATAATTCATTAAACGAATTACAGATTGTTTACAAAGTTACACTGATTCAAATGGGGATGCGTCAAATCTCTAAATGTTTTATAAACTTTGCAAAGCTTCACGGCGTAAAATAAAAATTGCACGCAAATGCGGTTTACAGCATTCGAAAGCGTGAATCTTCACTTTTAATTTGCATACTTGATGAGCGTTGTACGAATTTTTTCACTGAATTGTTCAACAATGAAGCAGCAATGATTTTTTTGGCTTTAATGCTGAATAATTTGGTGAATAAAAAAATCATACAATGCTCAACAAATACGCAAATGAAAGGTAAAGATTCACGCTTTCGAACAATGTAAACTACATTTATGTGCGATTTTTAATTCACGTTAAATAAACTGACAAAGTTCGCAACATGTTTTGCCGCATCTTTATTTGTATCCGTATAGTTCCGTAAAAGATTCGTATATGTTTTTAAAACTGATATAAAAGTATGTAAAAACTTTAAGCTGTAAAATGTTTTTTGAGAAATTTTATTATACTTTATTATGTTATACTTTCTTTTGAAGAATAACTGTAGGTGATTTTTTAATTTTGCTGTTAAACGCTCATTCAATTTTTGCAGAAGTTGTTCTAAAGAACTTTGTGAAAAAAAATTATAAAACAATCTTTCTGAGCTGAATGTAAAGGGCGAAACCTCTCGATTATCCGAGTTGATTTTTTCGGAAATTTTTTTACACTTGAAAATAAAAAGTAGGAAATTAAAAAAAAGATTATAAGGAAAAAATTTTTTTTCATGATGCAATAAAACACTAAAAATATTGTTATTATTTTTTACTTAATAAATTATTTTAAAAAATTACTTTAATTTTCAACTGTATGTTAATTTAAATAGCCAAAAATTTGTAACTTTCTAGATTTGCTTTAATTTTTTGTTTTAATTTGCAAAATTTTTTATTCCTTAAAATCTTTTTTGAATTTTCTACTTTTTTTTCTGATGTAAAAGAATGTCTGAGAAAAGTCAACTCGGATAATCGAAAAATTTCACTCTTTAACATGAGCCCAAAAAGATCGTTTTACAATCTTTTTCTATGAAGTTCTTTTGAACAACTTCTGCAAAAATTGAGTGAGCGTTTAACAGCAAAATTAAAGAATCAGCCACAGTTATTCTCCAAAAGAGAATGTAACATCGACAAAAATGATAAATAATGATAAAATTTTTCAAAAAGAATTTTACGCAGTTTAAAGTTTTTACATACCTTTTATATTAATTTTAAAAACATGTACGGATCTTTTAAAAAATATACGGAGATATATGGATACAAATAAAAATGCGGCAAAACATGTTGCAAACTTTGTCAGTTTATTTAACGTAAATTAAAAATTGCACCTAAACGTAATTTACAGTGTTCGAAAGCGTGAATCTTGACCTTTAATTTGCGTACTTGTTGAGCGTTGTAAGATTTTTATTCACCAAATTATTTTGCATTGAAGCAAAAGAAATCATTACTGCTTCAGTGTTGTATAAGTCATTCAAAAAAAAATTTTACAAAGTTCAACAAATACTCAAATTAAAAGTAGATTCACGCTTTCGAATGCTGTAAACTGAATTTGTGTGCGATTTTTATTTCACATTGTGTAACATGGCAAAATTTGTTTTAATTTTGACATTTAATGGAATTTTTTTACAAAATTTGTAAAGTTCCATGGCGTAAAATAAAAATCTCATAGAAATGCTGTAAACCACATTTGCATGTAATTTTTATTTCATGCCCTGAAGCTTTGCAAAGTTTGTCAAAAATTTAGAGATTTGACGCATCTTCATTTGAATCCGCGTAACTTCGTAAACAATCTCTAAATCATTTAATGATTTATCATCTCAAAACTAGATATTTTCAGTTTTAAAATACTTTTTTGAACATTTTTTTACGATTATTTTTGACAAAATTACACTCTCTTGAATTTCGCCTAATTTTGGAAGTCAAAATAGGTAATCATTAATTTTGCTATCGAGTTTATATATACATAATTACATGTATAATTAAATTAATTTTTATCTGTATGTTAAATAATAAAAACAATTATTGAATATTTCTAAAATATATTTAATAAATGAAAATAATGAAATTAAAAAATTAATTATAAAAAATTTAGTTTAGAATTAATTTGTATTTATATACTTCATTACTTTTTTATTTTTATATATAATTATAAAAAATATACTATAATTATATTATTTTAATATTATTATTATAGTACATTAGTACTTAGTATAATTAATATGTATATTATTGCTTATTAAATTCATTTTATTTTATACTATACCAATTTTATTTTTTTAATTTTTACAATTTTTATTATAAGTACATACATTATTTAAATAAATAAAATTTTATAAGATGAAATTAATCCATGGCTCTACACAGACGTCTTTAATATCTCCCGAAAAAATAATCTCGCCGATATATTACCATTGTATCAATTCTTTACATTGCAATGTTTCCTACTGCAGCCGCAATATTACTGAGAGGGCGTTAGCGCGCAGCGAATTTTTCGAGTCATCTATCGTTTATCAGTACTCGCGCCTCATCCCGATTACGTTTGCATAAATCACGACAAGACGACTCGATCAATCGTGCGAAAGCCATTAGGTTAGGTTAGGTTAGGTTAGGTTAGGTTAGGTTAGAAAAAATGTCAAGTTCGGGTACGCGCGCTCGGGACTATCTTCGCTAGTGCAGGTGTGCCAACAGTCGCGATTTACATATATTGGCATCCTAGTGTATATCTATGTTGTAGAGATGGCGTTTCGAAAAATTGTTTCGAAACTAAATGTAATTTATCGTTCGTCGATTATAACCTCAACGAATCTGACCAAATCTGACGTTGATAGATGGCATTGGAATCGCAATGACGCTTATTTGAAAAGCTAACGTACATCATGTACTTGGGTGCAGATTGTGCGTGGGATATTTATTGACTAGAACTTTCTTGATTTCCTACGTTAAAAGATAGATATGGCTCCGACGATCAAAGATAAGATGAAAAATATATTTCATAAAGTGCAGTTCAATAAAACCGATCATCCACAGTACATGAAGAAGTTCACAAAGTTGTACGAGACGGTGAGTTTCATGTTCTTTGTAGAACCGTGAAAAATGTTCTATCTTTCTTAGGTCTTTATAAGTAAATCATCTTCTTTTTTGAGATATGTAATTGTAATACGATTCGAAATTCATTTGACAGATTATACATAATAGTGGAGTAATATTTACTTTTGATATGTACATATTTATCTCATTGAAAAACAAATGGTATTTATATACATTATATATTTCTTTTCTTAGACAAATTTAGATACATTCTGGGAACATTTTATTTGGTGTCTGAAGGTGCCTCTTTCAACATCGCAACGACACCCATATATCTTTAACACGTTAGAATTTTGTGCCAAGTTCTGTATGAGTTTCTATCCATCCTTGGAAAGCGAAAATGTAGAACCAATCTCACCATTTCTCAACAAGTTATTCAAATTTCTTTTATCGAGCCACAATGCTAAGGATAAAGGAGTAAGGTTTCGCATATGTCATTTTCTAAATATGCTCTTAAACTCCATGGGTGATAACGCTTTCATCGACGACAACTTATGTGACCAAATTACAATTAGTATGATGGATCGATTGTTGGATAAATCACCTAAAGTTAGAGCACAGGCTGTTTATGCCTTGTACAGATTACAGGATCCAGCGGATGAACAATGCCCTGTAATAAAAATGTATCTTTTTCATGTATCTAAAGATCCAAGTGCAGAAGTTCGCAAAGCGGTTCTTACTACCATGGGGAAAAATCAGAAAACTTTACAAGCTGCATTGCTAAGAACACGAGATATTGATGATACTGTACGGAAAAAAGCATATGAATTTATAAGTAAAATCACAGTACGTTCTTTGACTATTGAGCAGAGAGAATGTTTATTGAAAGATGGTCTCAAAGATAGATCTGAGAGTGTTAGAACATGTGTAAATAATGTTTTATTACCAGCATGGTTAAGATATTTCAAAGGAGACTTTATGAATCTTATTCATTCATTGGACGCTGGGATAGGAACAGAATCTGCAACTTCAGCTTTACAGGTCTTGTTCAAGTAAGTATATATTTCTTGATTACATAAGAAAAATGAGAAATATTGATCAAATAACAGTTATATTTTATTAAATATTGTCTTGATATAGAAACGCTGATTTAAATATTTTATTGGAGCAAGTGCCATTAGATAAAAATACAAGATTGATTCCATTGGCAAGTTTAACAAATGAAAATGTTTTATATTGGAAATGTATAATACAGCATCTTCATCGTCTTTCTTGTACGGAAGAATTAGAACTAATGATTCCGGAATTATCAGAATTTTGCAAATATATATGTGATTTTATTACTCTCATATCTTCTCAGTCATATGAGACATGGGAAAGAGAGAGTCAGAAGTTTATTCTGCTACAACTTTTTGAAATATCTACGATGTATGATCTCTCAGATGAGGTAGGCAGAAAGAAATTAAATGAAATCATAATAGATACTTTAATGAGCGATCATTGCTCTACTAAAATAATCGAGTGTCTGGTGAGTCATTTGGCAAAAGTGATACCAGAGCCTAGTAATATGCTGAATGCTGTCGCTAATGTCATTAGTGAGACTAGGCTACCTCTGAAAGAAAACGTAGTCACTCAGCAAATTACTGCAGAGCAGCAGCATGAGAAGAATATGCAAGTGAGTATTGAGTAATTTAGTACTATTAAAAAATGATAGATATTTAGAAATCTAGAATATTTTTTTACTTACTTTTCAATTTGATTTTAGAAAACTAAGTTAAAAGTTGAAGTAATAGAGCTTGAAGAAAATTTGTATCAAGCAATCAAGGAACAGAATTTTATACAAGCTGACAACCTTAAGGAAAAAATCAATGCCTTGAAAGAGGAGCTAAATCGTTTATCTAAAATAGCCGAAACTGTAATAATTGAGGATAATAATATACGGGAGGAGAAAAATGATACCGCAACTATGGTGAAGTGTCTTGATATCTTATATGTTGCGATGCAATCTGTTCGTGTATTGACACCTACACTCAGAAGTTTGATGTGTTTAGTTTTAAATAGTTTTGAGGTAAGTGTACAAATTTTAGAATCTGTGCTTGCTTGCTTGCGTGCGTACGTACGTACGTACGTACGTACGTGTGCCAACAAAAAAATTTTACACTGTCTTTCATGTATTTATTTATTGTTACTCATTATTTAATTTATTATGTTTTAGCATCCTCACGATAGTGTACATATATTAGCGCTGAAAACATTAGGTGTTTATTGCATTTTGGACAAGGAATTGGCTAAGAAACATATAATGATATTCTTTTACCAATTTTCTCTTGAACAAGAAAATCAAGAGATATGGGTAGTCTCTTTAAAGGGAATATTCGATCTCTTGCTTATGTATGGTTTGGAATTTTTTGATATATTGCAATCTCCGGAAGAGAATTCCGTGCAAAATAGATCCGAAAAGACTCGCTCGCTTTATACACACGAGGATAGTAATATTTCAATAAGTAAACGAACTGAAGTAGAGGAAGGTCCCTGCAATTTCATAAAAATCTTAACGGGATTGCTAACCAATGCGGTAAATGATATTTTTGAAAATTTTTAACATGAATAAATGGCTTATGCAAAATAATGGTATTTGAAAATTTACAGAATCAAGATTTGCGTACTATTGCAGCAGAAGGGCTTTGCAAATTACTGCTCAATCACCGAATCAATAGCAGTAATCTAATATCACGCTTAATAATTATGTGTTATAATCCAGTCAACGCCGATGACATTTATCTCCGTCAATGTTTAAGCGCTTTTTTCGACTGTTTTGTAGCGCGCGTACCCGATGCTCAAGAAATGCTCGAAGGCGCATACCTTCCTACATTACAAGTTCTTTGTAACGCACCGGATATTAGTCCTCTACGAGAGATTAATGCATATCACATATCTAGATTTATACTGAGTTTAACTCGACGAGGCTGTCAGAAGACCAGTGGACAAACATTTTATACGCACAATAATCTTGCGTTTGCTATACTGGCTGAGATCTTAAATCCAGAGAGCAAGATAGATCAAGAAGTTCTTATTAAATCTTTGACAAATTTGTATATTCAAATCGAAGATGATCTATCGAAACAAAATCTGCAAAAAGCTATCAAACGTGTTACAAAAATGGTACGTCAATCTTTGTATTGAATCTTACATCACTGATCAAATTATCAATTATAAAAGTATTTATAGTTTGGATGTATTCTGTGCAATAATATACATGTGTATTAATTGCAATTTAATATCTTACAGGTGATGAATTATGACAAACGATTACTTAAATATATTGAACAGTTCAAACAAAAATTAGAAATGCCTTCTGAAGGAACAGAAATGGATGTAGAGGTCGAAAGTGAAAGCGAAGAGTAAATAACTCATTAATCGAAAATATATAAATTACACTGGGCGACTGGTTTTGTTGTTTGAATAAAATTCATCATTTTTCATGTATTTTTGACACCTTTAATCTCACTTAGGTTTTCTCAAAAACGTGACGTGATGGAGCAATTTGTTTGCCGAATTCGTGTTGGGCACGCAAAAATACATAGAAAATAATAAATTTTATTCCAACAACAGAAAAGAAGTTTGAAAATGGTGCCCTGTGTTATTAGGTAGTACTTTGGATTTTTTTATATGTCAAATAATAATACTTTATATTTATTTCCTGATTATGAATTGAAATATTTGGGATTATGATTTGTTTTATCTTGGTCCTAACTTGTAGATTACAATACTCCTTCCATTTCCTTCAATTTATATTTTTACGAGTCAAAATCCCGATTTTAAAATGTTAATGCTTGGAATAGTATTTTTTGGAATTTTAGGTAGTGCAACATTTTTGCTTATTATAATTTCTTGGTAGTTTATCGCGATTATTAGAATTTTCGTAAATTTAATGAATAGGAACAGAAGATATTTACAAGACAAGTTTTGCATCGTCAATGCATACATTATTTTATATTAAAAAAAAATTACAAAATATATTATCATCGTCAAGTGTACAGTTACAGAGATACGTATATACATGCATAAATATTTTATCTATTAACAGTAACTATACAAACATTCGGGTAGAATTGATTTCTATAAAACATCTTCGAAATTTCAACTTGTTCCAAATCTTAAAGTCTTAAAAAGTCATTGTAATGTTCTTTGAAAAAAGTCTGACGTAAATAATTCTAAACAGTTTCATAATTTATTTATTAATTCTTTTTAAAGTATTAATAATAAAAGAAAAAGTATTAATAATAAAAAAAAAATAGTTTCTCAATTGTAAAATGAAAAATTGTTTTAAAATTCTAAAATGATAAGTCTTTGTTTGGTAATTTCTTTTATTTCGCATTATGCACAAGATTATGACATTCCTAACTTTACGTAATGCATCGCGTCATTATATGGAGGCACGATACGATTCTCGTTCAGACATAAAAGTGTAATTCGCGCATCGATACTGCGTAAAAACGGATGGTCCGCGGTCCGCTTAGTGGCTCTCCCTGTCGACACGTTTATGAGTACCAAGGCCGTTCGGATAATCTAGTAAACGTCGTTAATTCCTAATTACATCGATCTTTGGCTTTGGAATTATTTCCTCGCGTAAACGGTGAGACGAAATCAGCGGGTGTTCTTGAAATTGATGTTGCTCGATAATGCATAGCATTAAACCAAAAGTAAAAATATAATTTTTTTGTTTCTTAAATTAGGAATTAATTTTGTCAGTAATTGAAACAAAAAATAGTTTGAATAAGAATATATAAGAAATTGATGTCTATTCATGGTATTGTATCCGTAATTTCGAAAATTAAAAGTTTCCTTCAATTTCTACTCATTTTTCTCGTGTTTTATGAAAGAAGGTGCTGTCAGTTTCTTTTAATTAAAGTTTCTATTTTTGAAACAATTTATGTCATTAGCGCTATTTATTCTTCGCAAGAGGTCTTTGATGAAGATGAGTAATGTACGAGAAAAAGAGGCATGTGATTCATACGGAAATATTGCAGACGTATTATAACAAGAAAATATAGGTTGTCATTTTAAATTCGTCAAATTTCGAGCAACAAAACTTTTATGAAAAAATTTTGGAAAAAACTTAAGAAATTTTACTATATTTTACTATATTATTTCAAAGATTAAGGTATTTTTTAATTTATTTATAAGTTTTAAGAACTGCAACTAAAAATTAATATCTATAATTGACTTTACATCCTGTGTATTGTGTAGTAATCATGTTTCGAATTTTTCAAATTTATAGAAATGACGGGATCTTAGGGCCATGCGTACGCACCTGATTCCAGTATTTCACTTACTCGACGTCAGAGCGCACTAGCGGAGTATAGTCATATGTTAGCAACATGGCGGGTGTGCTGTTCGAAGATATTTTCAACGTGAAGGACATCGATCCAGAGGGCAAGAAATTCGACAGGGGTAAGTTCATATTGGAGTTAACATTTTGACGCGTTCGCGCTTTCATTTGCCTCGGCGATGCGCGCGCCATTTTCACTAGCGGAACGGTAGCGTCCCGCGTGCTGATCGACCTTGCCGATAGCGCCGGCACGACGAGCACATGGTATAGTAACAGCTGAGCACTCTCGATCACCTCCAGTCTCTCAGACGAATCTTAACCGCTCCACTCACAATTATGGCTGATGATTACAACGTCGATCGACAATGGGACAATCTCGCGCACGACGCTGATTTCATTTGTCGATCGGCAGGGCTGAACCGGCGTGTCAGTGGCGGGTTATTCGAACGTGGACAGTAGCGACCGTAGCGACTAAAGTAAGCGATCAAATTCGCAAGTAAAGATCGGAATTTTATTCTCGTCTCTTTTTTTGTTTGAAATATCAAAAATGTAGGCTCGGAATTTGTTTCGTCAAAACTCTTCAATAGGTCTGCCTGCATTTTGTGTACTCGATATCTTTGCTCTTTCTTTCTCTCTCTCTCTCTCGCTCTCGCTCTCTCCCTCCCCCTCCCCCCCCTCTCTCCTACGCTCGAATTAACATTTCGTTTTAAATGCAAAAATTTTTAGGGATAGTAACGCGAACAAATATTAAGTTCTTTATAATAGTTAACAGAGATTGAAACTCGTAATTTGTAAGAAATTCCGATTTAGATTCGGTGGGCACAGGGGTAAAGAGGAGACTCGCGCGCGTGTTATGATTCTTAAAATAATTCTGATTTTGAAAATTTTGATTTCAACGATGAAAAACGATGTTATAGCTTATTTATGTTTGGTTTTGATATCGACACTTGTTTTTTTCTTTCTTTCCGGAAGACACTTTTAAATTCGTGTTTGCGTACGACAGGTGTCAACATCTCCGCGTACTCGTCTCGAAGGATCTAGTAGCTCGTGGCCCTGATAACCATGGCCTTTTCGCTCTACGTTTTTGTCGTTCGCTCGTGGACCACGAGAGAGTGGAATT
Source organism: Solenopsis invicta (assembly GCF_016802725.1). Lineage (NCBI taxonomy): Eukaryota > Metazoa > Arthropoda > Insecta > Hymenoptera > Formicidae > Solenopsis > Solenopsis invicta. The sequence continues at coordinate 28,769,660 of NC_052667.1, forward strand.
TGCAGAGCGACGTAGATCAGAGGAGGCGACCATGACCGAATTCTCGGCCAGAATATATTGAATCTTCGCTGCGTGTACCGCGTCCTATCAACTTTGCCAAACATAAATTAGTTATGTATTAAATTACTTTTTTTCTAACGAATGTGTACCTGGAATGATGTTTGGTGGAACGCTTTATTGAGAGAAAATTTCTAAGTCTAATTTCATACGGATATTTATTATATTGTTTTTGAGATAGATACTTTAATATTTGAATAATTTGAAAAATGATACTTTTTTTGCGACTGTTGCAACTATATAATTTTTTATCTGCGCGCGATGTGTGTTTTTATTCTAATTTATTATATAATTTTTTCAAATCTGTAATTCCAATAGTAGTTGAGAAAAAATAAAAGCATATCTTGCTATCATATTCTTTTTATTAATATTATGCGAATTGCCATTAATCACACTGTTATAAAAAATTATAATACAGTTTCAACAATCGAAAGTATGTACAAAGGACAAATGTCACGTATAGAATCATTTTCAATTGATATAATGAAAATTTCTTATGCTGGCAAGCATTTTCTACTCGCTCGTAATATGGCGATTATTTCTTATTTATATAAAAGCATTCCGTACAATTACAATTGTCAATTTCTTCTCACGGACAATGTACATTACACATACAGAACTATAAAATAAAATCGGTGATTGCTATCTCTGATTTAGATAACCCAAATTGTTAGCGACAGATCCATTCGCGTAGCCTAGTAAAAGGAGAGGAAGGAGGGCGGGAGATACTCTTCCTCCTATTATTCTCTTTGTCTCTCTTTCTCTCTCTCTCTCTCTCTCTCTCTCTCTCTCTCTCTCCGCATCATCTTTCATCTCGCGTTCGATAAAAACACGCTATTACCATACACAGTGTATATCGACCAGCGAACGTTCCTCTCTCCGTGTGCGATTGTGAATTCCAAGTCGATAATTGGGTAGTGCCCATCGCTGGCTGACGAGCGAACGAGCGTCACAGAACGAGAATGCCAAAAGCGAGAGGGAAGGGACAGAAGAGCGGGACATCTCTCTTCTCTTTCTCTCCCTCTCACTTTCGTGAGGGATGGAACCGGGTGCTCGCTTACGACCGGTCGATGCAGCGAGGATGCCCGCAGCAGCAGCAGCAGCAGCGCCGAGCAACATGGCACTCACGTAATATGATGCGACTGCGTTGCTGGGCTGAGGAGAGAGAGAGAGAGAGAGAGAGAGAGAGAGAGAGAGAGAGAGAGAGAGAGAGAGAGAGGGGGGGGGCGGGGAGTGATAGAGATGGAGAGAGAGAATGGAAGCAGTGAGGTTTGCGAAACGAGCGGCGTTGCGCGAAGAGCAGCTACGAAGCAGCCAGGACGCGAGAGTCGCGTCGGGGTGGGGATTGACACGGTCAAGGTCAGCCTCGATTCTAAGGTCGCGGGGGGATGTCATCTCAGAAGGGAGCGGCTGAATAATACTCCGTCGTCTCTCTCTCTTTCTCTCTCGTTTTTTCTACGTTTTTGGCTTCGCTTTCGAATCAAGTCGTAAAACGAGAACGAGCATTCTCCGTCTTCCTCTCCTCTCCTCTCGTTTCCTTTTCCTTCTTTCTCTCTACGCTCGTGTGCGTGTCAGCTTGGACTCGTCCGTCCGCCAACTGATGGAAGAGCCGTCTTTATTCCTTCATCTCGCGGACTTTCCTCGCTTGGCCAATGCGAAGATACGTGCGAAATTCCGTTTCGTAGAATAGAGATGGGACGCGAAATGCTCTTCGTGTATACACCATTTAATACGAATTAAAATAAGTAAATCTATGATTTAAAATACACACCACTTTGCATCTTTAAGAAAGAAAGAATATTGTTTTAACATTTTCTTAAATGTGCTATTAGCGTTATATAAAAAGATCAGTCTTGCGTAGATCAATCACTATTGTTCATCGATTAAACTTTCAAGTGAATCGTAATAATAATCAATTATTATTCTTTTTATTCTTTAGATATTTTCAATTTATAATTACTTTGTCAACAGAGGCTGAAGAATTTCATTCATAATCCGCCTTTTAAAATCGTAACAAGTTTAATTATGTTTAGAATTCGGGAGATACAAGCTACGTGCTCTGATTTTTATATCGGTTTTTAAATTTTTTTGTCTTTGAGAAGAAGTCCACGTGAATCAATGTATCAGATTTTGCTTGTGTCGCATGCTTACGTTTTTTTTTTTTTTTTGCTCAAATCTGTTTCGAGGTGATCGTTAGAGCAAGCGATTTAGATATTTACGCATGTATTTCTATTGATTGGATATCTGATGGTTGACGGATGAACGAATGCTGATGATCAGTCATCTCGCAGACTATCTTACAAGGTTTGAAACGTGATAGTGCAGTTAATTAATTATTAACTGCAATAGTGACGTTAAAAATATAATAAAAAAAGGCTATTTTGTAGTTAGAAAGTTAAAAATTACGATAAGCAAATATGAGCAAATTATTATTTTATATTGAATGCAAATGACAAATACTACGAACTAATAACGTTTATTATATAAATTCATCTTTGAGTCAAATCATCATTTCCGTTTCAATCGTTGAGGTAGTTGGAATAATTTACTCAGAAAATTCAAGCAAATCGCCGACGGGCGATAATAATTTCCTCGTTCTCTCCAAGAAACGTGAGTTCTCAATGTGTGTTCCTCGACGTTATTTTTAGATACAGAAATTCATTACGTGCACGTACAATGCAATGCACAATCAAATTCTACGAATGATACAGTTTGATTGAAAATTTTTCATCACAATTATAAAATACATTTCTGTCGACTGTTCACTTTTTAATGATTTCCAACGAGATTTCTCACCTATATTATTATATTGTTGCATTATTAAAATTACAAAAAGTATTAACGAGCACGTAGGTGTGTCTAAAATGTTGGAATTGTTATAAATTTTATCCTGTTCTTCCGTACGTTACGTTTACATTAGCTGACAGTGTAATTGCGTAATAATAGCTAGAGTTTTTCATATCGGCGAGCAAATATTAACCTCTTCAAGTACATCGGCCGTTAAAATATGTAAGTAGTTATTAAGATCACGTTATTTTTGGATATTGGATATCGGATATAATTAGAAAGTATAGCTAGTTTTGCGCGTAGTAGCCAAAGAGTCAACGCTGGAGAAATGACGTAATAAATTTTGAATATTTGAATCGACTTGAGATATCGAAGATGTCGAAGCGCAGCACAAATGTGAATAATTCGAGGATACTCCAAAGTCGCGACGCGTCGCGTAGCACCGGACGATGATTGGATTGCGCGTTAATAGCTTCTTTAACGAACCAATTAAACGTAAGTGCCGCTAAATAATTACTGCTTGAATCTCCATCATATCACGGTGTTTTATCGTAATACGTAAAATACATACGAGAGAATTAACTCCGTGGAATCAGTGCAGGCTCGATGAAGCTTTATTTTTAACTTGCCTATTTACTGATTGTAACTCTGATCCTTCCTAAATCTGCCAACAATAAATAGCACTCACTCTGGCTATCGATGTGTTGTTTGTGTTTTTCATTGTAAAAGAGAATCAAATTACTTAACAAAATACTTTCTATAGGAAAGATTTACTTGTTTTAAATTTCATGAACAATAATACGTAATATGCGTGCAAAATATGCATTTGTTTCTTGATCGTCAGTATATTCGCACGTGTATATCTACATGCGCTTTTCGTGCCTAACTCTCTAGTGATTCTTTTTCTCGTTTCTTTCCGTTTCCTATCGATTTAAATTTAACTACTGAAAAAAAATGAAACAAAAGTGCTCATCATGATTCGCCATTCGTTTCGTGCGCGTTCTTCATTTCATTCTCGATTCCTTTTCGCCTTGTCCCGGCGACGGTGCAAGTGGGTCACGGAAAAAACAGGGAAAGGGAACATGCACCAAAGACGAAGGCTCTCTGTTCCTTCTCGTTTGTTCGGAGATTAGCTCGATGTCGTTTGTTAGATTAAACGAGTATAACGCTTCGCATTGTCCAATGTGCATTACAACAATTCTTTCATTTTCTCTTATTTTTTTATACCTGAGACAAACACACACACACACACACACACACACACACACACACACACACACACACACACACACACACACACACACACACACACACACACACACATTGTTACGTAATTAAGAACGTACGTTTCGACGTTTCTTCTTTCATTCAAATATGTATACAATGTTTCATAAACTTGATAGAAAATACACAAATGGTATTATTTAAATTCAACACAATTTTTTCTTAGCGAGGCTTCTCTAACCTCTAAAAATTTCAATGAAATCTTTCATATCAAATCTCATTAGTAAAGATTAAATTTTTGTTGAAATTACCTTCAAATTGAACAAGCATAATTAGATTCGAAAATTAATGAATTGTGAAAAAGCATTCTGTTTTTATTGAGAAATATTATTATCTCAGTATTTCTATTAAGTGATAACAAATGAAACGTAGGGATTGAAATTTTTCACGATTAAAGATCAATTTAAATAGAAAGGAATATTTGGCGCACAAGAGTCTCGTGATGCTGTGTAAGCAAATGATTATAACATGAGCTGTATCGTCTGGTCCGGCTAACGCTACTACATGTCTTATTGATTTAGACGCTTATGCTTTTATGTAACTTTGCGCGCGCGATCGACTTAACGAGATCGGACTCGATGGCGAGTCGAATCGATGCCGTTATCGAAGTAACGGCATGAAACGAGGCGGTAACCGTATGGAGATTGGCCGAACGTTTATATATATATATGATATATATATATATATATATATATATATATATGATAAAATGCAACGCGCCGCGGCTGCATGGGATCGCGGTATCGTTATTATGCCAACAAAGACTACGCTATTATAATTCAAAACCTGAATAAATTACTTGCCAACTGCATGTCAACTATGGATTTCTGCATACGTCATCCGGATAAAATTTTACTTATTTTATTAGCAGTCGCGCAATTGTCGAGCGTCGATTAGACATGCCGAGACAAGACGCATGTATCGATTTAAATTGCCGTCTCCGCTTCAGAGGTCATTTTTGCAAATTACGACTTTTTTGCGATTAGTGATTACGACAAATGTTTTTCGAACATATGAACGTGTGGTTTCGAATGAAAAAATTATTGAGAGCATCTCGTTGTCTCGATGTCTAGAGTCCAAGTAGTCTCCGTTGTAAAAGATAGATTCGTGGTAAAAGGCGAATCTCCTGGTCGACGACTATCCTGCCGATCGCGCCGGCCAAAAATGAATTTTTTTTCCATTGTAGCCTTCGCCAGCAGTAGCAATAACAAAATAGCAGGAGCAAGAGCGGTGCGCGACGCAGTGGTGGATGGAGGTTGTGGTGGAGGTGCCGGTACCAGCGTGAAGTGAGCGGCGAGCGGTGCGCGGTGCGCGGCGCGCGGCAACGACTGTGCAGTGTGCACGAGAGTAGGTAAATGCGCGAGAGATCGCGATTGGTCGCAGCGTCACCGTTTAACCAATCAGCGTGCACGACCGCGAGCTTCGCGCGCGCGGAGCCGGTACCCGCGCGCGGTCGAGGCCGACTTGGCCAGTGTCGAGGTAACGTGTCGCGAATCGGTGAGAAAAACTGACCGATAAACTTGTCTGTACGCAGGTTGCGACGTGCACGCAAATCGGGAATACGCGTCGCGGCTTCGGTCGGATGAAAGAAACGCGACACGTGGTTGTTTCGTAATGCCAGAGAGCGGACATGGAGTATTTCGGCGAACGGGGGGGGGGGAGAGAGAGAGAAAGAGCGAACGTGTACGATGGTGATCGTCCGCAGATGAGTGAGTAGGAAACGAAAGAGGGGAACGCGTCGAGAGGAAGGAGGGAGGAGGGAGACAGAGAGAGAGAGAGAGAGAGAGAGAGAGAGAGAGAGAGAGAGAGAGAGAGAGAGAGAGAGAGAGAGAGAGAGAGAGAGAGAGAGAGAGAGAGAGGTGTGTGTGTGTGTGTGTGTGTGTGTGTGTGTGTGTGTGTGTGTGTGTGTGTGTGTGTGTGTGTGTGTGTGTGAGTGAGTGAGTGAGTGAGTGAGTGAGTACCCGACTGCCTTCAGTTTAGCGTTCGGTGTTGCTAGGCGCGAGGGCCACTGTCAGTGCCAAGGCGGCAGCCGGCAACCTTCTCTCGACCGCGAGAATCGAGCCAAGCTTTCCTCTCTCTCTCTCTCTCTCTGTCGCTCTCTTTCTCTCTCGCGATTCAAATCTGTCCGAACGTGGCGAATGTCGTCCATTGGTTTTTCCGGCTTTTCTTCTCTTTCCTTCTATCGTTGCGCCTCTGCTTGCTCCGATGCATTTTCGAGAACGATCCTCGCGCGCGCGCGAGATCGAGCAGCGCCTACTTGTCGAATTCGCCGGCACTAGCATCCTCCGTTTGTCCGCTCTCGCTCGTTACGTCCGTATGCGTGCGTGCGTGCGAAAAAAGAACTGACAATGAGCGCGTAAAGAGGCACGCGAAAATCACGGGATATACGACGTGCGGTGCGTCTTTCTCGTCGACGATCGACCTGACGTTTGTGAGTATTCCATTACAATTCAATGCAGTTTATTCGAACCGATGCGCGATGTCGATCGTTTTACATCCACGTACACATTCCACATAATTATCGCCATGTTTTCTTTAACTTTCTAATGATTAACATCGCATGATAATTGTCTTGTGTTTTTCGTATATTATATGTGCATGGATAACATTATAGCTCACTTATTTATATTAATCACAAACGGAAAGGAAAATATTTTGTATTAATTTTCACATTTGTCATGGGCCAGACGTTAAGAATATAAAAATGATAAAACAAGGATTCTCATTAACAATGACGTGATAAAATATGGAGGATGTCAAGTTACGATGGATTTGCTAATGTATCATGTATCGCGTGTGGCGTCTCAGTCGAGTACTTAATACGTACGTAAGACTTTTGAGCCTAAAATGATTTATTTTTAGAAAATTTTCTTTATAGTAAATAATATTTATACAGGATTAAGAGTTAGGAAAGAATTAAAGAAAAAGAAATTTAACATATGTGTATATAATTAAGACAAATACGAACATTTTAGAGCAACAACAGAGCTTCAAGTGACTTTGTAGCGATATTTCGTTGGTTCCGGGAACTTGAACGCTACGTTCTTTTAAACCAAATACGCTGAATAGACGAGCTACGCAATTATGTGAATAGAACACGGTCGTATTCGCAGATTGAATATGGTCTGAAAAAATTGCTCAGAGAGTCGCTCAGATCGAATAAAAATTTATCGTCGTCTCGAGAATATCTTTAATTTGACTCGAATAAAGTTTGATAAGAAAATTCAATATTGTGTTTCGTAATTAAAAAATGGAAAAGTATGTAAATTTCTTTTACTTGCCAGTCGCAGAGTAATATATTAATATTATATTAATTATACGTTCTGATTACATATTACGTATAGTTACATTATCAACTGACATATTTTGTGTAATAAGTAATCCAAGCAACACATATTGCACGCATATGCGCGATAATTAATAATTATTGGCTTTAATTCTTTAATTCTGCGAAGCAAAATCACTGATTATTTACTATCATAAATAGTAGGATGAAAAGGATGAAACCGCGATGAACGATGCGGATTATCGGTAAGACATGGTTAGATTTTCATTTTCGTTGCGCGCGACGACGACGGCGACGGCGGATCCGCCTTTGCGGCGTACGTAGCCGAACGATGTTTTCTTCCTTATTTGCGTTTCTGAGTCACACGCGTGTCTGGCGGTTATCTATTCATACGATCCGCCGACGTGCGCGCACTTGTGTGTTTTGACGATTATTTATTTGAACGTAATACTGAACGAAAAATACCAACGTTTTGTACCTTAGCTCAGTCCATAGCAAATATCTATGATAAAGGATATTATTCGCTATTTCTGCATTAGATATTTACGCATATTTATCATAAAGAAGCAAAAATTTTCATTTCTACTAACCTTTTTAATTTATTTACATTGTTATATAAAATGCCTTGAAATGTATGAAGAAAGTAACGACATATTGTTACTAATCAATATTTTCAAGATATTTTATTAGAATGGAATTAGTCTGTGCAAAATATAAATAAATTAGAGCATATAAATAGAAATAAAAATGTTGTTGTAGAAAAGTGGCAGCAAAGAAAATTGGCAAAAAAAGAAAAACGCGTGTTGCGTTGTTGAACAATTGTGATCGATAAAATCAATCGGATTGCAATATAAATAAAGTTAGTGAGTCACTGTGTGAACTAATATGCAAAATGAGAAACTCCGGCGTCGTTTACATATTTTCAACATTCATCAGACATAAAATCACTCGTTTAGACTTTGATTTTGAGAAAGAGAGAATTGATGAAAGCGAGAAATTTGGAGGAAATTGGAGGAAATTGGAGGAAATATGTGGAATGCACAATTAAATTTTGCGTCGCGCATAAATTCTTCGGTTCGCGAACGTATTGATTAAACTGTGTGTAGCGCGATTTCTGCGGATGCCAATCAGGTGGCCGGGCTCGTTCATTTCGCGGGGGATATGTATGTCGATAACAGAATATCGTTGAATATCGTTGAATATGCCGTTTACCAATTCCATTATGCCTATCTATCTTTTAGATAGATTTGCTCGAACTGAAGAACTTGGAAGAATGGATCATTGATTAAATTGCAATTATCGCGCGCGTCTCTTTTCCAGATTTGACATTACGAGGATCAAAGGAATTGTGAAAGATTTCTTGCGAAAGACTTTTCATTGACTGCTTTTAATTGTAACTGTAAATGCAGTAACAATAGAAACAATGGCAATAATTTTTATATAAATAAGAAAGAGATATTTTTCAATATGTCGGGAGGGAGTGAATATAAATGGATCTTTCTTTTTTCGTCAATGTGTGACGTCAAGTTTTCGATATTCTTCGAATTGGCAAATAAATGAGTTTTCTTTCAGTTGCCAAATAAACACAAAATTAGTATTGTTCCTAGTAAATGCATAATGTTCTTAGCTCGATTGTTGTTAAAATTATTGTTAAAATATTGTAGGTACATTTACATACAAGTTTATAATTTATTCGAGAGAAAAATATAGCATGAAGAATTAATTTAAATTACATTTTTTCCTATATTCTATAATTCTCGTAATAGTTAATCACTTGCTATACAAATATTTGTTATTTTTTTAAAAAAAGTTATACAAATCATATAATTATCACTTAAATTTTTTTCAAGTTGAAAATGAAAAAAATGATAATAGAGCCCCTTCCTCTTACGATATAAGCATCGTAATAACTTTTTGAAATTATTAGTGACAAATTGTTCATTTATCCCCGAACGTTTTAATATACAAGTACTTTACTGAATTTTTATTTGAGTTTTACTATTTCAAAGCGAATCTAAACTTTGAAAATTTTCAAATATTTTGCTCTGGCATCAGCAAAAATAAATCTCGTACAACTGTATTGATTTATAAAGCAAAATTGTAAAATCACTGGAATGGTTCGTTTTATTCGTTTCGATCGATCGATATTAAGTTGAGTTGCGCCACTACACCGCAACGATATGACATAATCGAGAGTCGTTTCAGCTACATTTTTTCTTTGCACGTGGCGTAATTTGAAAGACCGGTCCCCACCTCGTCTAAGATCGTTCCCTCGAGCAGTCGACCTTGAGACCAGCTGACAAACCGAGGAAGGGGAGGAGGAGAATGATTGCGCAACGCTTCGAAATATCATGATTTTGAGATCGGCTATCGAGATTAGTCTCTTTGTCTTCACAAGTCTAGGAGACGTAAATATGGATTGTCTAATACGTATCACGTATAATAAATATAATACGAGTAGATCTGTTTTTTTATGTAACATTTTTTTATTGCCGCTAATCTAAATTAAAGATATCGTTTGACAAATAGTTTTGACTAAATATTTTTTTGGAAGATAATATGTACTAGAATATGTAATAGAATCATTGAGATTTTTAATTATAAATTTAAGACGATTTCTCTTAATAAAAGTTACATAATTTTATAATGAAACGCCACTATTTTGAAACGCACTATCAGAATTGTTCAATTATTAAATTTATAAGTTATTATAATTAATACATACATGTGTTTATACTTAATAATGAATTAAGCATATTAATTATTACGTTATCGTAATTATTGCTTGAAATGTCAATTTTCAATTTACTCTCTCTTTCTCTTTCTCTTTCTCTCATTGTTACGTTAAATTTGCCGAGCAGCGTTCATGTTATCATTCACTGCGCTCTTCATCTTAATTCCCAGTCGTCGGTATTCTCCCTGTGTCTCTTCCAAATTGTCCATGTACAACGATCAAAAAATTTATTTTCGCGTGGTACATGTGCGATGTAGATGAAAGATTCGGTTTTTCTCAAAAGAATAGTCTACAATATTTTACGATATTCGACAAACACATAACTATCTTAACCACCAAAAAGGTACGTGTGACTGGGTCACGAGGCTGATCGTAAATTTTCATTTCGCCAGAAAAGAGTAGCTTTGTAGCTCGATTCGTAAGGTCGCAATTATTCTTGTTTTCTAATTGATACAATCCATTTGGTCAAGTCGATATCTTGTTTGAAGATTCGTAAACATTTGTGTTACGAAAATCAATGGATTTTGATAAATTTGATATTCTAAAGAGAAAAGATACATTTAGTAAAGGTATAGTACACATCATTTATCGTAACATCAAAAGTCTTTGGAAGAATGCAAAGGCTTTCGAAGGCATTTTATGTTTTTCCTTTTCTCGAGTGCATTTAATATATACCGGAAAAATTCTTATAGTACGCGATATGGTAATAATCGAAATGACGGTACACAAAAGCTATTCGTGCGACTTGCGGAACAATAAAGAAACAACGATGTAATTTTACTCATTGTGCAGAAGTGAAATGAGAAACAAAGAGTTAGGCCATCGTCATAGTTTGAAAGCGATGGTAGAAAAGACAGGGCGGTAGCGAGTAGCAAGAGGAGAAGAAGGGAAGGTGGGAGGGAGAAAGGCAGGTGGGAAGGGGAGTACCACGAGAGGGTGGAAAGAGCGCCATGTTCGCCCTCTGACGCTCTTTTGAAGGTCAAGGTTTTCCGCCCCTCGTTGACTGTGTAAGAGAGAAAGAGAAGAGCGGAGGGAGAGAAGAGGGAAATGATGAAAGAGAGAGGGAGAGACATACACACAGGAATAACTACGATAAACGCGCTGGAGAATGGTTCAGTCGTAAGAGGGATGAAGAGAGAGACGTATGTACGTGGGTGGTCGCGGTCGAGGGTAAACTGTAGGACAGAGAGAGGGGGAACTATAGGGGGTAGCGAGAGCCTGGTGCCTAGTATTTATAGCGCTTGCGAACCGGTCGATAACGGATAGCGACATTGCGCAGTTGGGAAACCCCCGCGTCGAAGCCAGCCCACGCGTATCGCCCTCTTGCCGCCCTCTCGCTGTTTCTTCGCCAACCCCAACCCCCTTCGCTTTGACTCTGTCTTTTTCTCCTCCCGCTCATCCTTTTTTCTTCTTCTTCTTCTTCTTCTTCTTCTTCTTCTTCTTCTTCTTATCATCTTTTTATTAAACTTAAATTTAATTTTTACTTCGACATGGAGAGTAAACGTTTAATTATATATTGTGTCGTCCACTTTCTATATAATTTTTCTTTTTCTCAGGTCTATTTATCAGTAGACTTATTTTTATCCTTTAGTACTAACTATACTTTTGTTCATTTCATCTTCATTTTTTTTTTTATGTACATCGTTTTATGAGATTTTACGCTTTGAGACGTAGACTTAAAGCACGAAAGGTACGCACATCAATCTTGCTTTCTTCGATTATCTTCTATAAATTCTTTTTTCATCAATTCCCTATTAATTATAAGAAATATTTAAGTATCTATTTGCTATTTTTTTTTTATTTGTATTCTATTTTTATTCAATATTGATAAACATGTTTAAATGTTTCAAATTGTGTGTGTGTGTGTGTGTGTGTGTGTGTGTGTGTGTGTGTGTGTGTGCGCGCGCGCGCGCGCGCGCGCGCGTGTGTGTGTGCACATATAATATTTTTTATATGTGATGTATGTATGTATTTCTAAATAGGATTCTGAAATTTTAGATGAGTTTTTAATCTTGAATTTTTTTAAACTTTTCTTGGAGGAAGGGGGGGGGGCAAGATTATTTCTTTTTTAGTAAGTTAAAATCTTCTAACATAAAATTAAGTATTATATGGTAATTAAATGCTTGATAAGAATATTTTCTCACCCCGGACGTGGGGGTGAGAATAACCGATTTATTGAGTATACTTTATTACATATCTTTGTACAAGTTTTTGTCATTATTATGCCGGATATCATCAACATTAAACTTAGTTTTATAGAAAACTTAATAGCAAATCCAAAGTTAAGGTTGCTGTGATAAATAATATGTGTTTTGCATCAAATACGGCACGTTTATCATCTTTAAAGTGTTTTGTTAGTGTAAAAATTCTAATAATTTTTTTTATATGTTTCTTTTTTCTTTTATCTACCTTTCTTAAATAATTCACCGGTAAATTCATTGTCGAGTCTGTTACCTACTCTATTCATAGTCCTAAGTATAGCAACCTTACGTGTATTTTTGATGCAATTCATGGGGAGCTTTATCGGAAAATGACCGAATGGCGTGGTAAGGGGTGTTAAATTAAAACGGCGATCGATTATCCAGAATAAAAACTGTTAATAAAGATCCAGAATGATTCATCGCGTTCTTGCGTAATAATTATATTTTGCTCATAAAAGTTCCTTTCAATTAAAGAATTATTAAACATTAGATAAAAAGATAAAATATGTGAATAGTAGATGAATATTCAGTATGTGGCAAAAAGAATTTTCATTTTCCAAAAGGATAACATTGTATTTGTTCTTAGTGTCTTAATATCATGATATTGATAACATACAAATTATTTGTGAAAAAAATACATATGTTTTAAGGTATGCTTATTAAAAATAATATTTATAGATTTAGAATTGTTTAAGATATAGAGATTTTCCTCAATATTTGGTGTATTAATATTACAGTAGAAATATAATTTGCTTAAGTATGTTGTATCGTGTGTGATGTGCCATGAAACTTTGCATTGTAAAATATGAAACAATATATACGATTAGATTTGAAAAGTAACGAGTGTGATGCTTTACGCTCTTTGTTGAACTTGTTTATGTAAATTATTCACTGTCTTTATATTTCGCTCGTTTCTCTTCTCTCTACAGCGTACGTTATATCGATCATTACCGAATGTCACTATAGACATTCTATAATTAAATGCACATAATACCGTATATAATCATAAAACTACAAAATTTTATGTGTTTTGCTATCATGAATAAAGCTACGAGAGATATCTCGATACGGACGTGTTCATTTCAAGTAATAAAACACGGAGAAAGTTAACACAAGTTAATGCAAACGAAAAAAAAGAACGAATGAGAGTTATGCGATATGTTCGTTTTTAAAACGTAACCTGTAATTTTTGTTGGAAACTAATTTTGTTTTTCTATACTTATGGGAATGTTTTCACGATGAAGTAGAAGATTGTCAACATGTACAGGATAAAAGACTTGGTCGTATTAATTATCGAGAAAATAATACTTGAAAACATATTTATTCATTGCTGTTCGTATTACGAGTGAAATTTTTACGTTTTTAACCGAGTCACAACAAGTTGCAAAGTTTACTGTGAAAAATAGGAAATTTATGAAAAAATAATAGAACCGAAAAAACGATAAATTCGAACGAGATAATCATGGGCAAGAGTAAGAATAGGACGAAAGGATAATCCTTTTGAGAGTGAAAAGTGAAATAGAAGATAGGGCGGGGAAAATGGGAAAAAGGGACTCGGAGTAGGCGGAGTAGTGCATCTAGGATATAGCGTGGGGATAAGTGCATTGTGCCATCTTTTTCGTTCTTTTGCCGAGGCGCATCAGGGATGGCTGGCTGCGAGCTCTCTCGCCATTCCCTTTGAAGAGGAAGATGGGATAGGGATCGTTTTGGTGCGATGCAAATAGTAAATCGTTTAGGGTGATGAGTAATGAGATAACTTTACAAGAGTGCAAAAGCCACCACATATATCTTCTCTGCGTTCTTTGCAATGTTTGAAATTAGTATAATGGTCGGTGAATCGAGATCTCGATTGCTACGACGATGAATTTGTGATTTTTCTCAGATCTATTTTCTATACTTACAACAGAAAAAGTCGAATTTATCGAGATGGAGTCATTGTTTTTATTCTTTTGCGCCACGTAATTTAGATGACACTAATTAATAAGTTCAGAATGATTCTTGCTTATGTTTAAATGTATTTGGTGTGAGTTTTACTAGAATATTTGTACTATCATAAATTTCGTTTTTGTCTGCAACGTTGATTAATCGTAAATTTTGTTAATCCGATTTTTATTTTGAAGAACAGAAAAAGATAAGAAAGTAAAATTTATCTGGCAATCGACTGATAACTTATTAATAATTTTTCGTAGTTAAAATTTTGCTTTCATATAGTAGAAAGATTTTGTTATCTTGAAATATTTGTCATGTCGCGGCTGTGATACATGAAAATTAGAATTTTGCAAAATATTTGATTCGGATATATTCGTATTTTTGAGTTTTCAAGTTCACCGCTGTTTATCCATTGTATTAATTTCCTCTGTCGATGCAACTTCCTTAATTCCTTTTTTTTTCTCGTTGTTGCGGAAGAGTAACATTAATACAAATTTATCCGAAAGATATGGAGAACGAGCGGCGAAGGTGCACTGACGAGAGGGTGGCTGGTGCACCCTTTCCCCTCTTTTTCTCTGGGAGTGGGGTGGAATGCGAGGTAGTCGGAGAAGGGTGGCCGCCCTTTTTCGAGGAGAGAGAGAGGGGGGGGAGGAGGAGGAGGAGGAGGAGGAGGAGGCAGCTCGTTGGAAAATTTACGCAGGCAGCGGATGGACCGTAAAGGTCGCCGTTGCTGGTTGTCTCCTCTCTTCGGCGCCGCGCGCCGTCGCCACCGGTTTGCCCTCCTTCGTAAAGGTTGCCAGCTGAGAGCAACGTCAGCAACGAGAGTAGATCGTAGTGTTGTCGCAGCTTGCCCCGGGGTTAGTTATCTGTTTTATCACCGCGAAACGTGGACTCTTCGAAATGAAAAGAGAGTTTTCAATGGTCTAGTATCTACAGGAGTGAAATTTATAGAAATTAAAGTAAGGAGCGAGCGAAACAAAGCGAAAGCTTTCTAGAAAGAGGAAGAGAGGATGGGGAGGGGGGAGATGCGAGGGCGGAATCAGCTGGAGAAAACGGTGGAATGTGTGGGTAGAAGAAACAAGAGATACAAACTTATAACGCTGTCAATGTATATACTGTTTTTAATTATTTTTTTTTTCAATCCGAGATTTTGGACCTCTATATTACTAGATTAGTAAGCGGTGACGGATTAATCGGTGAATTACTATTTAGTAGTTGTTGAAATAATTTCTCACAGTGGGGCGATAACTCTTGACACAACTTACAATTCGCCGAATTCTTAAATCGTTTAATTTTCCAATAACGATTGAAATTTCTCTTTGCACGAGAGACTTGTCGGAAAGGTATCCTTTATATTTTAAGAATTTTATGTAGAAAACATAATTCTAAAAATATTTGATGAGGAAGTTTCTCATGATGTAAATACATTACTGATGCATATCGGAATTGGGATCGATTTATTTAGAGTACGATGCATTTAAGTAAAAAAATTAAATTACGTCATATTACGAAAAATGAATAAAGTTGTGTAAAACTGGTTTAGGACGGCGATGTTGCGATGCAAATTCTAGTAGATGGATTTCTCTTCTCTACTACTCATTGACGCTGATCTATGGTGCCAATAATGCTCCTCGCGAGCACTCTCGAGATCGGTGATGATGCCGCGCGTGAGAATGATATTAGATTATCGCGCGGTGTGCGGGCAGTGTCATACATTGACGAAATCAATATCGAGTGTGAGAGACCTTGTATCTCAAGGACACGTACGGCGAGATAAGCCCGTCGGAGGTGTGACGCGTGCAATTCGCGATCATCCAATTGTTCGTCACTCGTAAAAGGATCGATTGTGTTATCGCTAAGGGGATACACACGTTCCATAGATTTTGCTGTCTCGTTGCAATGCGTGTTGGGTGAAAGATTCTGTGCTCTTTTCAGATTTCAAACGTTGTTTCTTTTTTTTTCTTTTTCATTAAAGTTTATTACACGTGTTATTATTTAGATTGCAATAATATTATTAAAGCGCATCAAGATATACATTCAAAGCTAATTGTACATTATGTTAGGAATCGATTTAAAAAATATATTTTATTGACAAAAAGGTAATAGACGAAGCAAAGTACTATGTACTTTTTCATGCGTGCGTGAAAAGTTTTGATATAACTCGTACATGCAAAAGAACAATTATGCACTTGCAAATGTGTGATATGATGTTGATTCTTGTTCTCTTACCGACAATTTTCTTATCTAATCTAATGCGACACACCAAGAGTTTCTCTGAAACATAGTTTTATTTTTATTGCGAATTTCAGACGATGCATTCCATTTCTTTATCTCAAATGGTTGCAGTTTTGCTAATAAATATTTCCCTTTTTTCCTTCCCCGCGTTTTTCTTTAGTCTCATTAATGTTTCCCTCGCTTTCAGCATTACGTATGATTCAATTGAAATTAGAAAAAAAGATAAAAGATGTTGAGAAATGTATAGTAGAGACAAAGTTAACATTTTTTTTCTAGAGACAAAATTAAAATTTTTAAATAATTACTAACATTTTTTTTTGTTATCAACAAGAACTTTATAGGCATTATTGGAGAAACATTGCAAATGCCGTGTGTTAGCAGAAAACGTTGGACACATTGGCGTGTCCAACATATCCATTATTCCCAAACAATGATGAAAACAATAGTTTATATTTAAAATTTTTAAAATATAATTGTCGATTTTTTTACCTTAATTGGATATATTCAAGCATTATAGTTTTGGCAATACGCTAAACACATGACTGGATTCCTTTTTGGCTCGTATATATAATTTTAATCAGCAACGCGTGATCGCAAGAATTCTTCATTAACAAATCGGAATTAACTCTGCGCCATTATCGCTCGAACGAGTGACGCTATATGGCAATAGGTGATTCTGAATAACTAGTGCAATTACTTGATTTCAATTAAATGTCAAAAGGGCTTAGCCTATGTGAGTTGATGACGCATGAAAGAGAGAAAATAAAAATAAAAAGAGAAATGCTTGATTTGGTAATTATCGTAGATTTAAGTGTGAGTAACAGGTATTATATAAATAGGTATTTGTATAAGAGTGTGCGCGTGTATATTTATGCGTATGCGTGTACGTCAATAATATCGCGAATGGAAAGCTCACTTGATCGACCATTGATGACGTCAGTTGTCGCTGTCTTTGATCGAAAATGAGATTTTTCTCTCGGCAGGTTCTCCGAACGGAATTCATCCCCTCAGTGTCATATAATCGGTCCAATAATATGTGATAATCTTTGTTGTACAATTTTTAACTGTATTCTTTCTTTATGGATTTCAGTGAGCAGACTTCATTGCGAGTCAGAGTCATTCAAAATGGATCTCATTCTGGACATCAACAGTTGGTTATATCCAATGGAACTCGGTGAGTCTTTTATTATTGTTAAATTAATTGCTTTTACTTGCTGGAGCGATCGAAACAGAAGTTGTAACATTATTCTGTCACCTTTTTATAATATTGTTTTAATTATGCAGTAACGCGTTGTTCGTATCGATTATTATTTGGTATATTAAGCGTAGTCTAAATGAAAGAAAGAAAACTGTAGGTTTCATAATTTTGAAAAAGAGTGCAAGCACGAAAAAATGTTAGGTTAGGTTAGGTTATTTGCAACGAGAGTTTTTCGACTAAATAATTAAATATGAAAAGTTGAGAGAGAGAGAGAGAGAGAGAGAGAGAGAGAGTGTGTGTGTGTGTGTGTGTGCGTGCGTGCGTGCGTGCGTGCGTGCGTGCGTGCGTGCGTGCGTGCGTGTGTGTGTGATTTTTATATAATTTATGTCCTATCATATTTTTTACATGATTTTAGATGTTTGACAGCTCGTAACAATAATTTGTTTAATGTAATACTCGGATGATTACAATTTATAATATTTTGCAATTTTGTCTAACTCTGTAAGCATGTAGCACATGCACATAACATTCCATTACTTTTTGCTACAACGTTATTATCTCGAAATTTTAAATTATATTTTTATTCGGAAGTCTATTCGCTGAGGAAATAGGTACACACACACACACACACATACATATATACTTACGGTGACCATATTTTCTTCGAGAAAATAAAGGACAAAATTTTAAGGGTTTATTCCTAATGTTTCTAAACCATTTTATGGCAGGAATCAAAACATTTCAAAATTTCTTGTATTGTATATCAAAATAAAGCATTTTGTAATGTTTTAATAATTTTAAACTGGTTTGATTGCATTATAATAAATCCTTTAAATTTGAAATAGCAAAAAAATGAAAACGGATCCAATCTGAATTTTAACTAAATATATAATTATATAAAAAAATTATCTTTATGTATATATTTATATTTTATACATTTTTAACAATAGTATTTATACATATATATTTTTTAACAATAATAATGAGTTTTTAATGTATTTCTGAAAAAAATGTATTTGTTTTAAAGAAAGATGATAATTGTTTAAAAAAATCATGAAATTTTAAACAATTTCATAATTACATTTTGTATAAATAATATCAGCTTCAAGAGTGTCAATTTCAAGTTGGGTTTTTTCTCTACTCCAAGTATTATTTGTTATTGATAACATTTCCTTAATAGGAGCGTTTGAGTCAGGAAAATATAAATAAAATTCTATAATTTTTGAAACATTTTTTTTCTTTCAACAACCTCTAGTTGAAATAATCGAATAAATTCGCAAAAGTGCCAATAGCAATTCAATGTATCAGAATTAACTTCACTTTTCTTGAGAGAAACTGTTTAAATTAAGACTGTAATTTTGTAAATAAAGGACAAAATTGTAATATAAAAGATACAATTTAAAAAAAGAAGACAAAATTAAGTTTTCAAGAAATAAATAAATCTAAAGGACAGTTACTTGAAATAAAGGACTGTCCTCTGAAATAAAGGACGGATAGTCATCGTATATATACTGCTTATCGGTTCTTTGCCTTGTGCGAACGTTGTAATTTCCGAGCGAGCCGCTAGCGTATTTCGCCAGTTTTCCATATTTTTCTAAAAGGTGAAAACCAGTCCTCCAATCTTGTTCCATTTTTAACATTTTATACTGGCAAACATGTTAAAAGCTCGTGTCACACGCGATATGTCTGAAAGGTTTTACATAGTGTTTAAAAAGCAATACTAAAATGAGCTAAATAGTAAACGGTAGAAATTATTTATTTTCATTCTATTGTGATCACTACTCATATATATATATATATATAGGATGTATTTGTATATAAAGCAATATTTCAGACACGTACACTAATACAGAAAAAATTGCCAAGTATGTAACATTTTTTTCACAGAGACAAACCTTTGTGACATTATTTGATTATGAAGTAGATTGAAATATGAATTACATGTTACAATTTTGTAACTCAATAATTTCTTTCTCGTTTAAATTATTTTATATAAAATGTACATTAATATATTTTTTATCAGATTTATTAAATATAATTTCATCATAATTTAATTTGTAAAGTTGAGCGTTTTATTAACCTGGGAATATATTAACTCGAGTGATTCGGGGTGATGTTTACAATTCCGCAACGAGAAATTAAAGTTCAGTCACAATAGTTCTCTTTACTGCTTGAAAATCTATATTTATTTTTTATTTCTCTTTAATTAAAAAAAAAACATGGAATAAATCTACATACGTAATGATTTTAAATATACTAATGAATTGTAGAACAATTAATACGTAATTAATAACAATAATTTCTAATTGAAATATAAAAATCACTCCAGGTGATCTTTTATGTGAAAAGAAACTGACTATTTCTGGGTTAATTGTATATTTTTTAAGACTTTGTTTGACCAAATAAACTTTTTCCTTTCGAAGTATATATACATATATACATATACATATATACATTCATTCATACATACATACATACATACATACATACATACATACATACATACATACATACATACATACATACATACATACATACATACATACATACATACATACATACATACATACATACATACATACATACATACATACATACATACATACATACATACATACATACATACATACATACATACATACATACATACATACATACATACATACATACATACATACATACATACATACATACATACATACATACATACATACATACATACATACATACATACATACATACATACATACATACATACATACATACATACATACATACATACATACACTACATACATACATACATACATACATACATACATACATACATACATACATACATACATACATACATACATACATACATACATACATACATACATACATACATACATACATACATACATACATACATACATACATACATACATACATACATACATACATACATACATACATACATACATACATACATACATACATACATACATACATACATACATACATACATACATACATACATACATACATACATACATACATACATACATACATACATACATACATACATACATACATACATACATACATACATACATACATACATACATACATACATATACATACATACATACATACATACATACATACATACATACATACATACATACATACATACACTACATACATACATACATACATACATACATACATACATACATACATACATACATACATACATACATACATACATACATACATACATACATACATACATACATACATACATACATACATACATACATACATACATACATACATACATACATACATACATACATACATACATACATACATACATACATACATACATACATACATACATACATACATACATACATACATACATACATACATACATACATACATACATACATACATACATACATACATACATACATACATACATACATACATACATACATACATACATACATACATACATACATACATACATACATACATACATACATACATACATACATACATACATACATACATACATACATACATACATACATACATACATACATACATACATACATACATACATACATACATACATACATACATACCTATATAATTTTCTATTATAAGCATCGACATCTCAACAATTTAACTTAAAAAAATATGCATTGCAAATTTATTTGCGAAAAAGATTGCAAAATTTTAGCAATTTATATTAGAATCCCTGAAGAAGACAGAGTTTTAATGTTTAAGAAAGAAAACGGAAGTGCCATTGGCGAAGTTTGGAAGTCATATACATATATATACATGTGTGTGTGTGTGTGTGTGTGTGTGTGTGTGTGTGTGTGTGTGTGTGTGTGTGTGTGTGTGTGTGTGTGTGTGTGCGCGCGCGTGTGCGCGCGCGCGTGTGTGTATGGTATATATATTTATTACTGTTAGAATTTACTATTAGAATTCTATAGAGATTGTTTCCAATGTTTTTAAGTATTAAAAGATACATAAAAGATCTTTGTTATGTTTTGAATTGCGTCGTACGAAATTACAGTTTGGTGTTTATGCGTAATCTTTCGAAATGCACTTGGCAATCATGAGCAGTCGTGATATTCGGTTTTTCTCGCGTGACTTCCAAACTTCGCCAATGGCACTTCCGTTTTCTTTCTTAAACATTAAAACTCTGTCTTCTTCAGGGATTCTAATATAAATTGCTAAAATTTTGCAATCTTTTTCGCAACTAAATTTGCAATGCATATTTTTTTAAGTTAAATTGTTGAGATGTCGATGCTTATAATAGAAAATTATATAGGTAGTCGAAAATAAAAAAACTTTAGAAGACTTACTAAAGATTTTAATAGTAAAATATTATATAATTCATTATGTATTTCATTAATAATTAAGTAATATTTGATTGCTAATATGCTTTATAAAGTTTTATCTGTATGTTTCGTATTTTTATTTGAAAGCAATATTTTCATACATTTTGAAAAACATGAAAACTTTTTTATAATACAGGAAATTGATATACTTTTTAATTATATTTTAAGAGTTAATATGGTAGAAATCTTTTCCTTTTATCGCGTCTTATTATTTCGTTGATATATTTTAGATTCTTGGCAAACGACGCGTAAAATTGGTTTCACTATTTGTCTCTTCTTGCACTTCCGTCGCTAATGCGAGTCTCTTGTATTTGTCTTTAGCTAAATTGTGCTATAGTAAAAGTTAATATGATTTGTAACACATGTTTTACGTTTTGTTCGTATAAGAGAACAAATGCATTTGGACAAATTTTGAAATTGCACATCTCTCTAAGGATATAGATTGATCTTGAAACGTTTTATTTAAATATGGCTATTTTTTCTTAGGAAGTTAATTACAAATGACATTTTGGGAACTCATTCGCATGTGTGCCATCATGTCATAATTATTTTATATATCCCGAAGAAAACAAAATTTCTTTTTTTAATAGTTTTATATATTTAAAGGTTATTTGTACGTATTATATATTTTCAGGTTTTTTTATCGTATAAGATGATGTCAAAATTGAATCAATTCAAAAGTTATATTAAATATTTTTAAGAAAGTCTACTTAATTTTACGTATTTGTAACATTTTTGTCTTATCTACAAAATATATATATATATATATATATATATATATATATATATATATAATTTAAAAAGATTTTAATTTCATAAACTAATCCTTTTTCAAGATTCGTTTTTGCTCTATATATGCTGTATCAGCCACGTGACAAATGACGATGTAGGTATCATAATTTATATTTAGGTATTATATTTGCGTTTGCGCTAATCATTATGTCCATGGAAATGGTTTACCCCCAACATCTTTTTTTTCTAAACTCGCCATCTTTTCGCGATTGCTCGTTCGGTTATATCGAAGATACGATGACATGCGCGACTTATCGTTGAGTCTGGCCATCTTGCTCCAGCGAGCACGTTGCGTCTCGTCGGAGAACAGCGCGATCGTGACGATTAACGCTTCCTCGTTTCTGAACTTGGCCAATGGAAGTTCTCGCTGACCGAGTCTAACTTGGAAGCTCGTCTTGGCTCCGCCTCTGGATTACCGATGCCGCTGCAACGATTGGTCAAGTTTATCCGAATTAAGGGTAGTAATGCCTTATATAATCTACCGTCTGTCGGATTGTCGTTGCGTGAGCGTTTATTTTTTTTTATACGGATTCGATGGAATTGATCCAAAGTGAAATTATATCGATCATTTGAATTAGAAGTTTATACATAATTTTATAGCACACATGTATTTGATACGCATGATATATGACAAATTTTATGTCATATTGTAAAGCAATTGTTCAAATGTTTTAAAGTTTGAGATATAACAAGTTACAATCTTGATGTTATTATAGGACAAAATATATAAACCTGCGGCGCATTGCACAAATTGTTTTATATCTTTACATTTAACTTTCTAATCTTCTAATCTTTACTAGATTTGGATATTTTTTTGGAAAACTCAGACGAAGCGGTAAAAATGAATTACAATAAAGATATAATTTTATGATACGTCAGGTTTCACGTAGAGTACCAGATATTACACTATAATATCCTGTTACGTTCGCGTTACACATAATTCTTAAATTGGGTTGTTTATATATTAATCCTAAATCGCAAGGTGCATATACTTATGGAACATGTTTGATATAGATAAGTAGATAGGGAAATGGGTGTATACGTATGTGCACGCGGAAAGGTTAGTCCACAAGGGCCAGGCAAGCAGGTATAGAGGCAGGTAGAAGCAGGCAGGCAAGCAGGCAGGCAAGCAAGCAGGCTAGTCTCGCCGCCGCTGCTGTATTGACGCGCGGCGTTCAGGCTTGCGCGAGATGACGCAATCTCCCTCCCACTATAATATCGTCCGTTCTCCGTTGCCCCCCTCGGCGGAGTGGAGGAGGGGGAGTGGTAGCCGATCTGCTGCTCCTTCCCCCCTCTCCCCTGAGGCTACTCATTCCGTAGCTCAGCTGCGCTCCCCACTTCTCGGCGGCGCTCCCTTCCGCAGGCGCAGGTTTTCCGCCGCGCGCGCGCTTCGCCCCGCGTCCGGCGCCCACAAGTTCAATGCCAAGGTCAAAGCGGCCACGACTCGCAACCGTGTCGGTCGTAAGTGCGCGCGCGATACTCGCTCGTTCTCCGAAAGAGAGAGAGAAAGGGCGTGCGGTTCGCTCGCCGCTTGTTCTGTGTGCTTGTTCGCCGATGTCTCTCTAAGCGCTTCTCGTCTCCTCGAGACGACAGCGAGAGTAAAACGCGTCGCGTTTGCGTTCCGTTTTCCTTCCCTCTCACCGTCTCGGCGTCGTAGCCGCCGTCGTAGCCGCCGCCGCCGCCGCCGCCGCCGCCACCGCCACCGCCACCGCCGTCACCGCCACCATCACCACCACCACCACCACCACCACCACCACCACCACCACCACCACCACCACCACTCGTTCGCCACTCGTCCGCCACTCTTCGACGCGATGCCGTGGCGCGGATGTCTATGTGTTCGTTCCGTGTGCGCGCTACGTTCAAGTGTTGCCCGTCGACGAGTTTCGCAGGTGCGGACTATGCTCGAATGTGTGTGATGTCCGTCTTTTGACGACGAATGAGCAGACATTTTTACATACGCGACGTTCAGAGTGTCATACTTTTGACGGCAGCACAGATATTTAAAGCGCAATGTCTACTTGCGACAATTTTGACAACGGAGCTCCGTTTTCATCTTCTTCTCAAAAAACAACGTTCAATGTTACTCGATGACGAGACAGACGCGTGGGCGTCGACGAGGAGGGACGGAGGAGGAGGAGGAGGAGGTGGTGGTGGTGCGCGCTGACGCTCGTGAGAGCGTCGATTTGTGATCTCGTGAATCTCCGCTCGGGCGGGAAGGTCGGCAAGGTCGTATGCGCCGCGACGTACGGACGGAAGAAGCCGGAGTATCTGCGGAGGCAGTGGCGCGCTACGCCGCTACTCCGAGATTCGCGTCACGGGCCAAGATGGCGGCGGATTTCGGACAGGATCCGGACGGACGCTGCGCTGCGCTGCGCCGCGCCGCGTTGAGCCGAGCCGCGCCGAGGTAAGCCGCCGCATCGTTGTGTTGGATCCCGTTCCCAATGCGCATATACCATATGTGTGTGTGTGTGTGTGTGTGTGTGTGTGTGTGTGTGTGTGTGTGTGTGTGTGTGTGTGTGTGTGTGTGTGTGTGTGTGTGTGTGTGTGTGTGTGTGTGTGTGTGTGTGTGTGTGTGTGTGTGTACATCGCCGCCAACCGCGCGCTGTCACGCGTTATCGATTTTGCGGGAGGCAGACCCTCCTCCCTACGCGACGAGAATCGCCGCGGCTCTCTCAAGGTCACCGTCGTAAATCGCGCGAGCGCGATCCCTCGGGGTTCATCTTTTCTTTCCGGTTCCGCATTAACCGATCCTTAAATGCTCCACGTAGTCACATTGGAATACACTAAATTGATATTACGTCTCGTCGCATTAAGCGGTTAGTAACTTAAACGAGTTGCCGCATTTCTCTCTCTCTCTCTCTCTCTCTCTCTCACGCACATACACACACACACACACACACACACACACGCGCGCGCGCGCGCGCGCGCGCGCACACACATACACACCCTTCCTCCCTCCTACGATACTAATTTTATAACTTGTCTTTTACAATCGATATTTCCGTGAAAATTTTTGTTTTAGAACCGACTACTTATCTAGAAGAGCAACAAATCTCCAGATTACTATAATTCTTTTCTGTTTTTGTCGTAAATGTCGGTTTCTAATTTATAATAATGGGCAACTACTCGTTGCGCGCCTGTCGAGTAGTAGGAAAAGTTTTATTACGACAGACAAACCGATATCCATCCGTCGGACATGGCGTTTCGGTTGAATGAGGGTTAATTTAAGCGCGAGAGATATTACCGCGCAACGCTCGACCGGATGATGTATAGTAGCCGCCGCTGTTACGGTATGGCACCATTATGATGTAAGCTTGACTCACGTACTTACTATTCGTGGAGAGCGGTGAGTTCAATTGACCGGTTTTCCTGGACTCATTTGCACTGATAACCACAGTAACAAAATTAGCCTTTTATCTATTACGTGAAAGAAAGCTTTTTATACCGAGCTATATTACCGAAAAATTAAAGTCAAAATTTGCACTTATCGATCGCGACGCTTCCTACCTCGCTTATTACTTCCGTATTGTTCAGCGTTAAGCAAGTAAACTGTAAACATAAGATATAAAAAAATATAAATATAAATAGTTATTTCAATCGATATTTTAACAATAAAATGTACATAAATAACGATATATTGTGAGGTAGAAGTTTTGACCGAATAGTTATTAAAAATATTTGTTTTTGTTTTGTAAAAATTTTGTCGTAACATATAATCTTAATATTCGCTAAACGGAGACAGTGTCAGCGCAGAAGCGTCAGTGGTGGCGGGCGGCGACGGCAGCGGCGCCGCCGCCGTCGCCGCCGACGACGATGTAGTATCGATTAAAGCTCGCGCCATACCTGCCGTTGTATGTGCTTAACCTTGACCTTGCGTCCCGGGCTTTCTTACGTATCGTTTCAGTCTAGGGCTTCGTATGGAAACGGTAGACTTTTTCGTATTAACCAATTATACGTAAGATGCCACATATTTATTTTGAAATACATTTTACATCATGACGACAATCTTAAATATCTCTGGTATCTTCCTTTGCTTAAGATAAATATGTGTATTCGATTAAAATAACACATTCAACTCGATATTCATAGCTTTTCGTAATTAGATGCTTCATAATTGATTTATTCGTCAATTTTTATCAAGTTTATAAACCATCAGGTTAATACTCTAAAACGTAAATTTTTATGTACAAGTTTGTACATTTTGCATAGAATGCTTTTTTCAATTTTCTTTTTTCTTGCTTGTTTCATTTTCTTTAGCACTATTAATATTATCTCTTTTTAACAGCTTCTTCTATTTCCCTTCTCTGTCTTTCATTGTACTGATTCTTATGTTCTCTTAACCTTATACTTTTGCTTCTTTTTTTTTTATTCTTTCCATCTTAATCGCAATTTCAGAAATGTTTGATTCGTAGGACTAATTCAATTTCGCGTAAGCGAAAAGATATTACTTTTAGTACATCTGATATAATGGGAAAGCATCTTTCAAAATCACGATACGTAATTTTATTGACCTTAAATTAAGCAATCTAAATTTTGTTAATTTAATAATAGTGATTTAATTTAAACGAACAATTTTGTTTTGTCCTTAATACTTATAATTAGCAACATTTTGATGGTTGCGCGAATATTTTTGCACTTCAAAATTAATTTAATCATTGGTTATATGTTTGTATTTAAAATTTCGTAAAGATATTTTAATCATATTAATATAAAATAATAAAATTATATTTTGATATTTTTTATATCTGTCGATTTTATCGCGCTGCCAAACAAGAGAAAATTATATTAATTTGTATGCAATTATTTTGTGCATGTAGTTTTAATAAGTATAGAAATAAAAATAAATCGACGAATAAACAAGTTTTAAGTAATTAATATTTTGACAACTATTTTCATTTTGTTTACAATTTCACAAATTCCGTATTTACTTTTCCCTATAAACTGCATCTAACGACTTGTCCAACGAAGTGCTCTTTATGCAGCAAGATGCAAAGTGTATCTCTCCAAGTGTCGCATATCCATCGAAATATCTTATGCATAGTGAAAAGGGCGGATCTGTCAGTTTACACAATCTAACGGCACCCGCCAATGAGCGGATGCAACGTGCGCAACGACTGATGCAATGGCGATGTGTTTTTGATGCATTCGCGTGAACGCTATTATTGGACCCGTTTATATTCCGTCATTGCATGGCTTGTCCGCACTTTTTTTGCACCCAAGAAACATCAGATCATCCTACGTTATAACATAGGCATCCGGTATTGCAACGTAAACGAAATATGCTACTAGAGATGGTCATTGAAATAACGAACCGGTACATTTTGTTTCCTTCGTGTATTTAATTTTTTCGATTCTATAAGAGATTTGTTTTTTTTCTTTCAAGAATTATATTTTTTATGTATAATACATTTATGTGTTAACAAAATAATGTAAATAAAAATTTATTTTTGTTTGCACATTCAATTATAATGATAAAATTATTTATTTTTAATAGTAATGTTTTACATTTACGTTAATACATATCTATCAGCAGCAAATTTTATAACTTTTCTAGTAATATACAAAAATTACAAGTTATAAAAAAGTTTTGTTTGTAATTAAGGGGTTTCTTTACCCGTCGTTTTTTTTCATTATTTTTCTTTTAGCAAAAAAAAGAGTAAAGATTATTGAACGAGTGAAAACTCTGTTATTAAACGGGATGTCTCTTACGTTTGTAACAAAATATCATTGTGTGTTCAGGCGATAAATTTCGCCTTGTGTTGGCGACGACGTTACGTGAGGATGGATATCCAGATGGTAACGAGTGGAATCCTATGGAACAGGAAGGCGGTTCCAGGGCTGACAGCTTTGAATACGTCATGTCCGGCAAGGTGTATCGAATCGAAGGCGACGAAGCCAACAACGAGCCCAGCAGCAGATTGTAAGTAGTCATTGTCTTATCATCTCGAGTGTTTTATCATAACAAGATCGATCTGGAAATTAACTTTTTAACTTTTCATCTCGTGGAAAAATTTAATCATACAGATAGACGATCACGCATTCAGCGAGTTCTATTAGTAATATTAACAAAATTAATAAATTGATAATTTGTGATCAACTAAGACAAAAAATTAAAATCAAAGGACAAGTTTCTCAGATTGATCTTATCAATGAAATATATCTAACTGACAGTTAAAATTCATTTGCACTTTACAACATTCGCTATTGCGATTACGATTTTGGTTTGAACTTTTGTATCAGTATTAGTAAAATATTATGTGCAGCGATAAATAAGAATCGATGTATGTACAACAATTTGTTACAGCATTATGTTTCTTGTAGTAATGTGATAATTTGTAAATTATATGGAATCATTCAAAATTATTATGCACGGCTTAACTTTCAAACACAGTACGAATAAGTACTTGAAAAAACTTTACCATTAGTTGTATTTTATTAAATTATTAACTTTGAAATAATTTTCCATTGTGTGTGTGTGTGTGTGTGTGTGTGTGTGTGTGCGTGCGCGTGCGCGCGCGCGCGCGTGTGTGTGTGTACATATAAAATTAAAAATATATAAAATGTCTAAAAATCTTGTAGTGCAAATGAATTTTCTACTTGTTTTTTTTTTTTTTTTTATAATGTAATATTCGAGCAGAATCTCATACGAAATCTCATTGCGTAAATTACTCTTGGAAAACATTTTTACACGACATTGCCAATTACTTATTATGGTTACTTATGCTATTGTGTCTTTGCGTTAATTTGATTCTGCTCGGATGTACCATATGGCTGACCCGGTATATCGGGGTATACGCATGGATGCACGTCACGATGACGCGATGTCGTTCGAACGACACATCGATGTGCGACAAACTTTCTGCTGTGCGATCTCCTATTGGCTCGTTTCCAAGCGCTCTCAATGAAGCCGCGTGAGCTTCCGAAAACAACTTTCTACGCCGCTTATATAGAGAAATTGGCTCTCTCTGTTGTCGTTGGTTTATCGCTCTAAACAAGGTCCCTCGACCAGATCGAGAAGTGGTATTCCAACGTTCCAACGTCGTTTACGCGATGAGCATTCTTATGTAATTGCTGAACGGAAAAGTAGGTGAAGTATAAGTACAACGTCAAGTGCGCAGACACAATTTTTTAATTACTTAACAATATGAATAAATTTATGTTGTGAATAAGTTAAATATGCAATATATTTTATACTTGACTTTTTTAAAATAGCTGGGCGAGTAACTTTCTACGAAGCTATATTGAACTCTAGAGTGCTACAGGTGAAAGTAGAAAAAATCTAAACATTCTTCTTAATTATGTGGATTAGCTGGTCACCTAATATAGTCAGAAAAATATGAATAGCATTCTACAGTTAAAAGAATATTATAATAATGTTACGTAGTAATTAAATGGCAATAATGTTAAGGTTGTGTGAATGTTACACGATACGCAATTGCCCAAACCTTGGCACGATTGGATAAGCACGCCGAAATAGTGCGTCATCGGGTGGGCCATTTTTAGCTTCGTCATTCATGAACTATGGACTCACTATTTTTTTTAACGCAGTTTTTTAACTATTCGTATATTTCTATTGCAAAAAGTAAAGAAAAAAGATTACGAGTGTGGCAAATATACTTAAATTGATGATAATTAGAATGAGAATAAAAATTAATACGAGGAGATATATCAAGTTGAGGAGATATATCAAATATAAAAATTCCGTCATTGTATTCGTATTAAAAATAATACAAATTTTTCTATCTACGCCGAAAAGAAAATTTAAATTTGTTATTCCACGATACTAAAGAAATATCATGGAGATTCAATTTTAGAAAAATTGGAATTTCCATAATTAAAAATTTGTTTCGATCGAAGGGGAAACCGGAGGTTACACACGAGCACTGGGCTTTCCATTTAAATGTGCTGAACGAAATGCGGAATTACGCGATAACCCCGTAGTTTGACCGACTTATCGCATTGACCTTGGAACGTGGCCGCGTCGTCGGTCGCATCGGTCGCGTCGCTTTTATCGCCGTTGATTTCGCCGCAGGTTGTGCCACTACTGCGCGCAAAACGTCCCGCGCTCTGTTGACGCTATTAAAGAACGCGGTGTCGTCGTTGTAGACGCCACGATAAGAAGAGAGAACGAGAACGAGAGATAATGACGCGTGCTTTAAACATTCGAGCCTGCTAGGTGCTTTAAATCGGCTGTGCGGAGCTATTTATCGAATCGTCTACGTCATCATGTAGCGCTTCTTCGTAATACTCAGATTAACGTCTCAGTTTAATGTTTTAATTAGCTCCTTCTTCGATCTTCTGCTCTGTCAGTCTTCGTTTGATAAGACGATAGTCAGTTGAAACGTAATGTAATTTAGAGTGTTGACAAAATTTTCATGTCGATTGTTTATTGTAATCTGATAAGTGTCGAGTACGACGACGATGTTCATACATCTTTACTAGATTATCTTGAGCGTCTAAAAATTACACTGCAATTGAAAGGTTCGGGTCATTGGACCCTCTGGCATTAAACATGACATTAAACCAACTTTTTTAATGGACCAAGACTTTTAAACGATGATATGTTGATCTTCTGGTTTTACCAACATTTTTTACTCATTTTTACGTATAATATTACGTAAAGATGGGCAAATCTTTACGTATCTTTATAATAAATAACTTTACGTATAATATTTTTTATAATATTATTTAATCTTTTTATGCATGTTTTTAATTTCAATATTGTAAAAATTAAAATTAACAGAATTTAAATCGAAATACGATACGCGAGAGAGATTTGAGAATTAAAAAAAAAACTTTTTTAATTAATATTGTTATATTGTATATAAGAGAATAGAGCATGATGTAGATATATGTAGGTATATTTATAGTTAAATCGTTAAATGTACAACGTTAGAAGATCATGATTTATACTTCCCGATTGTTTCTCAACTTATACGTTGACTCAAGGTTGTCAAGTGGGATGGATACGTCATGTGCAATCAGACGAACCTGCACTATATGCACTATATGTCTGTTAATGATGCGTGATAATGGCTTTTGCACGATAGCTACTTGGCTATTTCTCTCTTAGTATTTGTTGCATTTGATTACTCGAACGCAGGCAGGACGATATTTTTCGGTATTTAAGATTCAATAGCTGTAACAAGCACAGCTGTATCAATAAGCTACGGTAGATATTTAGTCGTCATATTAATTTTCTCACGAAGAAGTAAAAAAATATATCGCGCTGCTCCACATGTTAAAAAAAAAGTATATATATATATATATATATATATATAAAATATTATATGTATATTTTACTTTTTTTGATTACATATTATAGAAGAATAGAAAGGGCCATTAAAGTATTCATAGACGATTGAAATTATTACGAGTAGTAAAGCAATAAATGTAATGCTGCTCGGAATGAGAACGAAGGATTTTGAGTTTAAATTTTATATATAAGGAAGGAGATAGAGAGAAGAATATGTACGTATAGAGTTGTCTGTATTAAAATAATAGGTCGTCTTTGAATTCCCGTTCTTCTGGTCTAATCGTCTAATCGTAGAATTAATTCCGAGATTCAATCAAGTGTATAATATGGAAGAATATTGAGCTCGATCGATAAGATCGATAAGACACCACGTGGCGCATTTGAACAATGCAATGTTTCACTTTAAGATAATAAGCGCGAAGATTCGCGACAAGGAGACGTGATGTGGCGTGACGATTATTACGCCATTATCCGGTCGGTAAGGGAGTACACGTATGAGAGAGAGAGATCAACGGAACGAGCTTTCGGAGGACAGGGAGCCACTCTGCGTTCACTCGGTAGGTAATGAAGCGGGTGAACACAGCTGGTGGTATCTCAGTTTTCTGGGGGCATTGGCAACCCAGCTGGCAAAAGTCGAAAAGTCGAGAATAAAAATCGCCGCAAGTGGCAAGTGATAGACGGATAGACTTGGTTCGAAAGTCTCGCTATATATCAAGTAATTCTTGACGTTCTCCCGTAGAGAAGATTTCGAGCGAAATGAAATTGACTCGTACTTGTCGAAGTACAAGTACAATGTGTATTGCGTTTCATCTTTGGGTCTTTCATTTTAAGGCTCATTTTACGTTATCTATACTTGGTATGAGATTTTCAGGATAGAATTTTATTCATACTTTCATGTCTTGTATATTTCAGAGTATATCAGTTTTGTAAAAATGTTATGATTTACATAACACATAAAATTACAGAGTCTTATCCTGAATCTAATACGAATCATAGATAATTCAAAGTTGGCTTTAGACGTTTGTCATCTGATTGAAGAGGGATACACAAAAAGTCTTGGTCCTTTTTCAAGAGATGGCGTTTCTGGCAATTTGCATCTACGAGATATGTTTATGTAATTAAATAGTATCGTATTAGAGAAGGATAGCTATTCTATATATTAACGTGAATAGAGATGAGTTGATAATATTTTTATTGTGATAAAATGAATGAGATTGAGTACACCGACTGTAAACATTTTGTATCAGGGAGACTCGAACATTTTGCAACTAAAAACTTTCCATGTAGTTATTTCGACTTGTTTATATAATAATAGTATAGTTTTCGTATTAACAATATTAATTGCGTTTATTCGTTCATTTGTCTGCGAGGGGCGTGACAGCTGGGAAACAAATTATTGATCGGAGTAGCTCGAGACCCCGGAATGAATATAGCTAATGCTCTGGCAACGCGCAGGTACACACGCACTCTATCGTAGTGATGCGATCTGCTTTGAAAGAAATTTGAAATTCGAAATTGCAGTTATCTAACTGTTACGCGCGTTTGTTATTTTTTAGAGACATACTTATACTATTACATTATCATTCTCACACACATTTTGCCGGCATTTTTTGTTATAAAAAAATTATTTTAAAAGTCTTGTATTTATATAATATCTTCTTTATAATTGCTTACAATTTTGTTATATATTTCTAACATTCCTAACATTTCTGTTAATAAGAAAATTTGTAACAAATTACAAAATACAACCTGCAGAAGCAGCACAACCGTTTCAATTAAAAAAAAAATATTCTAGTATTTTTTGTCCAGATTGAGAAAAAATTTTTCTTCTTGTTCTTTTTTTTATCTTGCCGTAATTCGGCGTTGAGTAGATTATCGTGTTACGATCGGTCTTTTAACAGATAACCTGTAGCTCAAATTTCTTTGATCTCATCGAGGATGCGGGCTCCGCGAGAGTCAGCTGATCAGGATTAGTGCAGGCGCGTGCGCATAGTGAAACGCTTCCCGATTGGTCGATACCTCGGCTAGGACGCGCAAGGTCGTCCGGGCTGTCAAAATCAGCTGACGCCCGGAACGACCAATCAGCTGACACCCGAGCTTAGGAGAATCTCCCACTGTCGAGTTATAGTTTTACGCTGTCTGATTTTTCGTCGGATTTTCCGCGATATTGAGCGTAAGCTCAGTTTGTTAATTAAATGATGGAGATATTCTTAGTCATTTTTCATCTATGATACGCGCGTAGTTGATTTTTTTCAACGTGAGATTCTCTTATAAATGCATAATTAACAAACAAGTTTGAAATACAGTGTTGAATGTTTTTAATTAAAAAAAATCTGTCAACTTTATCTCGCTCAATTTATCTCTTAAAAATTCTATTTTCTGTAACATATATTTCAAGTCATGCTAAAAACTATTCTCACTGAGATATATTCTTCATAACCAAAGAGAGAGAGGGGGGGGGAGAGAGAGAGAGAGAGAGAGAGAGAGAGAGAGAGAGAGAGAGAGAGAGAGAGGAGTGGAAGAAAAGGGAGAAAAACGAAATTGAATAAATCTTATATACTTGAGTACAACTAACTTGAATTGTAGTCTTGATTTATATTTGAAATTTTCATTATACATCATTGTACGACACGAAATTTGATTCTCTCTTTCTCTCCTCGATCGTCGTACGTGTCTTCACGTCTGAGCATCGTGTGTTCGGCAAGATATAAATTATGATATATAAATGATGCGTTTATATGCGCAACATGTCTGGTAGTTTTTCTTCCTTCTCGTGAGTCACGTCGATCGCCGCTCCACGGTCACACGCGGTACCTCCTAATATCACGGGGAGTAGTTCAGGACCGTGTTGGAAAACGGCTTACGTGTATGCTGGCGACTCGACGGAAAATTTAACCGCCACGTCATCTGACGTTGCGTCGCAGCGAGAAAACTCGGGTGGACGGGTAAAATTGTCACGGAACTGCTGCGTTACGTAAAATCATGGAGTGGAATTGCGGTGTGTTGCATTTTTGGCAACCAACGTGCGAAAACGTTTCCTTCTCTTTTGACGCGTGCGGGTTACGTGTTACGTGTATGTTATTGGCACGATCTCGACAGGTATTATGCACCAATTGTTGCAACGCCGCGGTACGTTCGAGGCGAGACGTAAACGTTTTAAAATCCTTTGCGGCTCAAATGATTTGTGCTACATTAATTTGCCCATCTCCCGGTTGAATCACATCACTGTAGCTTAATAATCTTGAAAATAATATTTAAGTTTTTTCATACAAGTTTTTTTAATATATTTAATATAGAAGATGCGTAGAAATACAATTTGTTTATAATCTCTTAATTGTTAAAATGACTGTGATATTTAGTAAAACAAGACGTTACAGCAAAATATAAAGAAAAGAAACTGCTAATTTATGAGTAAATTAAGTGATTGTTTAAATTATATAAATATTAAGGTTTTATTCTCCTAAAAAAGATATTACACAGCGTTTCGACTATAGTTGGTTTTACTTCATCACTGTAACATGGAACCTGTCAACTATTCTGGCAGTGAACAAAAACTAAAAGATGTTAAAGGTTAATTCCTGCATATAATACGCTTTTGCATGTGCTGAAATTTTTCATTTTAATCTTTTTACGTTAATGAATTCAAGCGAAAAAATTGTTTTTTCTCGAAAGCAGATATTGCATAGACTATATATCTCTGAGTGGTTGCGCTGACCTGTATTAACGTATTGCTACGATAATGCATTCTTCGCGAACTAGTAGTCTACTCTCTCGTAGCCTTGCACTTTAGAGATTGTGTGAATATATTATACACGTATAACGAATACGCGGGAAGAGGAAAAGAGCTATACTCATCGTCACGTAACGCTTGTATTACGCAATCGCGCCGCGTTGTTGTGTTTATCAACAGCTGATTTGGTTTTCTTGGATGCTTTATTTAAAATCTTTTTTGAAATTATTATTGCTTATAAATTGCTCATAAAAAATACAGATATTATTTGCGAACTTTGTTAAACCATGATGTGTATCCAAGATACGGTACTGTACGTTGTTTAAATTAAACATAGAACATTTTAAATTTTAATAATTAACATAGCTTAATTATGAAATTTTAGATTTGTTCTTTACAGTTTTAAAAAATCATGCGACAATTAAATTCTGTGTAAATAACACACATCATTATTTATAAAACAATAATATAATACATTTTATATGAAAGATATAAGAATATAATGAAAAGCGATGTAAGATTTTAGAACGTTTTTAATTAATCAAAAAATATCAAGGATATTAATGAGACGCATATTTATTAAGCATTATTAAGGCATTAAAGAAATTCGTGTTATAATTTTTGCGAGCGATAAATCGACTCTGCTCAATCATGAACGTTTAAATTGATGCCGACGTCATTCGTTGCAAAAGGGGAGTCGGCTTGAGTTACTAAATTATGGTACGTAAAAATATCTCATGGTTGAATCGAGAATTACTTCTCATTCCAATAACTATTCTTAAGAGTCATATGATCGGCGCACCGTCGCGTCGTACAAATTTAATACAGTAATAACTCGTTTTATTGTAACTTTTGTATAATATATACAAGGCCTATGTAAAGTGTGACAAGCTATTATTTCTGAAGATACACGTTATGACAAAAAATGGTTGCGACATTCATTAGATAAAAAAAACAAAAAAAATCATTTTTTTCAAAAATTCTTTGTCCGCTTTTTAGAATGTACGACTTTTGTCTCGAATAATTGTTATAATGTGTATACATACGTACGTACGTACGCACACGTGTGCATGAGGTTACGGTAGAACAATTATTGCACTGTTCGAAAATATAATTAAAGATGTTTCACGATATATAATAGGGATAATATCTCTTTATTGCGAATTGAATTGTAACACAAAAAATCAAAAGACGATTAATTAATAGGAGATTCGCGAGATAAAGTTTCTCAGCAGGTAATTTCCTTTCTTGATACTATTGTGGGTGCTGTAGCCGAGTTGCCGCCACACTCGCAGGCTCTCTCCTCCACCCGGATACGAGCCAGGCTCCCTCCGGTTCCCAGGGGTGACCCAGTTTCGTTTATCCCCTCGGAGTCAGCCCACACTTGCCTGGCGAACACCTCCCTCGTGCACACCTACGCGCATTTACTACGAGCTATACCCATTTATAGTTTTCTCATTTTCAATTGTATGTTATTCGTTTATACGCGTCTCGGTGATTAATTTTCAATGGCCTATAATTTTATTTACCCTTTTTGTAATTAGAGATTACATGATTTCGAGACAAAAGATTTGCTGACAGAGATATAAGGTCTTTGTGAACACGTCTTTAAACTATGATAAAGGTGACCAGTTACTATTCGATTAGTCGAATATTTTTATTTTAAGAAAATTAAAAAATTTTAACAACACATTTTGAATTACAGAGAGAAAGAGTAATTTATTTGAAAGAAAATTGAAAAAGGATATAGACATGGTTTTAACAGCTAGATAACAGCTTAATTCTTCTTCATTTCACTCGTATATTTTTTCACGCGTTCTTATTCCGATGATAAGGTCCAGGACACGAGGAATGTGTACGCATATAGTTACGTGTGTACGTTCGTAACTAGAGATCTCTGGTTTCGACGCGTGTTCGCGCGCGCATTCTCGCCGGGACCGCTCCTGGGAAAAGGTCAGACAGTCAGAGGCTAACCTAGTGACTGGAATTAGGTCAACCCCTGACGGGGGGACCGTCCCCACTTTCCCCGAACACGCGGAAGAGTCCACGTTGTTGCATTCACAATCAGGCCAGGTTGCACGCGTAACCGACTTCCGGCTCGATATCATTTGGATCAGAAGAATCTAATTCTCGGTTGACCGAAGGTTAGCTATTCTTGCGCTATTCTTGCCTATTTAGTAAGTAGCTGTTGACAAGTATATGAGAAATCGAGATATAATTGTGACAATATTTTCCAGTGACACTCGCGCACTCGAATAGAAATTATTTTTCAAGTTATTTGTGAAAATAAAGTTTAATTTTCTTTATTCTAGGGAAATGTACTGTGTTATATACAATGTGCACTTAAAATTGGTCGATTCTATTTCGTGATAAATACATATGTCGATCAATGAATCATTAGTAATGAGGAAAAAATTATGTTCTCGTAATTAAATGTCTATACGAAATTGGCTCTTTATCTTTAATCATTATTGTATCCTTAATGTTGCTCAAGGCCAACAAGAGCGCGAACGTCTTTCTATGTCTAACTGTGCTCAGAGAAATGAGAGTAAAAGCTTCAGATCGATACACACCATTCTGTTCCTTTCTCCGTTTTCGTGATTATCATGTTTTCTGCATTTCTTGCTATGATATTATCGAAATGGCGAAACGCTGTCGTTATTCGCACGAGTATACTTTTCTATTTTTTTTTTTTTTTCTAAATTGTTGTATTTGGAGGTACTTAATTTTCGACAGTTTGCGATGTTCAGGAATGTTTTAGAAACTTTATATGAAATTCACTCTATAAACAATAGAATGTTTATTTTTGGTCATATATGTTTTTGATAGATTCAAAATTCTAATTTGTTTTATTACACAATGTGTTTGAGAAAACAGCGAAATATTTAGTGAGATTTATATGGACAAAGTATAAGTAAAATATTTCACATTTTAGTTGAGTGAATAGGCTTGACGTAACTCTTCTTGTCAATTATCAAATAAAGTTATTATTTCATTTTTTTTCTCTGCACGCATAATTTTCAGAAAAGTTGTGGGAGGAATGGTTATGTGCTAAGAGGATTGTCATATAATGGTGAATTATCATTCTTCGCGCAATTAAGAGGAATTATAGAGCATGAGCTCCCGGTAGTCTCTCCATCAGAAACGAGAGGAAGCTTCATTCACGGAAGCTTCTACGAAACTCGTTGAATTTGCCGACCACACATAACGTTTTGCAGGGGTTTGATACACAGAAAATTTTTTCACTTTTGGAAGTATCTTGGTGATTTGTGAATTTGAAGCACTACTTTTGCTATGTATCAATATACGTCGTCTATTAACGTCAAAATGTTATTTGTCTTATAAAAATGGTTAGAAAATACATTTTACAAAAATTTTTAATAGCGCACATAGTCGTCTCGCTCTCCTTCATTATATAGCATGTGAATGGCGCTTGAGACTCTCCCATCAACCGCATTATATGTATACGAGTATCAATACTTGTTTATATTTCATGAAGTAGTAGTTTCGTAATATCTGCTTTACCATTGTATCAGCTAAGGTATAACAATGATCAATTACGAGAGTAAATTTTTAATTTTGTTATTTTATGCTGCATTATGCTATATATATTTTTTTACATAATTTATATATCATTCTACTGTATCATCCACATGTACGTATATCTCCACTCGTTTATATTAATTTGCTCTTGTCTTTTATAAGCTAGTTTTGAAATCGATACTTGCTATTATTATTATTATTGTTAATATTTTAACACTGATATTTTTCTACATTCTGCATTTTCAACGCGCGGCATCGCGATAGTGCAAACCGTGACATTGAGCGTGCAGTTACGGACTTTGCTTTGCAGCCGAGCCATCGCGGCTATGCGCCCCGACCGCCACGTGTTGCTTCAACTCCCCTTCAACCACTCCTCTGCATTTGCGGTATGTTCGACGTACAAGTAGAAAAGTTCTCAGTTCCACCAATACCGCGCATGTTGTCAAACTTGACTCGATTTTATAAAACATACTTTCAAAAATGTATACTCCACGAGCCATTTCAAATGACTAAAATATTGCCAACATGATTTGGAGAACTGTGAAAAGTTAATTTGTTATTTAACAAATTTGCTTTTTTTTGCTCGTTTTACGTTTAAAAAACTCAAGTTCCATCTCTAATATGAATCGATATTCGTTTCACACAAATTCTTTATTCCGTGCCAACCATGCGATGTTCGGTCAGTAAAATGTTGGCATTTTTAACATTGCTCTTTTATTGTTTCCTCAACGATCTCCGCGATTGTCAAAATCGATTTCTTTGCTTTTGTTTCGCATTGCTAGTGAAAGCGCTTTTAATTATTCCGGATACACGACGTACGATCAATTAACTGCGCTCAAAGTGCACGACGGTAAACCAAGAATAGCTTCATTATGTGCGTTGCATCGAATGACGTAGCCAAAGAACATGTAGCGTGTTACGCACCGGTTCTCAATTACATAACAATGATATTTAGTCTGACTAATACGCCTATTCCGCACGTAAACGTCTCTTACCATCACCGCCACACGCCGCGCGCCGTGATAAAAACATTTTCTTTAGACAAGTACATCTCTGGCCAGGTGTATAATCACAACATGAACAGATAACAAACAGTGAGATAATTTCGGGTGCAATGCACCACTAGGCCTAGAGGAGAAGAAAGGGGTTATTTTTCTTTTCGTCGGGCTACTTTCTTTCAATTCTACACTTTGCTCTATATACTACATACACTTTTATAATTATTATATCGCCTTGCAATACAATTTTCAATCATGTGGAAATAAGAATGGTATTTTAATAATTGTCGCGAAAACAGTCGTGTAACATGTAAATTCATCTGCAGCTACCTATTGCGAAGCACATCAAGTTTATTTCCTTGGTCTTTTCTTACATAATCAGTGCTCGCGTTTGACGGTCGATCGCCATGTTACCACTCTCTCTCTCTCTCTCTCTCTCTCTCTCTCTCTCTCTCTCTCTCTCTATTCGTTATACCGTGTAGTAGGAGAGCCCCCGGTTCTGAACGATAATCGACTCTCTCGAGTGCGCGTGTGTTGGAGTGGCGTAGGAGGATGAGGTACAGAAGGAGGAGGAGGAGGAGGAGGAGGAGGAGGAGGAGGAGGAGGGAGGGCAAAGGTGCATCCTCGACCCCTCGCATCCGCGAAACCCTGGTCGCGCGCGCGTGAGTGGGGGGCGCGGCCGTTCGACCGCAGGAGAAGAGGGAAGGAAGGAAGGAAGGGATCGGGATGTGTGTGTACGGAGGGCAAGGGAGGTGTCGCGAACGGGGGACAAACGGGCCGCGACCGAGAAAACGGTGCAGGCAGCGCGCGCGCAGGTGCGCTCCCCGGTTCCTGGCGTTGTATCGCGTGTACCGTGTCTGTCGCGACTGCCGCGACTGCCGCGATGCGAGATGGCGAGACTTAAAGGCTCGTTTACACCGTGTCGGACAGAGCGACAGACTTGTCGCGTCGCGCGTCTCGCCTAGTGCCGTGACTTCGGTAGTGACGAAAATGACGATCCACGACGATGACAATAACGGTGTACAGTGGTTGTAGTAGTAACAACGATGGTAGTGTGCGACGATGATGCGGTAGTGGTAGCTGTCTAAGATTAAGTCGACCCAGGGTTTCTGCCAAGGGAGAGAGATGCACGCGTTGCTCTTCTCGTCGTCCCTCGACCACCCACCTGTCGCGGTCTCTTAGCTTTTTCTTCTACTACTACTATTTTTTACTACTACTACTTTTCATTCCTTCAAAGACGCGAACCGCGTCTTTTGAGGACGTCCCACGTCGGACTCGTCGGAGCACCTCAAGAGTAACGCGCTTGTTTGCGTAAGCTACGTTTCGCG
The DNA here is from genome assembly GCF_016802725.1 of Solenopsis invicta. Lineage (NCBI taxonomy): Eukaryota > Metazoa > Arthropoda > Insecta > Hymenoptera > Formicidae > Solenopsis > Solenopsis invicta. Next base: position 28,811,420 of record NC_052667.1, read on the forward strand.
CGATTGCTCGCATCGACATTGAGGAACTCGTTTGCTTCATTCTGCCTTAATCACCTTGAAATTTTTCTTTTTTCTTAACGAATTAATCTTGTGGCTGTAATGAATTAATATTTTTAATTTACTTTTAAACATTAAAACAATTCATAATTTTTTATAAAAAAATTATAATATTTTCAGCAGTAGAAAGCTATTATCAATCGTACGACAACTTTGATCGATATCATTTTTTCGCGTCGGAAATATTTCCTTGTGCAACGTTTAATGCAATTTTGTTATTTTTTCGATATATCAGACGGGGGCGGGGCGGGAGCGGGGGGGGGATTTGTCGTAAATTTGATCATATTCCGTTGCGTGGGAACGAATCAAGCTTTTATAAATTTAATGATTTATAATTACACATGTCATACATAATCATAAATAATAGCATGCTTCGTATTTTACGCTAGCACAATCGTCAAGAGAATTTCAATGATAAGTGAACTGGGAAGGTTTATGTATCATAATGCATTGACATTAATGATGTTGCTTATGCTATATGTAGTCTTTGTAGCTGCTTTTAATTTTCAGAAGATTACTTGGTATTGACAGGAAAAGTTACATTATTTTTCATTAAATTATACATTAGTGTTATATTCTATTGGTACAAGAGGCAATATATTGGATTGTAAATCGAATTAGAAATGAGAGAACGATATTACATTTTTGTAATGCTTGCAAAGATTGATAATCATTTTCTGTGAACAGTCGACTGTAAACTCGGTCAGATAATAAAAAGATGTTACGAATTACCTTTTCGCCTCGGAAAGAACTCGTCGTATGTCACAGTTATGAGGCGTTCGCCATTATTACGCTGCACTCGACGATTAGTCGCGAAGATGCACGTGCGTGCGTAGTGGCATGCGTTCGATAATTAGTAACAATTATACGCGTGACAACGCGACGAAGGTCACCTGGTCGTGGTCTGCGGAAACTCGCGCGAGAGTATAGGCTCATTATTGGACGCGTCCGTGCCTCGAGCCAATGCGCGAATCGATCGTTTCGCTAAAGTGACCCATATCTCGCGAAAAAGTTGAAAGAAAGAAAGTAGCGGCTGATTCGATTCCAAGCTATGGAATATAGTATCGATCGATTACATGCGTCTCGATATTATTGATATTATTGACTACGAAATTCAGTGGAACAGATCCGAAATTGCGCAGACTCGCGGAACGATGAATCTCTTCGATTCACCCGACTCACATTTCTTCTCGATTTTATTAACAATAAGCGATTTATTCTCGAGCGTTCATTTCTTTATTTTTTTTTTGCTTTTTTTCTATTAGCTAAATCACGTACCTCGATTTGTTTTAATTAATATTTTGAATTTTAAATTATCACGCAAAATGGTCAGGTAAAAATATGACTACTACTTACTTTAGATTCTATTCTTGAAGTTACTTTAAATTACCGATAAAAATCACTGTTTATTTTTTACTGCTCATTGTGCTTTTTTGCTGCTTATTCGTTTTTAGTTTTGATTTTGATATATGTCTTTTTTCGATATTAATTTATCAACGTGACATATGACATACAGCATATTTTGTCAAGACTGAGCGTAATCTTCTAATATACAATTTCTGTAAAAGAGAAAGAGGCGGGAGAATATGAACAAGTGTATCTATGAATTTAGCGTTTGACGAATAGAAATTTAGATTTGCCATTGCTGATGCAAAATAGAATAGCGATAGTTGGCAGTCTAAATTAATTTCATGCAAACTGAACTCTAGCATAATCTGTGACTTGTATGCGATAAAGCGATTCGAGCTGCGCGCCGCATCGCCTTGGTCGGATTCGATAACGTTTCGTTTAATTAATTGACTGCTAGGAAAGATATTTTCGTGCTAGTTTTGGAGATGGTTCCCATATAACATTTTGATCGAAAGCACGATATTTTTTTTGCATTGAATTTTTTATTATATTAAATGAATAAATGTAGATTAACGATTAATATTAAGTTAAAAAATAAATGATTAACTTAACTAATTTATTAGAGGCACGTCGCGCGCGTTGTCTCGACTATTAATATAATATAAATAAATAAATACGAGAAAGTAAGATTTTCAGAGTAAAGCAGCAGAGATGGCACGATAAGAGAATTTGTCACGGTACTATTGAATTAATTAATGAGATATTCAATGAAGGAATTTTTTTGTCCCGCGAGACAGAAGTGATTTGGAAAGTAACAGCTCGATGCTCGATGCTCGATGCTCGATGCTCGATGCTCGATGCTCGATGCTCGATGCTCGATGCAATACCTAAAGGTCACCCTCGAGAGCCTTCGGCGCGGCGGAGTATTCATTTAGGATGAGCCAAATAACCCTGGGCTTTTTCGCAACCCCGATAATAACGGGACCAACCCCGGTGCTGCTGGCACGTCGCACGTTCTCTGGCTACGTGATAATCTGGATACGTGTTTCGAGGTTAAGCGAATGATGGGGCGTGTGTGGTGTGTGGCCCAGCGCCACGCATCTTGGCATAGCTTTTTCGGCCACGCGATTGCATAATCGCGCGCGACGCGGCACTTACCCGGATCGTTCACGTTAGTCGTGCCTAGTTCGCCGTGCAGTCTCGCCGCGTATTTTCTTTTCGTTTCGAGCAGCGCGAGCTCCCTCGAGTAGTCGTAGATGGTTGTAGTTAGTGTTGGTTTAGTATTGGTAGTGAGATAGAGCGTTAAGATGATATCGCAAATTTCACTTTCCGACCAACATGTACTATATAGTATCATGGTCGTGGGAGAATCGAGATTCAAATAGCTACGTTTTTAAAAATTCTAATCGCACAAAAACGTTTAGTATAAATTTAAAATTATATCGCGTATCTTTGATAGAAAAGTGTGTCACTGTTGAACAACATGAATTTCAAAATTTAGTTAAATCGTTAATAGGTTTAATTCACTTTTTCGTGTCTGACTTTGCTAGGAATAATTAGTAACTGATTCACGTCTTACCAAAGGTTTTTAAGTCGCTGATGATGAATTTGTATTATGAATCACAATTCAAAATGACGAATCCAATATGGCGGATCAAAATCTAATCAAATTTAGCCTTTTTTATTTTGGAATTTTTACTGCTTTTTTGTATGTCATCAGCAATATTAAAAACCTAATGATGTGAATGTAAGTTTACGAAACAAAGTTTAACCATTTTGTAATTAAGTAGCGATTTTTTGTCAGCCTTACGTTGATCTTTAAGATAAAGATCTCAGACTCAGAAAGAACTCGCTATCTTAATTCTTATGGAAAATAAATGCATTTTTCATTTTTATCTCATTTTACGAATATTTGACGAGATATGCAAATCAAGAGGTGAAACTCACAAGGGTACTGGTTTTCTCATTATCTTTAAAATGCTCCGGAAGAAGTAGCTATCTTTATTTTTGTAGGATTGGGACATAATGTCCCATGAGAGCGAGAGAGGCACGAAAGGGTTAATAAAATCACATTTAATGGTCAGAATCTTGTTTTAAGACTACAATACCAACGTTTTACTTACACCGAGGTGACAAGCCAATTAAACATCTGCAATTTCGCTAAAAAAAAAAGAGGCGTTTGTCTTTTTATTTATGTTTTTTTTAAACTTTTCTTCATTCGTATTACATTTTCTTTTGTAATATGTATAAATTGGCGAGATGCAATAAATATATTCCCGTGATTTTTCCCGTTAAAGTTCGGTAAGATTGACATCGAGAGTGTGACTTGACGTTTGTCGATTCGTATAATCAGTTGATCTGACATTTTTATTTTCGTCATTGAATTTGTCCCTGTGTGTATATCCTCGGAAAGAGCGATGTGCCATTGCTATTAGCGACGTCACGAGCTGACGATCCGTTGGAGGATCCGTCATGCCGATCTGACTGGATCCGTAGAAGGCACGGTGTACATCATGGTAGCACGGCAGAATCGATCGTTAAGCTCGTTTAACGACAAAGTGGTCCAATTACATCGTTACCGCCGAAGCGAACGTCGCTTCGGATTTTCCACCATGTACGTTGCCATTGTTTCGCTTCTCTTCTTCAACATCTTCGTTTTTTGTTGTATTTTTTTTCAATCTATCTTAATCCTTATTATATTGTAGTCGCAAACATTTCATCGAGTATTCTGAGAATAAAATAGACGCGTTAAAATAAGAAAATATTACAGATATACGTGACAAGTACAGTTTTCGCTACATACGAGACATCGCTCTTTTCATCTTAATGTCAAGTTAATTTGATCTATCTATAATAACAGGGTTGAAAATAATGAATAAGATAATTAATCAAGTTGATGTATTTTGAATTTATCGATACTCGTGATACTTATGTTGTTCGATGTGTAGATTATTCGCAATCTTTTCTTATTTATTTATTTATTTTTTGTACAGATATCGAAGTACACGTTTAATCGACGAGTTATATAATATAAAATTGTTTATATAATCACCGAATTATTCATAGTCTCTCGCAGCAGGTTCCATCTTTGACGGGAAACGGGAAACGGGAATCTCGAGCTTTTGGCACGCGTCTTCAGCGTTAAGGAGCAATGAGACAGCCGAGCGTGCACGCACGCGGATTGTATAACGTCTGGTGCGACTGGAAATGTCGAACCGTTTCTACTTGGCTTGCTGTTTGCGGCTAGCGCTGCCGTTGCAGTTACTACTGGCTGGCTCATGCTTCTGCTCTAGGCGGGTTTAGTCGCAAGCAGCTCTAGACGTCGCTTAGTCGTTGCGCGTATCGCTCGCGAGTCGCATGGCGCTCATTTGTGCTCAATTGTGTATATTGTACATATGTAATATTAATTTTGCGCGATTAATTTTTTCCTTCACAATTTTTTCTTTCAATTTCGACGCGAAGGACGTTTCGTTCGTTGACCTGGGTGTAACGTAACGTAAAATTGCATTGTGAGACATCTAAATCATCCTTTTGCATCGCAATTACATGGCAGGGAAGATGTGTAGTACGCTTCGATTTTTAAGAATCATCTTAAACATTTGACGAAACTCTTGACTTTGGGAGCAATCTTTGTTGACGCCGATCCAACTCTACAGTTGTATTCAATTGTGTGACAGATTGATCGTTTGATCGATTCCGTAAATGTAAATCGATAGCATTCGACAATATGCGCACGCGCGCTATACTTGCCGAGATTGATTTCTATTCCGCCAGCGGAGATTTACTTGGCACGATAAATTCCGCGCGCTCACGGTCCAAGGTCGCGATTGTGTAATCGCTATTGCTCTAGAGCAGGCCGACAGTGTACGTCGTGTACGCTGGTAAATCGCAATTGTCTCCTTGGTTCTCTCGACGAACGGTCGTAGCGAAATACGCGTCCCGTCGAAAGTCAAAAGTCGCAAGTCGTGCCGCATCTCTCTCTCTCTCTCTCTCTCTCTCTCTCTCGTCCGAAACGACAACGACCGATTTCGGATCTCTTGTTTCGCGTTTTTCGCGGATGGTGAATGGTGATTCTCCATTCCACGATCGTGGCGGTCATCGCTGGTGGAACTTTGGTCGACGACACGTCGCGCGCCGTTTCGACACATCCGATTGTCGATTATGCGCAGAAGGTCACGACGCGACGCGACGCGACGCGACGCCGCGCGACCGGTCAAACGGACTCACCTGCCGCGCCAGGATAATTTTAGATCGCGCGATGCACCTGTTGCAAACTAGGCAAGGTCGCACGAGTACACGATTGTGCAATCCACACGCTCCGCGTGTCTAAAACGGCCGTCGATCGACTGCATTCGGCAACCAGTCCTACTCCCCACGCCGCACGCCGCACGCCGCACGCCCCACGCTCGTCGTACGTCTCATGCAGTTGCACCCGTAGTGCCGCCGTTACCGCTAGCTAGTTAATCACGAGGAATAAGCAGCGATGTCGACAACGCTGCTGCACCGTGACCGCACGCTCTTTTGACTTGAGCGCGAGACGAGTTTCAAAGTGCATCCGCGCCAACAATTTTCCTTTCCTTTCCGCTCCTTTCCGCTCCTTTCCGCTCCTTTCCGCGGCTTCAATCTCAAGCACGGTTTTTATGCTGCGAGGCAATCGTGTTCTCGTGTTGGTCAAACTGGTGAAACATTTTTGGAAAATTAATAGTTAAATTAATTAAGTTTCTTTCGAGATCGTGTCGTAATATTACGGGATTGATTACTGTATCCTTGATGCGTATCTGCGTGGGTGTGTTGAAAATAGCAATAGTGCGACAAGAGGTTTTCTCTGACTCTTATGTGAGAATCGGAATTAAATTCGATTCGATAATCGCGTTCCTCTGCAAGTTTGAGCAATCGGCGCGGCGGCGTCGCGATTCTCCGCGATCTAAAGGGGAAAAGTACAAGTGTCTTGTATTCGAACAGGCAAACAGGACACCTGTTTTCTTCCAATTCCAAACCGTAGACCGCGATTGATCGCTTTACTTTTGCGCTATCCAAGTTTATTACCCCTAATACGTATTCTTCGATGAATTGTGTAACAAGACGGTTGTTTGATGGATTTTAAATCGAGCTTGGTACCGAAAACAACGAACGCTCATAATATGAATAGCATAATCTCATAATTCTATGCGACGTCGTGTTATTGTTGTGACAGTACATGATCGGATTAGAAAATAATCGATGACAGATAATCGTTTGTTTATCGCATGATACTTCTTCCTCTTTGATATTAAATCAGTCCTCAGTGAGAGATAATGTGAAATCTGAAATAGTAAATCAGTTGGGTTTATAATTAAAAAATTACCAAATTGCTGTCAAATAATTTTATATCGGCGAATTATTTTGTGATGAGGAAAAGGAAAAATTCAAATTGTGCGGACGGAAGAATATATTTACATTATATACACACACACACACACACACACACACACACACACACACACACACACACACACACACACACATGTATCTATGTGTATGTGTGTATATATACGCGGTGCAGTGACCATACAGCTCTTTCTAAACATAAACGTAAAATTTTTTTTCGATTGTTCTACAATAATCATATATATTGAGATAATAAGACTATTTTGATAAAACTCGTTGGGAGAATGCGAAGATGAAATTAATTGAAAATAACGAGATGTTTCTCTCAAACTCAAAAGTGATCATGGTAACATCGGTAACTCGTAACGTCCTTGGGACACGCACCGCGGTGGCGACGACGACGACGACGTCGTCGTCGTCGTCGTCGTCGTCGTCGTCTATGAAAGGATTGGCTGTCTAAAAGCATCGAGTGGAGTTGCACCGACTTCGTCGGTGTGCATTAACGGATCGCGCCCAGTACGACGACGAAGAGACGCGTCTCGACGCCGGAGCGTCGTGGTACCGGGGACAGTGGCTGCTATTATTAGCAGCGTCGTTCTCTTCTCGTTTCGCGTTTCGAGGGGAAAATAGCATCAGCTGACATCCTTCTGGACGACACGGCGCGCCCGAGAAACTCTTAACTGCCGCCATTTTTATCATTTAGTCTTGAAGAAATTCGTGAAGAATTTTTCATTGTCTCGATTCATCGAGCACAACAGTCGCAATTGTCATTGCCATCAAGTTTTTTTTTCTATTTTTCGATTATGCCGTGGAGTGAAGATCTAATTACACGTTAGAGATAATCGCGTGACTTGTACTTTATTACATAAGTGTTTACATTTTCAATACCTAAAACACGTAAATTAATTGTGATTAGCTACAAATTCAACATTACTGTCTAATGAGGTACTTGCTTATTAATATCGTGATAAAAGAGACATTGCAATTTTATTGCAACTTGATACGAGGACGGATAAATTGGAAAGCAGATAAAGGGGAAAAAAGGGGGATAGACTGCGAAGATTAACGAGTAAAAAGAGCATGAGAGCGAGTGGAGCGGAAGCGAGCCAATACGAGATTACAGGGCAGTTGGGGCTCGTGCCAGATGCGCGTTTACACGGGCCCTGAATACTGTAAATGCACTATCTGGTACGACATCTCTTCTGTCGCCGTCATCAGCGATCGTGTGACAGGACGTCATCTTTTTAGCTTAGTTGTAACGTAGATAAGTGTGCACGATTAAAAATTGACATCAATATACATATGTACCAGACTGCGCGGTACCCCTTCGTCATCGAGCGAAAGTTGACCCATCACCTTTCAGATTCTTCCAAAACTTACAAAGTTTCGGATAATTCTGTACCGTGCATAATGTACAATATCTTTATGAGGATTCTATCTTGTTTATACAGAATTTTCAGGATCTTTCTCTTATATTAGTAACAATCTTGGATTTGAGAGAAAATTTAAATCAAAGGAAAATATCTGAATTGTTTTACTTTTATATTCGATTATAGTAATACGATTATAAAATAATCAGATTCAATTAAGTTTTCGGTAGAAAAAATTAATATTTTACAATTCAACTCTATTTTTTATCTTTGATTTAAATATTACTCTCAATAAGAATAATCGATATTGTTACGATAGAATTTATATGAATTATAGCTTTTTGTAACTCGCTATAAGTAGAGCATGGGAATGTATGTCTATTATTCTGTGTCAAATTTTTCTCTAAAGTACACGTATTATAAATAAAAGCGAAATAATAATGTGTCGTAATGTTAAAAGTATTCGCAAGTGTTTCTCTGGGGATATAGTCTAGAGAAATATTAGTTTAGTTAAATCTGCATGTATTTCTCAAGTATTAATGGTGTAATCGCATCGGTAATTTTTATACAGAAATCAGTTTGGAACAATACAACTGACGATAGATAATAATAATACATTTGATTTTTGTTGCGTAAATTTAAATTTTGGATTCTGTATCGGCGAATGAGTAATATAAATTTCTACAAGTAATGTGAAATTGCTCGGTAATACGTCGATGATTTATGGGAAATTGTCTATGGGAAAATCTGTTTGAAAACTGCACAATGTGTATATGCTCCAATAAATAAATTCTGCTAAAAAATAACTGTCATTGCCGCTTTTCACTCCGTTCCCTCCTTTTTGTTCCGAGATATGTATAATATCTCGCGGAGAAAGGGATGCAACGATTAAGCACGAACGAGTGCACGCTACACTGATAAATGGTTTTTTTTTTCCTTTTTGCGACTTCTTCGGTAATGACAGTTTCCTATGAATAAATGTATAATGGCGTTCGATCGTTTGTAATGAGAAATTTGTTAACGGAGGAGTGCTTGTTGCATATTCGTTTCATGCAACAAGACTTCGCATATATGTGATAATTTATACGTATACACAAGTACACACATGCACATTGCTTATACATGGAATCATATATTATTGTATCAAATGGCAATAAAAATCATCTAATGCGTTTTTCATTTAATTTCACCAGCGCCTTTACTAGTTATTTTAATTTGTAGATATAAATAATGTAGTTCTGAAAATTTTCTTTTTCCTATAGTATCCAGATGACGAAATGTGGACATCCACACAGTATTTGAATTATTTAATAATAATAATCGAATCCTATTTATCTTAGGTGAACATTAGTATTAATTAATATAAAAAAAAAAAAATTAAAAAAAACTAATAGAATAAACCATAATTCAAATTTAAATTGCATATTTGCAAATGGACTTGAATAATTTTAATTGAGAGAAAGCTTGTTTTTTCACTTCATCTATTTTCATTCATTTTATCTATGTATTATCGATCATCTGAAAGGTTTATAGATACAAAAAGAAGTTAAATCGCTCGACAAGCTGTCAAATTGCTCATCGGAGCAAAACATCTTTTTAACTACTTCAAAGTCAATATTTAACCGAAAACATTATCAGAAAAAGAAATTCATATGATATGAATAGATCGATATGAATAAAAATACATCAAAATTTTTAGATGATTAAAAGCATATTCGTATGATATACTCGTATGATATATTTTTAAAATCCCGCGAAAGAAAATTAAATATTACGTCTTTGTAATTTTTAAGTGTTTTAGCAAGTCTAAACGTTAATTAAAAAAATTTTTACATTTTTCAAAACAAATTATATATATATATGTACTGTTGTCACAGCTATATTTGGTTAAAAAACTATTAGATATTATTTCATAGCTCTCTTTAAATGGTAAAATGGAAAAAGTGGGAAAGGGAGAAAGAGGCGAAGCCAGGACGGACTTGGTTAAAAATAATTGACTCTGATGAGAGCGTAGTGCCTCTTGGAGCCAGAGATTCGACAGAAGCAAGGTCGATCGTTAGGAAAATCTCGTAACACATGCGTTCCGAGTATTCCCTTTGACATTTGCGTATTTTCCCTTCCGCCTCTCGCAGACCACGCAAAATTTGGATTTCAAGTACGTTTCCGCGATCATGTATATGCACATCACGAGTTTCACAAAATGCATTTTATAAGCGTTATTAAGATAATTACAATCAAATACACAATCAGATTTAATGTTGATACGTTGAAACGCAAGGATTCTATCACTTCTGAGATATTGGAGTTAATTGGTGTTATTTTTTGCGTATACTTTCAAGTCATGGAATGTCTAGTTCCAAGATGTCATTATAATAATTATGTAAGTAGTCAACTGATTGTCAAGTGATGGAAAAAGTTTATTGCTGTCTCATTGCGGAATCTGTGCAGTCGATATAATTTCGGCGCTTAATTAATATTTTTCCACGTAAGTTTATGCATTACTTATTATGGAAGTATCATGTTAATTTTTTATCTCCGGTTTGCGCTACAAATTGTTTCAGTAATTGTCCGCAATTAATCTGATTTTAATGAAATGTAATTTTAAACGATCATCAGATCACAAATGCACTAAAACAAGAGTATTGCGATGAAGCAATAAATTTTCAATCATTCATCGACGAAATTATCGATTGTCATAACAATAAAGATAAAACGGAAATGACAAGAAGAAGAAAATGATCATCAGTCGAGCTTGAAGAGCGGTTGAAGAGAGTATTTGGAGGCTCATCGGTTCAACATCTTTTTTAATCGTTTAAAGGAACAACTTCCTTTAGCGATCGGCATGTTGGCAGTGTGGTTAGCTGGTTGTGTGGTCAATCTATATACACGACCGCTATCGGCACTGCAATTATGACGGTCGCAAATCTGCTGCTACTATGAGAAGCGTTATTGACGACCTCAGTGGAAAGTTTCATGCGAAATATGAGAATCCTTCTCAATGCTTTGAAATTTAATGGCACAAGAAGAATATTTATGCTGTGATTCCAAGTTAAAGTTGTTATTTAAAAATTTGTTTTGTGAGGGAATCAGTCTTAATTATACGTGTATATCAATGCTTTGAGGGTTTTAGCGTTAGAGTAAAAAAAAAAAAAAATTTATAGGAATAAATATATGCTTAATTTTAGGTGGCACATTTGAAAATTACTATGCATATTAAGGCGCATTAGAGCACATCATAAATGTGTGAATATACATTATACTGTACGGACGATGCAAACTTACAACTGATCAATTTTTTATTATGCTTACAGATCAGCCTATGTATCTTTCGGAGGTCTGCTTATGAGGCTACAAGGCGATGCAAACAATCTACACGGCTTTGAAATTGACCAACACATGTATCTACTAATGAAGAAACTTGCATTTTGATATTTCTTGCCATACATTGTTAATTTTTCATTTGTCAATTTTTTCTCAACAAATATATCTCTCATCGACGAAATTTTCGTTTTTCAATATGTAACACGATTTATTAGTCTTTTTACAATAAGATTGATAATTTATAATATTTGTATGAAATTTTCTTTTACTCCAAAGATTTACTCGTGCACATTCATATACAATAACTTTACGTTCTAATTAAATTATCGATTAACTTAAGTTTACTACTGCCATAATTATTACTAGAAAATTAAGGAAATAAAAATAATTTTTATATGTAAATCTTTCTTATTTATCAATTTCCGCTATCATTAGTTGTAAATTGTAAAGTAGTAATAATTTGAATAATTCTTAAATGGAAAGTTTTTTTCTTCAAATCATTAACAATTATCAGTTTTATTTTGAGTTAAGGGTTTAGAAGATAAATACGAGATTAATGAAAATTCCTCTCGGTGCTAATTAATATTTAACGAGAAACAAGTTTTTTGGGGATTTTTCTAAAGAATTTACTTTTTCCATTTAATTGCGACGATTTGTAGGTGGGGGTAAGAGTAATGCAAATATTGGATAAATGCGAACAATTTACACGGTTTTGAAATAGATCAACTAATGTGTAATTATTAATAAGGAATCTTTATTTTGATATTTTCCATCATTTGAAAACTTTTTTTTAACAAATATACTTCTCACTTTTTTCCTCACGAAATTTGTATTATGTGTTTTAATGTGTACAATACGTTGATTGCTGATTTTTTTTATTCTTTTTATTATATGAATTTACAATATTTGTATGAAATTTTCTCTTATTTAAAAAAATTACTCGGGCAAATTCACATACAATGATTTAACGTTATAATTAAATTATCAAATGACTTGAGCTTTTGCTAATGTTACAATTATTATTATAAAATTAAGAAAATAAAAATACTTTTATATCGAAACCTTTCTTATTCACCAATCCCCGTTACAGCTGTCATCAGTTGTAGATTTTGGAGTAATAATAATTTGAATAATTCTTAAATGGAAAGATTACTTTTTAAGCTATTAATAATTTTCGAATTAAGAGAGTTCGGAAAATAAATACAATAAAAATTTTTCTAAAAAAATTTCTATCAACATCTGATATTTAACTTGAGAACAAGAATTTTTGCATTTTTCGAAGGAACCTACTCTTTCCATTTAAGATTTCATCACGGCAATTATATTATGTAGGATAGGAGGAGCAATGCAAATCTTGGATGTTGACCAAATCGCCACAAAGTACATCACCCACCAAGTGCGCCATCAAGAAACAAAAATAGGAACCAGGTATTGCATACACTTCTCTATTTATCCACGTGTTCGTATACACGCTCCTGTAAATACACATATATTCTGCTGTAATTAGCCAACCGACACTTTGTATACTACTAGGCTCTTAACGATCTTATTTCTTTGACGATTTATCTCTTGATTTTCAAACAATTTTGTGTTAAACAAAGGAAGAATTAAAAAGAATTATGGTGTTTAAATTATATTTTGTAACAATGAATAAAAAAAGAATATACCTTCGTGTAAGGATACAAGAAAACAAACATTTTCGGAATGATGGAGAGAAAAATTTTTAATAAAAATAGATCCACGATGTTGGATCGTGAATTACACGCGATTGTTGTAATTAAATATTTTGCACTCTCTCTTAATCAGTATATTTAAAATGAAACAAAATCAAAGGACAAGATATACATTCAGATTTTTATTGGACCTGGGGATTGGACAGGATTAAATGAAATGGGCAGGGAATTTAATAGCATCAACGTATATCACGACGAGCGGACGAAAGATGGACTTGGCGATGGTTAATTTATGTAATTAAAGTCTAGGTATTCCTGACCTTGCGTGCGCGGTTGCAATGCTGCGCCCTTGCGCGATGCAATGGAGGTGCAAGCGACAACGCGTGGGCTTGAACGCATCTCAAATGGCGGACGTCGCGCGCGCGATATTGCGTAACATCCATGATCATGCGCAAGATGGCCGATGCTTAATAAGGGTCCGATTCTAAATAGATTGGCCCAATGACATATAATTCGCTCTTGTCTGCCCGTCGTTTCGTTGTATAAATGCATCTTGCTTATGCGAATGAGAAATCGATATCTCGAATTCAATCGCAACACCGAGGTGCCATTTGATAAAACGAATTTTTAATGAAATTTTTTTTATTCCTACTTAACCGTTTCGTGATGAAGATTTGATAAAGTTGTATATAAAATTAACTCTTTAATAATGACTATCTTAAGCGTATAAAATAAAAGTTGTGAACTTTCGTCATTACATAGGCTTATTTACAAGTACCTTCCATTGTTTAATCAATACGTATTCAGTTTTGTAGTGATGATAACGCGTAAGCATTGATCAAACGATGTGCAAACGGCAAGCCCCTGTTTGTCCGGGCTCCAATCCAAAGAGCTAATAGGTTGTGTCGAGAGCGTACAGTTTTGTAGTAAACTGACATTACCCGTAACGCCTTGTTCAATCCCATCAGCATCGGTAGTTTTTCTTTTTTCTGGATAATTACTGAAAAACAATCAATTTTCAAACATTTTTACAAGATGTGAGATGCAACCATGTTGTTTATACAATATGAATAATTTATATATTTTTACTATTTCCAAAGGCAGATCGTTCCTCCACCGCCACACGTTGCGAATAATTCACGATTTTGTGGCAAGTGCTTAACCAGCCATACTGTTGACTTGTGCGCCTAAAATCAATTGACAAATATATTATTAACGTATATGTACAGAGAGAAAGAGAGATACATTAGGAAAGTATATATTAATTTCTATTAATTTTATGTAAGATAATACCTTTTCAACAAGATAGGCAAAACCTTTCTTAGGATGCTGAGTCTTCAAATCAAAGAGATAAAATTTGGATTCTAATGTAGTAGCGACCAATTTATTCATGGGAATATCCTTTCGGTCAAATTCAAGTCCACAAACTCCATTTTTCAAATTACTTTCCCATCTTAGCGACATAGCTCTTAAGTCAAACATTTTAACATCTCCATTATCGTATCCCGCTGCTACTACTCTTTCTTCAGAATTGTAAGAATTGCCAAATCCAACTGACCAACAGTCCCGTCGACTTTCCCCTTCCTTTGGTTCCATAACAGCGACTGGTCGATTCTTTTGCCTAGGATCCCACACTTTTACACTTCCATCTCTGGATCCAGTTACTAATTCGGGTGCTCCACATCCTATACTGGCACCTGCCACTCCGTCAATGGCATTTATAATCTGTGTGTGAGCATTTGCTGTATAAACTGGTATCGAAGGATCTTCTAAATTGTAAATATTCAATTTACCCTGTAAAGTTAACTTTCATGATTTATGAGTTCATTGGACATTGCATGAAATCTTATCGAATATGAATATTGATCATAACAGGTATCTGTTAAAATAATAAAAGAAACCTTGAAATCACCAGTAGCTAAGAATCTATCACGCAGACTGGAAGCTTTGAACGTTCCGCACTTGATCTGATTGGATCTCTCTATATCCTTGACGAGCTTTAATTCACCACTAGATACTTCATAAATCTGTATAATACCGGTACCACGAGGTCGAGAGCCCATAACTACGAACTTTGCGCTGCATGGTATCCACTTCGCATCAAATAACGAATAATCTACCGATTTTTCAATGTGACAGATTATTTGTGGTTTCGACAGTTTATCCATGTCTCCTTATCCACGAAGATATTTCTTTGATTTTAACATTACCAAGAAAATTTACCCCGACTTTGACAGCATTAGACTGCTTGTCTATAAATAAACTTGTACGCCATCTAGAAATTAGGTACTACGTACTTTTTAGCGAAGACTCAAACCCAAGTTAGCGAACGCTCACTGGCGTTTGTGTAACAGATATCTGTATTGTCGACTAAAAAATTTTTTACCGAATGCCGAATGTAACATATATACCGTAATGAAACAAAATAATTATTAAAAAATTCAAAATTCAAAATTAAATATTATTATCTGACATTCAAAATATTTATCAATTCTATCAAATTTATTAAAATTAGTTAGAATCGTATGATCAATATCGATCTAAAGGTTATACAATTAATTATATACATATAATATTTATATAACTTTATAATAAATTTATTGTTGTGTATTAATGAATGGTTGGAACTTGTATGTTAATTACTAATGTATTATTTATTATAATGGAAAGTAACGTGGTTATATAGTCGTAAGCTAAAAGGTTGCAACACATTTTCTTTGATGGTAGATGGTTCGATGCTTAATTGGTTGGATCCATAGGTAAGGACCAATGACGTTCGCCGTTTGATGAGCAAGTCTACATTTCAAAAACAATCGAAGAAAATGTGTTGCAACCTTTTAGCTTACGACTATACATACAAGTGTCTCTATATTTCTATGCGTTCCGACGACAAGTGCCGATCGTCGAATCATGAACCACCTCTGAACAATTTTTTAACGCAGCAGACGCTGTGAGCGAAGACCTAGTTGAGAACCGCTGCGCTGAGCGTGGCGCTGCGTGGCGCTGCGTGGCGCTGCGTGGCGCGCGGTTAGGTCGTCTGATATGCTAGCTTCAGCGTCACATTTCGTGCAAGAAAAAAAGTCACTTTTCGTTATCATTGTTAGTGTAACTAAAACTTACCGACTTTTTTAAGTGTGTTTCTAATTTATCGCTTGCGGCTGACTGTTTCAAAAATAGACGATCCGTGATATTTGATGCCTCTATTACAAGGTTGGCTCGTTCAAATCTCTGTCAAAACTTATATAAGATTATTCGCAAAATGTTTTTAGACTAACCACCTTGGCATTTTACAAAGTTTATTAATGTACAACCTTGTTTCTTATAAACTAAATTGCAGTAGTATCGAATGTTTCTACATTGTTTCGTAATATCATCCATTATACTTGTGACACAAGCTCCGTTTGTCTAGATTGGCATTGATCTCGTTAGTAAACTTCGATCAATAATTTTGAGTAGCTCTTATTTTTTATAGCTAAAATGTTGCTAACAGATTAAATGGCAAATAAATGTCTTAATAAGTAAACTATCACTTTTGAGATGTTCAGTTTTTTATTTTGCAAACTAACATTTTTTATATGACTACTACTGTATTATGAAGTAATTAGTGTTTCAGAAAATTAAGAATTCAATTAACAAAATAAGAAGATGAATATCTCGGGAAATAATAGATTGCAGGCTATCTTTATTAAAACTTTTGTTACTATTTTTTTTGTAATTTTTCTCAATTTTAAAGTAAAAGTAACTATACATATTTTTTTAGTAAATGTTTGCTATTACTTTCTTTTAAAGCACATTGTATTATTATTTCTTGTAAATAACTGTGTGTCGAGATCAATAAAGTATCTCCGTTAAATGAGGTTGTCAATTCTTTTTATTATATGTCTAAGAAAAGATATCTATTAGACTCTTACCACATTGATCAGTACATTATCTGCAGCATCTTCAGAAATTTTTTCTTTTAAATGAGATACTAATTCTGGCAATGTAGCAATCCGTTTTAGAAGTCTGTCGTTATGGAGCACTTAAACACCTTATTCAACTGCGTTTCTTTCGATCCTCTTCTTTAATAAAATTGATTACCCTTCTTGCATTTTTTGGTAAACTAACATTACTAATATTAATTTCTGAAATATATCTAGGCTGTGCAAACAGTTTATTATTATTATTATTATTTTTTTTTTTTTTTTAGAGAAGAAACGTTCTCTTTGCAATCTAAAAATATAAAATTTTTATCATAAAAATAATATTCATATTATTATCTTTTATAATCAGTATATATATTTATATTTAATTTACATGAATAATCAGAAGTTAAAACTTTTGATATTGGCTGAACAGCGTTATCATATTAGAGATTTGAACTGAACGTTGTTTCACGGTAACTCAAGACAGAGAGAAAGCATTAGTACTGTAGCAATATTGTTCAACACTGTTACTCGATATGCCGGTAATTCACGTATCATTTATTAATCTATTTGCTTGTGTGCATAAGCTTGAAAGAGAGGTAAATAAGAGGAAGTAATAATCTCAATAATTATCTAAATACGCCATAATATGCCGTATGAGGTATTTTAAACTACTTATTGTGTGTAAAGAAGAAAATGTATTAACATGAGTTTTTCGTACTATCTCGAAGTTCTTCGTAAAGTTATAAGAATATTGCAAAAGATATACTTCCGCTCGGAATATCTAACGCCTAGGAATAGTGGAAAACGAGGAAATAGTGGAGAAGGAGGAAATTCATCTCTATACTAGTATGAAGGGGATTACGCTAGAGAAAGTAATAGCATTTCTGAAGGTGAATTTGATATTTGCCTGTTGTTGGCCAGTAGCGCGGGACGCGACAAAGTTTCAGATCATTTGTAACAAAATATTTTGTTCAATTTCCGGATTGCACGGAATATTGTTAGTTGTCGAATTAATATACACGATTATTTTCCGTATTGAAAATATTCTTATGCTTATGCAATCAAGCTGTGCAGTGGGTATTATATTTGAAGTTCCGTTGCAGATATTACTATTTGCTCTCCAGCATGATCGTTTACAAGTAAGAAATAAAAATATTATTTATTAACATACTACTAATTAAATAATTATTGTTTTAATATTTATATATATATATATATATATATATATATATATATATATATATATATATATATATATATACTGGAAAGAGATGTTTCTTTATCTTAATTTTCTTATTGAAACAAAATGTACTATTTTTACATTTAAAATTCAACTTACAATAAAATACATTTAAAACACAATTAAATATTGTTCTTTTGGTTGTATGTAGGCAATAATGTTTCAGTTGGAAGATTTTTATCAACGAGCGAAATCAGAAGAAAAAGATGTATTTCAAAGATACATTAATAAATACGCACATATTTATATAATAACATATAGCATGAATGCCGTAACTTTGCTCGCTTCAATTCTCGAACCATTATTTCATGGATCAGACGCATATCCGCTCGTAATAAAATATCCGTTTTCTGTTGATCAGCAACCGTTACATGCGATCGTGTATTTCCACCATTCATTCGGATTATATCAAGTTTATTGTCAAGTGAGCTCTAATATTTTCCTTGCTCTTCTCTTATGGTTCACATCGGCGCGATTTGAAATATTGAACAATAAATTCCGAATGGTTACGAAATACTCCGAGTGGCAAAGCTGTGTTAGAGAACATCAAGAACTCTTAAGGTATGTCAAAAATTTATAAGCACATTTAACATAATTAGAATAATAAATAATCGAAACAATAATCGAAAATATATAATTTGAAAATATTATAAGATTAAAAAAGTAAAATAAAAATACTATAGGTAATACAATAGATAACGTGTTAAATAACATTTATTTATTTAAGTTAGAGACTAGAGTACGAAAAATTACAAAAAAGTCATTAGATATATTGTAAATATATTGTTTGAGTCAGATTTGCCCAACAAGTGAGCTTATCTATTTCATACGTAGTGTTATCATCGCTCGGAGCTAGTACTTATTCGTTAGTATTTGGAGGTGTTACTATACTCAGTGTATGTGTGTAATTCTTTAAATTGTAATCTTAAATAACAAAATATATATGTACACACACACACACACACACACACACACACACACACACACACACACACACACACACACACACACACACACACACACACACACACACACACACACACACACACACACACACACACACACACACACACACACACACACACACACACACACACACACACACACACACACACACACACACACACTTGTACATACATATACATTTTATTAGAACAAATTAAGTAAAAAATAATTTACATTTTGTAAATTTACATATTAATTCTAATTTAAGTATGATAAAATAATATCTTTCATAAGATATTAATTGTAGATTATTGTTAACATTTTTTTTTAAATATTAGCGATTGCCGTTATCCGTAAAAGGAAAGTTTGGTATCGCATGTATTTCATCACTAACGAAAGTACTTTTGTGTGCATGGCCAGCTGATTATTTAATGACCATAGTAAGTTTTGAGACGAAATAAATCAATGAAATAAGGCACCATAAAAATGTGTCAGTACATACAAAATTTCAAGTACTTTTTAGAGTTCTGATGTTGGTGAAGCTGTGTATGATTCGTTATGGTACAACCATAAAGTTGATTCACAAAAGCTTATGTTATTCACGTTGCTCCGCTCTCAGCGACCTGTAATTATAACTGTTCCCGGTCTATTATCAGCTTTAACATTTCAACATTATTCATCTGTAAGTGAATATATTGTAAAATTACTTTAATATTATTATAATTTTGCTTACTACATTTTTAATTTCGTAATCTGTATATACTCGTATTGTATTGTACTTTGCTTTCTTCACTCTCTTTTCTTCTTTTTTCTTTTCTTAGCAAATATTTATAATTTGTAGATAAATACTAAATCATAGATAATAATACATGATAATGACATACGATTGTGCACATATGTCATTATACACATGTAGCATAATTTTCCTTAATATACCTTAGTTATATTTACGAGCTATTTTATATAATTTTACAGTATGTTTCGACAGCATTTTCGTTCTTAACAACATTTCGAATGATTCTTTCCGAAGATGATACAAGAAAAAGTTGATTTTTTGGATTTTCGTAAGTGCGCAAGAAATAGAATAAAAGAATACGCTAATTTTATCTGCAATAAAGTTTATCTATTAATTTCTTAAATTTCTATAAATTTCTTGTCAATTACATGCACAAATATTAAGTTTCTTATTTATATTGTGCTAACGTGTAACGATAAGTTAATACAATACAATATAATATTATCAATGTTATTTAAAATAATATTTTAATTAAATATAATGATGTATGTAAATTTAACTAAATACCAAAATAAGAAAATCGTTTTCCATGACTATATTATTTTTATTAAAAATAAAAGTGCAGATTTTTAAACATGAATCTGTAAGCATATACGTGTACTAATAGCGAATGCCATAATAAATATGATTAAATAAATTATTAGGCATATTAGCAACATGCCTAAGTAAGTATAGGATAATTGTAAGTATGAAAGCAATTTCTCAGAATTTTCTACCATTTATATAATAGTCTTTAAATAATCGTTTATTAATATAAAGCGCATCAAACATACATACAACATATTGGAGTAATAAGTGTGGAAAGAATTGATAAGATGACGATCTTATATATTAATATCAAAAATATTTGTACATATTGACGGTACTATTAATACGCGCTTCTTCACTATTGTATCATCTCCAAACTATCCTATGTTAACGGTAAGGATTACGTGTTCATGTAGGAGTGGGAAATTACAACTAACTTTTATAATTGTAATTTGGCGTTTGCTGGATACTTTATTCGTTGGTTTACCTGACCATGAAAAAAATTTTATGTCAATGCACACGTGTATCATGCAAGATGTAATAAGTTCTCTCTTGACAAAGTTAATTCGAATCACGCTGTATACATAACTGTAATAAAATGGTAATATTTAACAATTATAATTGTTATGGTCGATACACTAACGATGAGAAACTTATTACATTTTTAGGGCGGATTGTCGTTCGCTTGTTGTTGATCATTACTCATTATCAATTGCCGCGAAAAAATATATAATATAAATCGCACAAATCGTAAATCGATTTATGTAGGGTTAATATGCATTGCACCTTCATCATTATTATAAAATTTGTAACTATTGAACAAAAATATAAACATTGATTAAAAAATTGTATACAATATTTTCAGATGTGCCAAATGTCTCTATTTAACTGAATTTACTTTACCTCGAGTCTATACTACCTTTATTACGATATGTTGTAGTTACAATAATCCCATGAGAGACCATGCAGTTTCACTTCACTGCTAATTATACTTCACTGTACTGGGTTTAATTATTACTAGGCAATTACCAGTAGCGAAGAAGCGTCTGAAGATGTTTGTAATACGCGGCAGTATTGTGTTCGATGCGTATGATTAATTAAGCGATCTTTGTCTTCCTACACGATGGGAAATGGCAAGATGTCTAATCGACGGCTTATAAAAATTACCCCTTAATTTTCCTAGTAGTAATTTATAGTAACCTCTGAGAAATCCAGTGATGATAAGAAATTTCTTCAAAAATTTCAGTTTACTATAAAACCCTTTTTGTTTGAAGTCTCTTTGATAATAATAATAATGTTAATATAAATAAAATAATAATTCAAATATTGTTTTCATGAGTAACATAAACTTGAAATTAATGCATATGGTTTACTAAAACATTGAAACATTAATAACTGCACAAATTATTAAAATTGAAATTTTGCGATATATTAACGATAACCAAAGTTCTTTATTATATATACACAACGTATACGTTAAAAATTGACCTAATACAATTACTTAACCAAATAGTTGGTTAGTAAACATTGTAATAAACAATGTTCTATAATAATAAGCAACGTTGAGGCTTTCTTAATGTTTCGTATACATTAAGATCTCTTGATAATCAATGCACCCTGCACCTCCGAGGGTAGGCTATAACCCTGCTTATATCATATGTACCGCACGTATGTACATTATTCGGCGCCTCGATGATAGCGTTATTATAGTGTCTACTCGCTCGCAAATTATCTTGGCGATATTACGCTAGGGAGTGATAATAGCTTATACAAAGCTAGCTTGAACTTCCGTTGTGTTTTGTTCATGTTTCTTAAACATGGAGGGAAAGATAACGCTGGATAAGGTAATCGTCTTTCTGAAGGTATACTTGACGTTCGCTTGCTGTTGGCCTCTTCCATCAAACGCGACCAAGTCCCAGAGACTCGTTCGCAGTGCCTTCCAGTGCATCTGTCTGACGAATTCAATAGTTTTTGTCATTGCGGCGATATGGACACTCTGTAAATACAGTGACAATGCGCTTATGGTGATGAAATTAGGATGTCAATTGAGTGCCATTGTGCAAATTCCATTACAAATGATACTATTCGCGATGCAAAACAAACGTTTGCAGGTAAGATTTTTGTTTGTGTTACGTTGATAGAGAGTGTTGCAAGTTGCAAGTAAGTGTTCCATAACTTGAAATCCCTGCATTATATCTCTGTATTCAAACTTGTCTGTATTTATAAGATAAACTGTGAAATCTAACGTTTCAATAATGATTCTAATGTCAATCAAGTTATTTATTTAATAAAATAAACATATATTCTTTAAGCACAGAAATATTTGTCATATTTTTCATGCTACTTTTTAAAACGTGACCAATAATTAATTTTTACTCCGTGATATTGAGACAATTATCTATTCATACATTTTATTGATATATTTTGTATTTATAAACTATAATAAAAGAACTGTTAATATGAGCTCTAACAATATAGTTTATCGTTTTGGAAATGGAGAATTATTATCAGCAAGCCCAAGAATATGAAAAAAAAATTTTCCAACTGTATGTCGACAAATGCAAACCATTTTATGGTAAGTTTATGATAAACGCAACATTCAGTTTTAGCTATCGAAGCAATTGTTTAAATAATAAAAGTCGATTATCGGTAGGTAGCATTCTTTGTTGGTTGGCAATGACAGGCATCAGTGTTATATTTACACCTTTATTTTCGTCACAATCCTTTCCGAGTGAAGCGGAGTATCCATTCGACATGGAATCTCAACCATTGAAAACTATCATTTATGCGCATCATATATTAATCGCTTATCAAAGTGTAATACAAGTTAGCACCAATACCTTTCCCGCTCTTCTACTTTGGTTCGTAGCCGCCAGGTTCGACATTTTGTCCGTTCAATTTCGTACGATGACAAATATAAAAGAGCTGATGAAATACACACACGAACATAGGCTATTACTTAGGTAAGTACTTATAATGTAGATTTGAAAAGACAAATTTAAGAATTAAAAGAAAAAAGTTAAATGCGGTAGTTGAGAAAATAATTACGTTTTCAAAATTCCCCGGATATTTATAGATATGCAAGAGAAGTGACGCGTGCAATTCGTTACGTAGCGTTATTATGCGTGACTTTCAGTACCGGCGCGGTAATATTCGGTTATCTTACTTTTATGAGTGTAAGTATATCTCGTTATGTTTTATCACTCATTGCTTACACCTTATAAAAAGCAAATTGCTTGGAACTTGTTAAAATATTTGTTTCATGTGCGTTTAACGTAATACATATAGTATGTATGTATTGATGTATTATTTATGTTATTTTTTTTCCGACATTTACGCGTCAAATGACATATCGCATACAACAGCATGCCCCATTGTCAGTGAAATCGACATTTCTTATGATAGCTTTTTGTGGCTTTGTGGAACTCTATATGTATGCCTGGCCAGCTGACAACGTAATGAGCACGGTTAGTTATTTACATAAAGTAACTCGTATAATTACATTATATGAGTATACATCCCAGTAAACGACAAATGATTGGATTGGATAAATTCATATGAATCAAGTTTCTGAATTCACGAAAAAGGTATTAAATTAGAAAACATATATATCAATGTAATACAATAATTAAATTAATTATAAATATAAGAAAATTTTTATTAAAAAACCAATTAAAAAATATTGTTTGCTCATTGACGATGTAGATCAAGGTTTCTTCATGTATCGATCTGTTTCGTCTATTTGATATGAATATTTATGTTTCTCAACGATACGTGATGCACACAGGACTACGGGACGACATGCCTTTTTCTAGACGTCTTTATGACGTCAACGTCTATGTAAAGTCGACTTGCAGTCAACTCTGAAAGTCTGACTTAGAAAAGTCGATTTACAGTCTACATATGGATGGTTGTGCTGTTAGGATAGTTAAATATAATTCATTGCATTGTACATTGAATATGATACCAAGAGCAAATAACCAATTTACAATTACGAATTCAAATGAAAATAGGTTGCACGTGTTACTTTTATGTACATGCATTGAATAAGATACAGAAAGCAAATAGCCAATCCGTAATTATTGATTCAATTGGATTACAGATAGAAAAGTTTTGGATTCAAAAAATCCAAAAACTTGATTTAATTTTGTTCCATTTAATAATTTTAAATATTTTAAATATTTTTCAATTTCTCGTTTGCTGGGATGACAAAAATCTAATTTTTTTGTTATGTATTTAAACAAAATTTTTATTAGAGTAGCGACATAGCGTCTGCCGTCTATGAATCATTGTGGTATAATAATGATCTAATTAAAACGCGAAAGATTTTGATATATATCATATTAAGAAGTCAACGACCCGTCACCGTTTCAATTCCATGTGCGTTACCAAACTTGTCCATGAATTACTACGCATCAGTAAGAAATTTCATCATTTTACGTATATTAATTTTATTTCTTACATTCCTTTTCTGCATTTATTTTCTCTTAGATTTGATTATTACTTTACATTTAAAATTTCATTATATCTCATTTTTAGTATATCTCGACAGTATTCTCGTACATGGCATTTATACGGGCCCACGTAATAATGAATCAAGAGTAGAGAAAGAATTAGAAAGGTAACAAATTTAAGGTAAAATTATATCAAATTATATCTTTTTTCAAATGCCTGTTATGTAGAACTGTAATGGTACAATAAATATATATTTGTTACTAATAGCGATTTCGACTAATAGCTGGAGCACACCGGTTGCACATTTCTGGTGTCGGTGCAACTTTTGTGTTTGGCTAGTCAAATAATTCAGTTTCTTAATGGTGCCGCGTGTTCGTCTAGACTCTCGATGCACCTCACAAGTGCATATTGAGTGTACACGAAGTGGACCTGAGAAAACAGTCGGAGCCAGTTTGTGTGCCACCGATAAGGTGGCACACCGATGTGCCCCAGCCCCCAGCCGAAATCGCTATAAGAATACTTATACATGATAACCATATGATAGAAAGATTAGAGATATGCGAATAGTTTAAGAATATCGAATCATCGATGATTCGATGCGCCCAATCAAAATATCAGATCGCTGAAATTTTGATTGCTTTATTTATATCTTTTGCGCTACCAATCTTGTTTCAGCGCGTACTGTGCGTACTATAGTACATGATAACGTTCGTGTCTGACTGGTTTCTGAAACTTTTATAATTTTTCTATAGATATTTCAAATTTTATAAACTATTTAAAAATTTGTCCAGTATTGTGTAATGTTAGATCGTCTTTATAAATTTATTTCAATATCTCATAGGTTTGTATCATACTTTATTTAACAGAATTTAGAACAAAATTCGATTGTATTTTCATTGTCCCATTGTATTTTCTTAATGAAACGCGATAAAGTATTATCATTTCGATAACATTGTAAATTGTGTAAAATATGTATTCAATTCTCATTTATCAATGTAATATCTTTACACTTACCACTGTCTAGTATCTATTATAAATTTTTACTTAACACATTATTTTTTTGTAATTATTTTTTAAAATTCTTACGATTAATATTTTGGTTTGATTAAATTTTATGTTAAATGGATCTGCACCGTCATTGAAAACTTTATTACATTTAAATTAGTATATAAATCCGCGAGAATTTAATTCGAATCAAAGAGATTCGATTCGATTCGATACGATTTGATATGATTTGACCTTATAAATATATCCTTGATTCGCATATCTCTAAGAGAGATCTCGTTACACACATAAACAGTTAAATTATCAATAAAATTATACGGCATTTATAAACAGCAAATATTATTAATTAATTTTATTTGTAACAATTAATATTGTAAACTCTAACATTAATTCATTCAGGTACATTTCTCACTTTGTATCTATCAAGCAAATTGGAACGCATTGTATGTAAATACGAGTATAAACATATATGTTATTGTGTAACTTCTAAGTTTGTCTGTCATTAAAGAAATATATAATTTGACATAAGAATAAGTATATGGTTAATATGTAGTATCATAGTTTGTTCCCTCCTTTATTGTACAGAAAGGTTTTGTACAGAAAGGTAATCTTATATGATAATAATTCTTATAATATCATCTTAATACAGATACATTCTCACATCTAATAATTATTTTGTTTCATCGATTCTTTTATCTTACGTGTGTGAGAGAGAATTCCACATTTCTTATTGTTTTTTAATTTCTATCTACAAATCGAAAACGTAATGGTCTATTTGGTACATTTAGTATAAGAAATCGACTTTGGATCTCAGCGTAATCGTACTCAATTGTAAATTCTTTTACCAACTGTAAAAAACAAGATATCTCTTCATATCACTTCTGTATTATATTTTATGTATTATATTTCTGCGTAATAACGTTGTGTGTAAAATCTATTTACTTTTGCAGTGAGTAACATCATTTGTGTTTCAGCCATATTTTTTCCTAGACATGATCGTACACCATAGCCGAAAGGTAGACATGAATACTCTTGATAATCGCTATGCACGTATTTATCCTGATTCAACCATCTTTCTGGTTGATACTTTTCAGGATCTTCAAAATGTTCCTCACGCTGTGATGTTATTTGATTGGCCATTATGACGAAAGTCTAGAAAATAAAAATTATTCATTATACTATTTCTAAACTCGAACTAACATTTACAACTTACTCCTTTTGGTATCGTGTATCCATGTAACGAAATTGCCGACGGTAATAATCTTGTTAAATAAGGAAACGCTGGTCGTAATCTTTTAGAAAAATATTACGTTACATATAATAATTTGTTGATACATTCAATTTTCCTATAGCTTTTTTATAAATAATAATTTTTAACTATTGACTTTTTAAATAACGCATTTTAACGTACTAAAATAATTTTCGTATTGTCATATTTTCCATTACCTGAGACTTTCTTTTATGCACGCTTTTAAATATGGCATATTTTCCAAGCTTTCCTTCGTCAGAGTATACTTCGTTTTCGACAAAACAGACATTATTTCATTATACAACCGTTTCTGCACTCTAGGATTCTTCGCTAGGAAATAAAGTAGGAATGCCTCGCAATTAATGACCTGAAAATTTACAATAGGTTACTTACATTCTTATTTCGATTATATTAAATTATTGCATATTACAGCTTGAACGCCTAAAATAATCATGTCCATCAAGAGGATAGAAATGTCGTTTGGATGGATACGCTGAATCATCATTTTTTCGAGTAACGATAAATTTCTTTCTTCATTCGTAGATTTCTCTTGTTTTGTCATCGATGAAGTCTGCAGCTTATTTTGAGTTTGCTGAATATATTTTCCAATAACTCTGGAGTATAAATTTGTAAGTAAATGCCACTCGAAAAATTAGTAAAATATATAATTGAAAACAAATGTTATTATCAACGCAGTCATATAAATAATATATTACGTAAAATTATAGTTACACACACACACACACACACACACACACACACACACACACACATGTGGCGCACACTTGTTTAAATAGAAGCATGTTATTAAGGTTTTAAGCTTTGATTTAAAGCTCTTAAATTTTTATGACTTACTCGTCAAGGATGTCGCAAGCTGCATAAAGTTTTTTGACGAATGGAGTTTCGAAGAATCTCCACACCTGAAATCCGGTTTCGCAGCGACTCATATACGTGTGTGCAGTATTTAGCGCGTTAATAATTTTTGTGACTTCTGAAGCTGATTTTGAGGTAGAATCAAGAAAACCAAAGTGATGGTTGAACATGATCACATAGAAACATTCCATGCCCCATGCGGTGAGTTCTCGATGAAAATTTGCTGGTACCTGTTGTTCAAATAATAACTGTACTACTTTTCTTAAACTATTGTTAATTATATATACAATAAATTATTCGTCTTGCTACATTTGTTTGCTCATTTTTATTTTGTCAGATCTTAGTTTTATTTTTTAATTAATCAAAATTATAAGTTAAATTTAACATAATTTGTATTAATTATGTGCATTATTAATTAGTTATTGTACAGTGACATACCTCATCTTGACGATTGCGTATATTACGAATTCTATTAATAAGTTCGCCGCACACTGAATCCAGTTTTTCAGTATAATCGGAAATAGTTTCATGTAACGGTTGATCAACTTTCTCTTTTACTTCTAACCACTCCAAACTTTGTCTGATATTTCATAAAATTCATTATTAAATTATTACATTAACAAATGTCTTATAAAAGAAAACTACAAGAATACGTACATTATAACCTCTTGCATATTGAAATTTATATTTAATCATTCTATTTTATATTCAATAATAATTGTATTAAATTTTTTCGTAATTGATTATGCATTATACTACTTACAAAGAAAACGCTCCGGCAGAACGATATTTATGATGATTAAGGCGGTAATGTTGAAGAATATCGATACCACTACGTATGGGTGACTGGCTCTCCCGATTGAAAACTTTGGCTATATGCTCAGGTCTAAAACGATTGATGAATCAACTGTTGGGAAAAACATAAAAATTATCATGTCTCACCTGTGAATCATTATTATATCATTCACAAGCGGTCCATTAATTCTCACGATGCATCCATATTCATCAAACAGATATTTAATTGGTGTGACGTTGCGATTCCAGGATAATCGTCCTGCAATATAATATATTAAATTATTCTTATTGATTGATCGATAGCATTAGATTGTAGAAAGTTTTCTCTTTTATACTAATTATTTTGTTTTAACCACTTTTATTAGTCATTGTTTTAATTGTTCTAAAAAGTTGGTTATAGTAATATTACTTTACTTTTTGAAATATCGAAAATAATTGTATACGTATGGTATTATATACGTATATTTTACAATAAAAATAAATTTTTTTTATAAAATAAAAAAAATATTTAAAAAAATTTTTTGTCTACTACAGTAAATATACAAATACATAAATGCATCAACAAATTTTAGAAACTTTTTCATACATTTTTCATATTTTTGTTCATTTTTTTTTTAATCTCAGGAAGCAATTTGTCCAAAATTTGAAGAACCAAAATTGATTTTTATTCTTTGTACATTGTTATGAACACAAAACAAATTTTTTTATTATATCCTTGATTCCTCAAAATAAAAATATAAAAATAGAAAACAGTTCTTCCAATTTGAAGCAATTGAACTTCAAGAGATCGTACCCTCCGTAAGTCTGCTTATTAACAGACTGCAAAACAGTTGCGTACCCAAGAGTGGCACGTATCTCCAATACTTTTCCCATAATTTCAGAATCATTGGGCCAGGAATCTCTTCAAACGGTAATGGTGTTTGTTCTATATGGATACGTGGCATAGCTTTGGATGTAGGAATATTAATACTTTCCGACATCTCAGAATTGGAAGGTTCCAATAACGATATCGTCTTTGTTGATGTTACCGTTGCGTTTACCATTGGAATTGTATGTGATTGCATGGAAGCGGCTGAAATAGAGAAATTTGAGATATAAAATTAACGGCCAAATATTAATTAAATTATTATTAAGACTATGACAAATTATACGATTCTCTTCTTAAAATTTGCAGTGACTTGGTTTATCTGTCATTTTATGTAAATTTTTGTTTGAAAATTATTAAACGTATGATTATTTGAATAATCAAGTACTATCTTTCTCACTTATTATGTCATTAGAATTGAGTGGCATGCTTTTTCTTTCCTCAGTAGCTGCTAATGTATCTGCTAGCTTCATCGTTGAGAAGAATAATTGATAGAAACATTTTCCGTATGTCTGCGATGAAAGATCTCGAGCAACAAAGATAGATTTCATTAAGCAACGTATCATTTTGCTTTGCAATGATATTTTTATACTATTAAGGCCTGATGTTACACCCTAAATCAAAAATACAGTATAGCATTACATATAAGAAAAATAAGAACACAGATGCAAATTACTTAACGTATATATACATTAACATATGCCTAATATATTAATAGAAACTTAAACTTTTCCTTATACCTGTTAGTAAATATTGTTTAGAAAATGGAAAGACTAAGTGAAATTGCCAAATATTATCTGCATGCAATGACGATTGAGTTATTACATATGTTTACTCCGATGAGAAAAGAAATAATAAACTAGTTGCCATGGAAGCACATGTCGAAAAAAAAACTGAAATTCGTATTAATGATAAATTCATTCTAGTATTAATATACATATTTTGAAATTTTAGACAATAAATAATAGAATTTGTAATACACGCATATATAAAGTTTTGTTAATTATAGTTTAATAACAATCTATTTATATAAATACAATTTGATTATATCGTAAATTACTCTTATAACACTTTTGTAATAAACAACTTATTATTATTTATGTTTAAGGTAAAATATATTGCATTATTTTCTCTTCTAACAGAAATTATATATAATACATAATTGCACATATTAATAATGCATTTATGTATATGCATATTGATATCATTTTTATTCATTATATGTTATATAATATATAATCATCTCGTAATATAATTTTTTTGATAAACGTTTACAAATATAATTTTATTTTAAGGTGAAAATTATTGTAAACATTTCATAAATCTAAGAATTTAATCGATTTCTATATCTTCTTCGTCTTGTTGCGTCGTATCACTAGTGATAGATTTAACTAATTTTTGCGGAAAATCTTTCTGCGTAGAATCTGGACCGGCTAACGCAGCGTTTTCGCTTTCTCTTGTGTGCCGCCACTTCATTCGTCGATTTTGAAACCAAACTTTCACCTAATGATGCAAAAGAGGATTTAATATAAAAACGTTTTTTTTTATTATTAATGTTTTTTGCTTTAAAAGTCTATATATGGGTAAACAAATATTACATTTTTTTTTATTTTGCAGGATAAGGAAGTAGGTATATCAACTTTATTTTATAAATTGTACCAACCTGTGCATCGGTTAGACCTAAAGTCGCTGCCAATTGTCTCCTGTCTGGTTTCGTAATGTACTTTTGTAGGGAAAATCTTCTTTCTAAACCTTTCCGCTGTAGAGAACTAAAGACAGCTCTGGACCACGATCTCTTTCTTCGTGTGTTTGTTTCTGAAGAATTTACCGTTGAGGAAGATGAAATAAGTGCTGAAAAGTGAATATTTTCTAAATTTGTCGCATAACAACTTCATTTACAAGATGCGCGTTTTTCATTCATTGATTAATTAATCGCGTTACGCGCAAAATGCAGCTTTGTGTTTTATAAAAGCTGTATTTGCGTATAATATGTGATTAATCAATCGATGTATTAAAAATTTTGCCTAATTATACTGTACGAAACTAATATAGACTTAATTTTAAATTTGCATTAGATGTGCATTTGATAATATTAAAAGATTTATTTTAAAAATATTGATCAGACATCATATAAGTATATTTAAAAAAATTTTTTTTTAGAGAGAAGTTCTTACTTCTCTCTACTTCTCTCTATTAAGTATACTTGCTTTGAAAATATCAAATGTTCCTTGCGAAGGAAAAAATTTAAAAAATTTGTGAATAATTAAACGAAGGTAAAGAAACATCACGAGAGATGAATGGCTACTCTTAGCTCGATGAGTGTCAGTTTCTACAGATTTTAGTCCGAAGAAACCCCGGAGATGGGGTACTTCGCGCTGATTTACGATCGCACGAAATATACAACATCTGTACGTATTTAAACAGTGTAGTACCTCCACTCAAACCGAATTTATACTTCGTAGATAACTTTAACATCATAGTTATTTTGGGGTTTCCGTGTTGATCTCTGATCATACATTTCTAATTTATAGATTCTACTACATTTGATAGATTCTCTTTATACTGTTCAAGAAATTAATATAACAATTTAAATATGACTCGAACAGTTTATATATTAATACTATGTAAAAATATAAAAAAATACGTCTAATAAAAATAATTACATTTTTAATAATTTGTCTAACGGTTCGAAAATTGATTTATTTCGCTATGTTATATATTCATCATTATATTATTTTATTTCTATTTACTTGCAATAAATATGATTGATTAGATTGTGTATGTAATTGTTGAAGAAATAAATTTATTAAATATGCACTCTTTAATATTTTATGTATTATCTGCTTATTCCTTCTTTTATTTTATTTTACACAAAGTTTACACGTACGTATCGTTAATATTGTGAATTGCAAAGGGGATCGAATAAGGAAGCATGGGGGGGGGAGAGAGAGAGAGAGAGAGAGAGAGAGAGAGAGAGAGAGAGAGAGGATAGAGAACAGGAAAAGTGAGAGAACAGCTCTTACAACGAAAAAAGAAATAAAATATAGGTGCTACCAGATTTCAGCCAACCGAGAAAACGTGCATCGAAACCGCTGTTTACACCATGCGTAAACATTGGGTGGCACTTAAGATGTCGTTTAAACACAGACAGGAAACACGTGAATACACTGATACGTAAATATTTTGCTCTACTTGCTCTCCTGAATATCAGAAGGACAAGATAGTATGTCCATATGGTAACATTTGTCAGTGACGTAACTTGCGACGCTCAGTTAAATCTTTTCAAGATATTCTTATAAATTTTGTGAAGAACAAAAAAATTTTGCCCATATTCAAATTTATTCAGTTTTAATTAGTCAATAGTGTGTAACAGGTTAAGCTTTAAGAGATAAATTATAAATGATAAAATTATATTTAATTAATTTTAATTAGATTTGATTTTATAATGATAGAACACAAAAGTTAACTCAAAATTCGTACAATTTTAATCATCGGAAAGATGCAGTAAATGATAAACTTGTTTCGACTCTAATTTTCAATGAGAAAAGATTATTCTTTACGAGATATATAAAAATATTCAGTAAGTAATTACAGGAGACATTAGGTAGTGTAAAAATTAATTTTTTTTTTCTAATGCAAATTTTGAGCAAATGAATGAACAATATATGTCTAATTTATTATGATTTACCTCTAGGTACAGGACGTAACGGTGCCGGCCGATATAAAGTTCCTAAATTCTCCATTAACCCGGTATAAGATGCAGATGTGATGTTCTCAGATAATGACGAATGAGCATGCGGAAATGAAATGCATGTTCTGATATTTTCGCATCGCTCGTAACTATCGATGCAAGGACACCGTATTGGTTGTATTGGAGGTTGTATTGGAAGTGGTTTAAGAATATCTGTCAACGTATCGATTTCGGTAAATTAAAACTTTTATAATATGTATAAATAATAATATGTACATTATGCAATTGTAATAGTGTAGAGCTTCATTAATATTATAAAGAGATATAAAAAATTGTAATTTTTGTTTAAAGATACGCGTTAAAAAAAATTAATGTGTATACATATTTGATTAATAGATATAATTTTGTATGTAAGTTATCTCTGAAAAAATTTGTCCAATAACAAGTTACAAGTCAATTACGATAATTATATATAAAAGTAAAAAATTTTTTGTAATAAAATTTTATAAATTACAATTTTTGAGTGTTATTAACTTTTACCTGTTTTTCTTGGGCAAATTTCATTTGATAGTATGCGATCCATGCCAAATTTCAATTGTTTAGGACAATTATCGTTATCCATGAGAGTATTAATGTCGTCCATCGTCCTTTTTACAAATTTGTTAAAAATCCACACGGCCCCTGCGTTAACTGCGCACTTTATAAGATTCGAAAGTCCACAATTTCAATTTTATGCGTATATCTGCTTGTACAGAATACAAATTTAAATACCAAATTATTATTAAAAATAACATAAAATTAATTCTACAACTATTATATTACAATTACTTCACTAGTACATCGCTTTAATTCAGCACTTTCTTGAATCACTCTTTATGACATTGTTTTTAAATGTACATGATAATGATGTTAAACACAAGTTTGATAAAAATAATTTTAAGAATAAAGTTTGCATTAATTTATTATAGTGAAGAATTATCACTTTCGCAAAAAATATTCGAAGGAACTGTAGAACAGCATAAATGTGAATGAGTGAACGAGACTCTGCCATGTTCAGAAATTTCTGGCTGAAAAAATCACCACTGCCAGTTGTGATTTAACTGGATTAACTGGATTGGTCCACGAAAATACTGGTAGGCGGGACTACGAGAAGATTGGTCTGGCCAAGATGATGTGTCTCGGATGCTGCGAGATATAAATGTCAAACTTGGGTAATATTATCCGTAAGAGAGAAAAAGTTTTGATAATAATAATAATAATAATAATAATAATAATAATAATAATAAATTGTCTTTTACATACGTTGATTTTATATCGTCTATTAATAAATTCTGCATGTGTTATCCTGTTTTTAATTTCTTTAATTTACGGCATATTTGCATCTTATTGTTTACAAACATAAATTAAATATTTCTTAATTATTTTTTAATATAAAATCTTACAAAATTTAAAGATATAAAAAAATGAACATTATTTTACAATATTTTTAGATATTCAAACATTTTTTACTAATAATAGTACTATTAAACATGTTTTTGTTTTAATAAGTTGTTTTGATACAATTCTCTAGCTAATGTGAGTGCTTAAACATGGGTAAATCAAATGAATATAATGAATATGGAAAATGATAAATGTTTAGAGAGTATACATATAATGGAGTTATATACGTATGCTCCAAAAGTCGATGTTATAATATACATAACTTAATCCCTTAATTGATACCATCGGATATGAATCGGTCACGTAATCAAACGGATTGGATTTCGAAGAGCTTTCGCACGTACAAGAATTCGCATATATCGATGGAACAATGGTATAAAGATGGTACGTATGGTCGATGATATCTTTACAAGAGCCATATGGTTATCTTTTACGTGTAGGTCTGCGAAGTATACAGTCACTTAGATGTTTATTTGAAGAGCCATGTTTGAAGCTGCCTCTCTACCCACACGCTAAGAATATTCTTCGAGATATGTACACAGCGCGGTCTTCTATTCGATTTTATTAGGTTTTAGGATTTTCAAGAGTCTACAGATTTGTGTGATAAGCACTTTTCGAATGAAGTTAATCGATTGGCAACACAATTTTAATTACGTTGTAAAAGCTTAAAAAAATTTCTTTAAAAATTTACTAATTTAATTCGTCGTTTTAATTCGTCTATTCATTTAGACTCTGTTACGATATTTTATATACCATTAACTCTATAATAAAAAATTAATAATTTAAAAACTATTAGGAAAATAATACTAATTATTAATTTATTTTTTTAACATTTTTATTTATAATCTTGTTGTATTGGTTTATAAAATATTTGCTTTGATTTATTATATCTATTATATCTATTATATCTATTATATGTGGAGTTGGTTATATATTTTATTGTTTGATATAATCATATAATCATGAATAAATAATATATTATTATAGAATAATGTACATGATTTTTGATCAATTATACAAGGCGTAACTTCTTGAAAGCATAATCATTCCTTCATAGAGTTTGTCCGTTTCAAAGTTATTCTCCATTGGATCAAATATTAAAATGTTCCGTTTGGGGCGGTTTAGTTTCTGTAGGCTTTGCAGATTCTAAGAAGAATTAACAATTATTAATGCTTAAACTCATTTTTCAAAAATCAGTTTGTATTCTTATCATAAATATCAAAACATTTTCAAAGAAATATCACCAGCTTTTATATATATATATATGTTAAAGATCTTTTAGAAAAACATACTAATTCTTAACATTCTAAAATATAACAGCTAATCTTACAGTTTAATGACGAAAAATACTGTTTTAACAATGATATATTTAATCGGAGTAATTCTTATTATTTCTACATTTATTAATAAAGTCATAATAAAAACAAATAAATTAAATAATCAGAAACAATTTTTATTATACATATATTATTAGTTTAAACATAAGAAATTTTGTTTTAACTATAGTATTACCGAAAATACGACGACATTTCCGTTTCCATTGGACGTATTGCGCTGAATCGCTGTAATTATGAGTGTAAGGAGATAACCACCGAATGCGAGAAAAGAGAGTGCAGTTACTGCTAGCTGAAAGATTTTTGAAATCTTCGAGTCTTTGCCTTTTTCATCATAATGTTCTTCGTATCGTTTTATAGGCTTCTTGTTATTTCTCTTCAATGCCATTGGCATCGCCATTGGCAGCGTCAACGGAAATGTTCTGGACATGTTGATATCTTCATTTTCATTTTCATCAGTAATGTCTATAAGTGTTACAATAACGTATATCTTACATGTATATTTTTAATACTATCTTAAAATAACGCTTTGATAACTTTTTTTTTATAATAATTACAATAATAAATTATTTAATGAAAGATTTATAATCAAAATTACCATTATTATTTGCAAGGGAAGATTTTATATGAATTAGTTTATCCATTGGCAATTCACTTAAACTGCGAATCTCGTTTAGATATAAAGATGATTGATCTCCAAATGTCATTTTTAAAATATAAAATGCACAAAATATTAACAAACCGCAATACATAGCCGAGTAGTCTGAAATTTGTGATTAAGATTTGTGATTAATAAATATAAATTTGCACTTTAGTTTTTGATTATATTAACATGTATAATAACTTACTTTATGTGGCACAAACACGTACTTAAACTATTTCAACTGGGAGTAGCAAAAATTAAGTAATTGTATCAAATTATTGTATTTTTCGTGCAAATCGTTTTTAATTACAATAATGACTATGTAAACGTTGAATATTACTTTTAGGTAGAGAACTTTTGTCACTTCAATCAACCTTCTTACTGGCTTCTAAGAGGAACGCAACTAAATCGTGCTGCGAAACACGGATGCCGTTTTCTTACGCTTGGCTGACGAAGCAAGAAGAGTGACAATCGCATAACAAGCTCAACGGGGACTTTGTCGGAGCAACGGAATAGAAATAAATGCATAATTAACGCAAAACACCCGTTATAATATCTGTTTTACAAAAGATCCTAGGCAGTAGTCTCAGTATCGTTGAACAGTTTGATTCAACAAAATGTCCAGCTTCTCGTGCTTTTTCTTTTGTGTCCTCTGGATAACTACATTTGACGAAGTGCAACTCACAAAAACTGAAGGTAAGCTTCTTTTTTTGTTTTCTAAAGATGCAGGTTTTGTTGTAAATTTCAAATATCCTTTGGTACTCGATAATATCAAAATAAATGTTTGCATGAGCAATATACTTTTGTAATCTCAGATGTTTTGGATAAGATAAAAGCAGGATTACAGTATGCAAGTAACTATCTAGAAACGGCTAAAGACATTGCCGATCTGGTGTCTAAGAGTTTAGGCCATAAGCCAAATCAAAAACGAGGAGAAGATAGAAACGGTGACAAACAATCATTTGGTCCTTCAAATTTCGTTTCCGCATTCTTTCGACTTATTGGATTTGATTCAAAAAAGGTAGCAGCAGTCGCAGTTAACAGTGTTATATTTCTTGCACAAATGGTAAATATATGTGGTCAGATGTATTATATTATAAATAATTTAAATTATATGGTAATGACATTTATTTTATACTAGATATAATTTTGATTATTTCTTTTGACAGATAAGCACGCTTTTTGGACTGAAATCGCTGCAAAGTAATATTGCCAGAAATGTGGACGACGAAAAACTGGCTTGGGATCCGTTAAAATTTACTTTAGAAAATAAAAATAAAAATGTAAGTCATTATATTATTATTATTATTATTATTATTATTATTATTATTATTATTGTTGTTAATATAAAATAGATCTATGTGTGTGAGAGAGAGAGAGAGAGCCCTATTTTGTTTTAAATTAAATAATAAAAGTTATTTTTTTTTAAGAATAATACAAGATTAAAGTGTTCATGTAATATGAACATTTTTAATTATACGTATACGTAATTAAAATTTTAATAATTAATATAATTAAAATATTTATATTTGCAATTTAAATAAATTTATAACGCATTTAATTATGCTTAACAGATCCAAAATTTAATTGATCAAGCAAGGAATCCGAATCTATCAAATCAGTTGATAGAAAGAATTACTAGTTCTGATACTGGTTGCATTCGATTATTACTATGTAAATCATCTCCAATCATAAAAGCAGCGCAAATTTCTCTCAATAATAAATCGCAAGATTACATGCATCGAATTATTGCGTGGTTGCCGTCTAAAGAGGAATTTGAAACAAGCAGCGACAAATGTGAAGAGAAACATACGGATTGTCGTTTATTTTCTTCGTAATAATTATTATTACTACAAGGAAGCTAGGAAACGTTTTCATTAGAAAACTCAGATATGTATTTATAAGTGTTACACGTCGGACAATAAATTCCAACACACAATGTTTTGCTTTTAGATATTATTGAACTTCTTTTCTTTTTTATATTACAGATTAAAATGTTTCGAAGATTAACAATATTTTTACTCTTTACATGAAACAAAATATTCAACACAGAATATTTTAAAAATTAGAGTACGTATGTACCTTATAAATGTACATGTGCAAATTTTTCTTTATATTAATATCTATTATTGTGTTGCGTATATAAGATTTACGTTGCTATATTATTTTTCATGGCACAACAATCGTGTAAGCACGAAATGCGCGACAATGATTGCACAATGTATAAATAGAAATAACATTGTAAAGATAAATCAAATACAATAATTATCATAATCTATGTTCATTTGCTGTATAATTAATACTAATTAATATATTCATTAGAA
This sequence comes from Solenopsis invicta, assembly GCF_016802725.1. NCBI lineage: Eukaryota > Metazoa > Arthropoda > Insecta > Hymenoptera > Formicidae > Solenopsis > Solenopsis invicta. The sequence continues at coordinate 28,850,649 of NC_052667.1, forward strand.
CGCATAAAAAATATTTACGATGTAATAAGGACGGCGCTAATATAAAGAATCTCTACACTTTGGAATCTAGAATTTATCTGTACTTTACTTTAAATTATAATTAACTTTTAATTCGTCTACTGTTACAATTAAATAAATTATTCTTTATTGTAATGTTAGTAGGTCACTGACATCGCATAATATCGATTACATCGATCTTAATAATTTTAAATTTATATAACAATATAATGAAATACGAAAATTGAACAAAACATTGAGCACATATAAATATAATTGTATATTTTATATAGATTGTCTATTCATATTGCTCATTTTTCGTTTATTAATGTTAAAAATTCTCATCAAGTTATCATTAATGACCGTCTTCAACGTGTGGCACATAAGTAAATTATAAAAGTTTATATTATTCCATATGATATCTTGCATCTCTTATACATATATATTCATCATAATTTATCTCAAATTTAAAAAATGTTTGTTGTGACTTACAATACTACACTATTTATATAATTTAAATAAAATAATATTCTGTCCACGTACGTATAATTTTATATCTCTTGAAGTTTCAAGTTAACATAGTGAAATTATATTAAGTTTTATAATTATTTAACCAACTAGACATTAGATCTACATTCCAAAGTGTGTAATCGTCAATTCATTTACATCATACATCTAATGAGATCACGACATTGTGACATAATTTATAAACGCTACATGTTTGTGTGTGTATATATATATATATATATATATATATATATATATATATACTTTATATATATATATATATATATATATATATACTTTTTTTAACTCTATTTTATCGCCTTTCTCTAAAAGTTGATTATAGTCAATATTTCGGAATAGTCGTCGTTAAAAATTCGATCGACCAACAAACATTTGGCATATATTCAACTTATTTAATACATATTTTACACAACCTACGCAATACAATATCTATCATTTACTAATTAAGAGAAAGTTTTGGCATTTGTAAATTGTTTAAGTATGGAGATATTTCGCGCGATCTTATTAAAAATGTTTTGTAAATAATACAATACTAATGTTTTGTAAAAATATTTTTTTTTTTACAAAACAAACAACATAAACATTAATAATTTGATTTAGATATAGATGTATAATAGAAGATACAAATTATATAGAAATTTGCAAAATATTCTACAAAATATTACGATGAAATATTTATGTTTTTGATTTACGTTTCATAAAATCACAATTAGTAGTTAGAATATTGCGCACTACGATATACCATACATTTTCCTTATGCAGTTAATTTTATACTAACGTATAATATACTACATAGAGTTATATTTTATATGTTACAAAGTTTTATATACTAATTGAAAAATCGATCTTGAAAATATACAGAGAATCAACAGGTTATAAAAAAAATGACTCACTCATTAATTATAATATGCAATTTATATCGCATAAATAGTGCGAAAATCTCGATTCTGAAATATGTATTTACAAGAGGGACTATCCATCAGATTCATAAATATGCATATATACGCCAACCCTGTATTATTAATTTACAAATCTATACGTATAATGTAATATAATAATCAAAAGTGTCAAAGTGTTTGTTATTATTCATGGATACACTAAATATGCAGGTGTGATAAAGTATTATGTACGTAAAATAATTAAAATAACTGGAAGACGAAAGCGGAAACTAAACTTTGTGGAATAATTTTTTCTTTTCAATTCTTATATGCAATAATATTTGTATGATAATTTTTAATATTTTGTTTTGAAGAATTCGTGAAAAAAATCAAAAGTCTTACCGGGCATAGTATTTTATTTAAATCGATATACGTGAATACTTCAATATATGTTTTTTGCACGTATTATACATATGTATATAGTCTCAATCTTGAATGTGACAAATGTAATTTTTATATATATATATATATATATATATATAACAATTATGTTAAACTGCTATACTGTTGATTATGATTTGGAATTTTTTTTATTAAAATTATCAATAGAATTATTTAAATTTTTATCAAAGTGCAATCAATTAAATTTCCATGACTTAAACTTATTAAATTATTACAAACATTGCTGTAAATATCTACTGGACTTTACGTGTATATTTATGTTATAATTATCACGTCAAATTTTATTCGCGCTCATATGTGAATTATCTATCACTCACACACACACACACACACACACACACACACACACACACACGCACACACACACACGTACACATAATGATACATTTTATATTCTCGTCGATAGTTTTGACGATTTAGCAAAGAGAGAAACAAGATTCTGAGTCACAAGCGAGCGCAAATTTAAGTTTCGTACAAATTCGATACGTTTATGTTTCAACTTGGAATTATTATTTTCAATTATAAATGATATTTTTCAAAATCTTTTTCAACGAATTCTTAATCATAATTTACGTAAAATCAATTATCTATAATAATAAATATTGCACAGTTAATAAATGATTCTAAAAAGGTAATAAAGTATTTAGAAATATCGTCATTACACACACCTCTCAATGGTAATAACAGTTCTACAACTTCAATTAATCATCAACTTAAAATTATTTGAGAATATGGATTAACTTTGTGAAAGAAAAACAAATTGGAATAATAGCAGTATTTTTATACGTAAACCTTTAAAGAGTCGCCTGACCAGGACTAATCAAGTCAGTATTTTCGACGCGAGCTTGGCGTAGCCAATCCCTGAGGTTTCTGGTCCTTTCCATCAAATTTGAGGCATTTCTCTCGACTGTACCAACGCTGGTGCTAAAACCGCTATTAGGTCCGTACTGAGCGATAATATTTTGAGTTGTGGTAATAGGAGGCTGTGTTGCAGTTAATTGAGATAGGATGTTAGATTGTATATTGGGCGTACCAAAGGCACCTAAAAAAATAAAACTTGTTCGTAATTATATTCGTAGTTTTTAATAGAGATAAAAAAATATTTTATATTACAAAATTTTTTTATCTCTATTAAAAAAGTTTTTTAACACAGTTACTTAAATCCAATCACGTAAATATACAATCATTATTTTTTTTATCATTTTAAAATACATTCAATTTATATTCACATAATATTAATTTATTAACTATACTTATACTGTACTAGTTCTGAAGATACTCGTATTTCACGTTAAATTATAATAATATTCTTCAACTTTTGTATAAATTATATTCTTTCTCTTTACCTTGCATGCTGTTAGGCTGCGTGGTGAGATGATGAAACCGCAACCAACGCAAATAAGAGTACATAAGAGTCGGTGTTGGAGGTATGTTACTGTCTTGACGCTTATTCAAGACGTCCCAAATCTCTCGTATTTCTGAGTTTAAATTCTCTAAACTCGCAATGATTTCAGTAGATTCTTGATAATGATCTAGTGGCTTATCTAGATTTCCAACAACAAACTATACAATGTAATGCAAATTTATGTTGTCAATTATAATAGTTATGCATCGCATTACATAACTGTACAACTTATCGTTTCTGATTTATCTTTGTGAAATAAGAGATATTATAATAGAATTTTTTTCATTTCTAATTGCTTTATAAAATTGACAATAATCTATGAAACAAACATCAGATATTGTACTCGTATACGAAAGAGTAACTACGTAGAAACATATTTATATATTTTTTTTACTTTTTGCAAATAATTAAACTAGTAAGAATTAATAGTACAGAAAAAAAGTGATAAATGTTTCTTGTATTTAAATATTCGAATTGTATAGAATACTATAAATTAAAGAGTATAATAATTCATTATTATTATTAATAATATGAAAACTTTACTTATTGCTAGAGCTCATTTGTTTCTAAAGTTTAATAGTAATAATAATTTAATAATTCAGAAACTTCTTTTTTATCTGCAACTCACCTATAAAAGTATCAGTACCTAAATCAGTCGAACTGAAACCGCTGCTGGCACTCGACATGTCGCTTAATTCATCGTTTTTAGTATCGTTTTCATTTCGCTTATCATTCGCCACTCGCTCCAGAGATTGTTCCAAGTGTCTTAGATGAATGATTTTCTCACCTAAAAGACTTTTGGTGCGATGCAAACTAATCTCCATATCAGAAAGTTCGCGTTCCTCCTGAATAAAAGATAAATGTTTAGAATTCGTTTACTTTTGATAAGAATATCATTAAATTTGATAAAAGCTAATTATTAAAAGAGAGTCTTTAGCACGTAGATGTTTATCTGTTGTATTATAATTTTATGTATTATAATTCTCGTTCCGTAATCCACGTAATCGACAACAGCGATTATACCTGCACCAGTTGTTCCAGAGTGGCTCTCCCGCTTCGTTGTTTCCAAGCTCTTTGCCTACCCTGAAAGGCACTTTTCTGTTGTCTCAGCGCCTCGCAAGCCCTCCTCACCGAATCCTTCTCCACATGCATCCGGTGTCGGAAGAACTCTAACTCCGAAGAGGCATTCGCCGGCGCTACGAAGGGAAGTAGCGTTACTTTCAATTTGAATCAAAGGTCACATCTTAAGGCTAAATTTTAAGCTTTAAATGTTAAAGTTTTAAAACTTGATATCGAGGTGATAGAAAAATGGATTTATAAAAATAGCGTGCAAAAGCAAATGAGAAAGACCGATGGTGCACTTACGGACCAGAGAAGAACGCAAGTCGTTAACCAAAGTAAAGTGTAAATAATCCTACGAAAAAAAGAAATAATGAAATTTAATTTTGATTATGTTGCACCAATAAAAATAATAGATACAAGTAACGACATATAACAATTCAGTTTAAGTGAATTATTTGTTTGTGTTGAATTTTTTATACATTCAGCAGTATCGAGATGTGTGTAGCTAATAATAAATAACAACAATTGTGTATTGTGTTAGAAAGTGAAATATTTAATAAATAATAAAATAAATATATGTAATTAATTAGAGGTAATTATAATCTCACTTTGTGTATAAATTATTTTAATAAGAGAGAAATAGAAAAGAGTGTAATGTGATCAAAGTGATCATATATTATAATAAAGTTGAAAAAAGTATACGTAAATATATACAAAGGTACGCTTATTTACAAATGTAAAGATATACAAACATATATATATATATATATATATATATATATATATATATATATATATATATATAATATTTAGTGTTTTGTGATTATATACACAAATTTTTCTAAAATATTGTAATAAAATATGAAAAAACGTTTCATAAAATTATATTTTATGAAATTCAAGATATTGTTACCGTACTATTTATAAAAAGCACATCTTAAACCATAACGTTCAGATCGTACAAAAGCTATACAATCTTTAAAAAAAAAAAGATGTAAAACTTTTTTTTTCTTGAGACATTCTAAAAAGTAAAACCGTTTTTCTTTTACAATTAAAATTAGGTAGTAGTTGAAACTGTATTTATATTTAAGAAATTAAAAAGACAGGAAAAAGTTTTCGCGAGCACGCTTTGCCCACGAAAAACAGTAAATTTTCGTTTTTGGTGTTTCATATCAGTGTTGAAACGATACAACGATAACATTTTGTTCAAACTGACTTGATTTCAACCTAATTTGAGATTAAAATAAAATTAAATGAAAAAATTTCGATTTGGCAAGGAAAATTAATATTCCCTTGAGAGAAAGCAAGTTAATATCTCTAATAAGTTTAAAACAATCACCTTTATCTTGAAAAGGATATCGCACCGTATAGGCCGTTTCGTTGCTCGGTAATTGGTCACCGAGATCTTCCAGCTTCTTCAGCTGTTTTCTAATATTTTCCACCGAATTCTCCACATTGTTATTATTACCGCCGTTCGAGCGACCCGCGCTCGAAGTAGCTTTTTTAGTGAAGCTCTTCTTTTTCTTCGTAATCATGTTAAGATTTGTCTCGCTGGCGGTGGTAGTATCGTCGGACTCAAATTTTGCTGCACTTTTCAAGCCAGTAGCAGCGGATGTGTGTTTCTGAAAGCCCGCGGCCGCTTTCTGACTCCTCGAATTTTCCAGAGAGTTTTGTTCTTCGACTTGTTCGCTCGCGCTTTGGCTGTCCTGCGATTTCGCGTTTGTTACTGGGCTCGAGCGCGCGTTCTTCAGCGGAGTACTGCGAGCACGATTTAAGGCCTATAGCCAGACATTAGGGCGAATCGTATGAACATGACAGAGTACCTTCACAGCCCGTTCGTATTCTTAACAAGATACGAACTATACGCGCCCTGCATTGCTCGACGAATAAAAATTCGACGAAATATAGACTGCGAAGGTACTAATGTGAAGATATTGATATGTGCAATGATATCAAAAATGAACGTGCAATATTGATGTTTTGATTTCACATAGAAAACTAGCGAGAATATATTTATATTTATATTTATTGATCATTATGGATCTCTATTTTCTTGCTTTTTCATCCAATCGATCTTCCACCAAAATTGATTTATGATATAAAAGTATATAGAGTTCTATATCTAAAAATTACATTCTTACTTCTTGGATGATACAGCGGCATGTTCACAAGGAAAGATCGAGTTTTCTTGCTAATCGCTAATACGAGTAGTTTCAGAGAAAGAGTAATTTTTAATTGTAGAAAATTCTCTCGCTAATTACTATATAAAACATCGAGTAATTACATTAAGGACAGAAAAATATTAATGAGATGTAACATGAAGTGGCATGCTTGTGCTGTACGCCGAACGTGTTTATATCAACAACTGCAGAGCTTGATTGTTGCACGCTGTTTTTCTTAACGATAAATTGTATTATACGTTATCAATGTATCGTATACTTGCTGAGACTGACAAATTGAAGTAAAGAATAATAACTATTTAATTTCATTGGACCATTGACGTGCAACCATTGTTTAAAAGATAATTACAAAGTAGATATTATTATTGTATTATTCAAATTTCATTTCTTCATCCATCAAGTTGTTCAGTCATTAATATAAAAGGGAAAATAGCATATAAAGAGTGAGAAGAAAGTCTCTAAACTTTCTTCAAACAATATTATTGCTTATTAGTGCTAAACTCTCTTTTTTCTTTATCACATGTCACTAATTTATTTCAACGTGTGAACGTTCAATATATAGGATATAGGTACTCGCATTGTACTTGACATGACAAGTTTCGGACGTCCGCTTGTATTGAGAAAACTCACTTTTGTTCCGACGAATCGGTCTTGTCCGTCCTCGTTCTAGTTGATGTCGATCTTTCAGTTTCCGAAGCCGTGGTATATCCTTCCTTTCTTTTGCTTCTTCTTTCGACCGCGAGACGAACATCGTTCTTCAATTTCATATACTTCTCCTTAAGCGCCGTATATTTGTCTTGCAGTAATCGTTTTTCGCAACGCATTTTTTCAAAGTCAATACTTTCTTGTTGAACAGCTCGCTCGGCCTGTTTTCTCGCTTCCTTCTCGGTGTCCCGTGCAAAATCTGCGCGAATTTCTTCCAATCGTTCTTTGTACATCTTACGAGCGAGAGCTTCCTAAAATCGTAGCGAATAAATTCAGACCTCTTTTCGATCACAAGTAATCATAAAGGTATAAATTTGGATGCAATGTACATAAGTAATCTAGCTATTAATAATCATGTGAGCTATAATGAATTTATAATAACAATTTTAATAATAAATAACCTTTTCTCAACATTTTCTTCTCCGTATATACATAATTTTTAAACCATTTTACATCTTAAAGTGATTCGGAATAATATGTACATTTAATATTTACGTTATAATACGTTTAATATTACAAGGTATACTTACATCCATTCTAAAATCTCGAAGAATTTCGGCCAGACATTGTTCGTGATCTTCGGTGAATTTAGTAATCTTCTCCCGTTGTTGCGTTCTTAATTCATTTCTTACGTCTTCAAATTCTTTTTCCAGTTCTTTCTTTAAGGTTTCGATTCTGTCAGTATGTTTCTTTCTCAACTCATATTCGTTCAGTTTTGCGAGCTTTTCTTCGCCGAGGTCACGTTCATGCTCATTTTCTAGCTTGCCCATCTCCTGACTTCTCAATTCCAAAAGTTCCCTTTTTCTCTCGTCGAGTTCCGTCTTTAAATTGGTTAATATTTCTTGTCTCTCTTTCTCATAGCAGACCTCTAGTTCCGTACGGACCTTTTTCAAATTTTCCATTCTAGCTTGATCCATTTCAGTGATCAATACTTGTATCTCCTGTTCTTCCTATAAAAAATTTTCATAGATTCTTGACGAATACACTTACTTTCAATTAAAATAAGATGAACATTTTTGGTTGAAAATACATTTTCAGGAAAATATATTTTCAGGACTTTGAAACACCGTAATATTTATAACATATGATTATTATTATTAATTCTATTGGTTTTTATTAAAAGTAAATGTTGTCCATAAAAATGAAAGAATATAGATTTAAGAGATTAATAACAAAAAATGAGCAAAAATTACATTTTTTTCTTTTAGAAATAGAGAATAGAGTTTATAAATTATATATATATATTAATTACTTTGTGAATTTGATAATATACAATAATATTGCGATAAAACAGAAATACCTTTCGTGCCATTTCCTCTTTCATTTCCTGCAATCTTTGATCCAGAAATTGTTGTATTAAAATTTTCTGTTGTGCAAAGTTTTCCTCAAGTTCCCTCTTCCTTTCCTGCAGCTTGATATCGAGTTCGATCCTGAAAGCTTCAATTTCTTCCTCGTGTTCTCTATTCATTTTCACCTTCATATCGTCAATACTTCGAGAATATTCCAACTTGGGTCGAACAAATCGTTCTTTTTGTGCATAATTCTGGTTAAATCTCGACATATCAGGTGACTCGTCATCTTCGAGTTGTCGATTTAATAAGCGATTTGTCGCGTGTCTTGCTTTTTCAAAATTTAATTTTGTTTTGCGTATATCATCGGAATCACTACTTTTTGCAGTGCTGCAATCTGTTTCGCTCTTTGACACTATATCGATGTTTTTCACTTTTTCACCTAATTTATTAGGCATATAATCAAAACTATTGTCCCTTTCTAGATTAGTCTTCGTCATTTGACTACGATGTTCATTTTCCGAAACGTTTTGCACGAGGAATCTCTTGCCAACTATTTTCGCAGTTTTTGACATAGATTTGACGTTTTCTATAGACAAATTTTGCTTGTTGCTTTCTGAATCCATTTTATTCCGTTCTTTCCCATTAGAATAATCATTCTTGTCGTCGACGTCGTCGTCGCCGTCGTGGTCGTCGTCGTGGTCGTCGTCGTCGTTGTCGTCGTCGTCGTCGTCGTCGTCGTCGTCGTCGTCGTCGTGGTCGTCGTCGTCGTCGTCGTGGTCGTCGTCATCGTCGTCGTCGTCGTTGTTGTTCTTGCAATTTTCTAACGTTGATTTCCACGGAGATAGAATGGAATCAGTAATTTTATCATTGATTGTAGCCGATATTCGTGGATTCTTATCTTCAGATTCGGGGTCCCAATCATCCTCGGATTCTGAATATGTGAAATTAATGTTGAATTCCTTTTCCAAGTCAAAGCGCACACTTTTGCGTTCCTCATCTAATGGTCTATCGTCTACCAACAATTGAATAAAAGTCAGGTTATAGTGACAGAATCATGTTAATTAAGAAATTTTTTTAATATAATTGAAATTTTTATTTTACGTGCTTAAATTATTACTCTCTTGCTTTTACTTGTAATAAAATATAAATATCTTTGTTTTTAAAAATATTGCATAAAGACGTTTCTACAATTTTAAGTAAGCTATGTTCGTCATACTTGTAAAAGATTGAAATAAATATCAAGATAAGAAGAAATCACAACATTTTAATAAGTTATTTAAACACACACATCTTACCATCTTCAAGCTGTTTCTCCCTTAGAATGGACTTAGGTCTGTCCAAACCAATAGTGTTATTAGTTTCGTCAGAAATCGTCAATGCCCGAAAGTCCTCCAATTTGCCGCCATCTTGACTAGGTGTGGTATCTCTGCTCCTATTACTTTTTAAAAACATTGAACCACCACCACTAAGAGTCAACTCTTTTTGTTGACCCAATTGACTCGGATGTTTCTCTTTGTCAAATTTTTCAAATTTTTCCGGCCTTGCTAACGTACTGGCGCTGAGTTTATCGATGTCGATTATATTCTCTTCTGAACTGAACTTACTCGAGAGCTGTTCCCAATCTTTTTCGTGCCACGGACTCAACGATTCAGATCTCTTTAGTACTTCTTTTAGATCAAGCTCTTTTTTTGCCGGTGTTGTCACGGTTGTTGTGGCTGTTGCTATCGTATCTCTTGTCTCAAGCAATTTAGGACACTCGTAAAATTTTGGGTCTTGAAATTTCAAGTTTGTATAATCCCTTGCGGCCCGATCGCTCGACAAGGATATTGCATTGTCGGATTTCGAATCACTTTCCCTTCTCGATTGAAGTCTATCGAAGGAGGAGGGACGATCCTTTCTGCGCGAACTGTCGATTCTGTCGACTTTTCGTAGAGGTGCTAGTTTCATAGGAATTTTAGTACTCGCTATGCCAGTTTTTGTATGAATAGTTTCTTTAACCATTTCTTTTGGAATAATAGTTTCTTTCGGTAAAGTTGCGTCCTCGTGAGACTCTAAATCTTTTGCCGTAGTTTTCGAATCTTCTTCTGCAACGATAAAACAATTTTTATCAAACATAGATATGAGACGACTTATAGCGAATCACTTTCATTCATTATTATTCTGTTACTACATTTTTTTGTATCGTTCAATAGAATTTTTTACTACTAAATGTTATATTAATTCTAGTATACATATTAAAATAATAATTAATGCTTTTGACGCGAACAATAACGAGTAAATGGAGTTGCAAAATATGCACAAGGTATATATATATATTTATATGTGTAACGTTTTTTTGTTTATTACAGAATAAAATTTCTGGAATGTAAAATAAAATTGTTTATATGTAAAAGATTACTTGTTTTAGTTTCTGTACAATTGTAAATAAAGAATACAAAAAATAAAAATTACCAAAATTATATCGAGGAAGATGTCGTTCTTTCTTGCCCTAGAGTGCATTAATTTCCAATCAAGATCATAGTTATAGGCAAGAATTAAAAAAAAAAAAAAAAAAAGTATCTCAGTGATCACAACAGTCGATTACATAAACATGATTATTGCAAAAAGTGAAAAGAAATCCAAGTAAGCATTTCAAGTCAGTAATGTTCAAGGTCTTGAAATTGTTAGTCATTTACGTAATACTTATGAACTGCATTGTATTCGTTTGTTGGTTCAAAAGAGTTGATTTAACCGATCTGAGATTTGATGTAGACAACAGAAACATAACTTTTATAACCATTTTAAAAACAAAAAATACATAATTGTTGTTTCTCTTTACACTGATTATTAAATTAACTAATTATTATAAATATAAATATTATTTTGCTTTCTATTTTTATTTTTTATGATATTTTAATCATTAAACTTTATTCACGCTTTTTTCTGACAAATATGCTAATTTTTATTTAATTGCAATTTATACAAAAAATAAGTCTTATATAAATTTTATATATAGAGGAGAAAAAGAGAAGGAGATATTATGGCTACTGTGGACATTTTTATTGTCTTCGTCATTAAGTGACGAATTCCAACAATTGCTCATAGAATTATTTGTTTAAATTAATCAATTAAAAAAAATTTATTTTTGGAATAGCCACATTACAATCACTTTATTTCTTCCACCGAATATGCATGGCGTCACAATTTTATAAATCACGTGCCAAATAATAAATATGTATTTTATTTTAATCTAGAATTTGTGAAACAACACTTTGACGAATATAATCATTTCAATATAAAATATTGGTTATTAACGAAATTATTCAATAAAATAAAAATGTGTGCCATATTAGTAACTGTATAATAAAAGTTCTTTTGAAAAAAAGTATTTATAAAATTTTTAACGTACAAATTACACATAATTTTTCTCTAAAATATTAAATACCGCGTATTTATTATAGTATTATATATCAGAATATTCTAGCAATATCGTAAAATTTTATATAAGATGAGAAGCAACATATAAAATTTCCACTAACGGCTGTAGCGCGATATCTATACGTTGTCAATACGTTGTAGAAGAATCTAAAAATATGGTTGTACTTTTCGTAATTTTGACGCAAAGCCAAAGCATTGCACTGCCAAGTTGTACGATTTTACTAGTTATTAAAGCATTCACGCGATTCGCGTCAACAGTGTTGAGTATTAAATGAGAAACGTATAATACACACGCTCAATTAATGTCGACTTGTAGATTAAATTACTTAATCTCCCGAGCATTGAAATAGTCATTGTGACAAAAGTAGTTTGTGGAAAGCATTGCATTGCGTTAATTAAAATAATGTCAAGATAGAGAAATGATTTCTCTAACTCTTTAAAACGAATACAAGATACATTTTTTTTACGAATAACAAATTCAATATGTTATATTTTTACTGCTGTTTTCCTAAAATGCTTTATATAATATTTTAGAGTTTTATATAAATTGATCTTTATTTGTTTTAGAAATAGACAAGTATTTTTTTATACTTTCAACGCGACGTTTATTAATTTATTTGATCAAAACGTTACAATTCAAAAGGATGAAGTAGTTGAAAGTTCGAAAGTTACGAAGTATTAGACAAAGAAGATAGGATTTATTGTTATCATATTTTTGCTCAAATAAGAGATTTACAAAATAACCATCAAATATTACGCATACCAAGGCTCATTTGCCTCTTGTTGCCAGATCTAGCTTGTTCCACAAGTTCTTTATAAACTGCGTCTAGGGGATGTTCCCAGGTGGTGGTGCCGGTGGATGCCTGGTAATAATACCAGGCACCACTAGCTTCATGGAAGCACGGAGACCATCCCTTAGGCAGGGCTGCCATAAGACCTTCACGGGCCAAGTCCAGAAGGTGTGGTTCCGCATCAGGATCAATTCCCAAACGTTTCGCATATTCCAGTAACTCTGAAATTACATTGTTGTTCATTAACTCATCGGCATGTCACTAAAAATAATACTGAAAAAAATGTTAAATATTAATCGCATCGTACTGAATTAAAATTTTAATTGATAAAATAATCGTAAAATAGTAAGTAATAATAGTAAAGCTACGCTGAGACAAAATATCTAAAATGGCTTAGTTTAATATTGATCATAAAAATGTTTTTTAATAGAAATATATGTATTTAAATAAAAACTTTTTGACTTAATTTGTAAAATAAATCCTATTGTGATTATGATTCAATATATCATAACCATTTTTATCACTTTATTGATCAATAACAAGATAGAAAATCTTCGATGAATTCAAGGTAATGTTAATTTAATTATTTACGGCATATAGTATTTTTAACCTCTATAGCATGATTTATTAATAATGCCTTGCACTTTAATCACTAGAAAGTAGATCCCTATATCTTATTATATCGAGCTCAGGTAAATTGTACAATTCATTGATCACACACAGTTAACCGGGTTAAAAGTATTAAAGCGCAAAGTTACTCCTTCCAAGGAAAGTGTTATGATAGCGTGATGCGCTTATGGTCATTTAACATTTGTTATTAAAACAAAAATTTCAATAAATATAAGGATGTATTATCATTTTATACAAGCATGATGAATAGTGATAATTAATTTAACGGTCGATTATATATTTAATTCGCTAATTCGATACATTGTGATATATTTAAAAAAAATTAATAAAATATTATATATTATAAAATAACAAACAATTTTATTCTTTGATTATTAATCCTTTAAATTAACAAAATTTATAGTTTGTTAAAAGTATTTGAGCATGACGTACGAGATATGCATGTAATATGCTCCAAGATATTATAAGTAAGAGATCTAAAATTAAATATTCGTAATATTTCTCGTAATAGAGACAAACTTTTAATATCCCAAGAAATATTTTTTTTTTTTAAATAAATTTCATATTGAATCTATGTATAGATTAACTAATTGCATACACAAACACAAGTTTGTCAACAATAATTAATGTATCATTTCTGTTTCTTCTTAATTTTGCTAATATAAGAAATAGCATATCACATAATAAAAATCATCATAATAAAAATATGTTTTAATATTTAGCAAAATAAAATATTTCAAGTATAATTACAAAATATATGAAAAAAAAAGAGAAAATTGGTTTGGGAAGATTATATAAAATTGTTATAATTTCTATTCGCTTGAATATGACATGTATTTAATCCTTTTCACTATGCAAATTGCCATCTGTCAATCGGCATATCTGATAATATCTAAAGCGTCTTTTATCTGTACTATCTTTTCCTTCTGTAAGAGATACTAAAAGCTATCTTGGGCGAAGAACACGAATGACTGCTGGGATTAAAGGTCGTGAGATCATTAATGTAAAATTTCGGTCTATTGTAGGGCATCGCGAGAAAGTACATATACAATATCACGAGCATAAAAGACACTCGATAAAAAATTCCATCAGTCCTGACGACTGGACAGGTGGCGGTGGCGGTGGTGGTGGTGGTGGTGGTGGTAGCTGCCGTATGGGGGCAAGTCGAGCTACCATCTGCCCTCGTGTCGCTGTAGTCAAAGTGTTGGTCCTCTCATTTTATCGGTTTGATCAATCTCTATTCCAGTTACCGTAATGGGGCTGATTCTCGCAAACGGAAATTTTGATAGAAAAATTGTTGCTCCGAATTATGCTGATGGTTTGAAAAATTTCGGTTGATAGGTAAGATGGGTTTATTCGACTGAAATGACATAAAGACGGTCGAATACTATGACAAAACTTTCGCCGCACTGCGAATTATTGATTTTCTGGAGCGCGCTGGGAAACGGGCTCAGTATTCCCGCCAGGCGTGATGTAAATAAACAAGAAAACTTGCTACTAGGTCTCCTTTATGCTTTTCTTTATTTTTATTATAGATTGATTTTGAGTGAAGCAGGCTTCTTTAGGAACGAAGCTTGTTTACTTAATTACATTTTACGCGGCTATGAGACTTTTGGTCACTTTTTATCGTAAATCTAAAAGTGCGTTGACTTATAATGGTTACGCGAGTGCACATTTGCACAAATCACACTTTGGAATATAAAATATTTCTAATTAAACGAGGACGCACTTACATTAGATGCATTACAGTATTAATAAAATGAAAACTTAGTATACTTGATATAAGCAATTTCATTTGGAAAGCTACATAGTTAATTTTCATGATTAGTATTACGTAACAAGATGGAGAAAAAGATATCTCTAGCAATATAGATACAGCAGCATTTTTGTACTTGCAAAAAATTGAGATGTCGAAGTATGATGAAAGAGAGATAAAACAAATGGAGAGAGAGAGAGAGAGAGAGAGAGAGAGAGAGAGAGAGAGAGAGAGAGAGAGAGAGAGAGAGAGATGTAGCATATGTGGAAAGTCAAAATGGAATCGTGGCCTAATTCTATTGAATAGAATAGAAACGATCCAGGTTTCATTGCCTAGTTTGAATCAAAGAGATAATTATAACTTTCTCGTACTTTGTACATGACACATATCATGCACAATGGCCAAGTAATAGCACGGTTTGCCGCCGTGGTAATACCACGTCAGATTTGATTCGTTAATCAAGTGCGGGCGATATGCGATGAATCTTCCAATCATCCGCGTAGAAAAGATAATAGATGAGAGAGAGAGAGAGAGAGAGAGAGAGAGAGAGAGAGAGAGAGAGAGAGAGAGAGAGAGAGAGAGAGAGAGAAAGAGAGCTGTCATCTTGTGACAAGAAGCATGCAACTACTATATTAATACACAAAGATACACAAAGGGCGTTACGGAAGGAAACGATGGAACATCGATCAGTTTGGCAATGAACGCCCTACTCCTCGATGAGAGCGTTGGTCCAATAATCGACGAGTTCGACCTATTAAAACTATCATGGTCGATGCAACGCGACAAGAGGAATAGGAAAGAATTTTTGGAGCACACGGAGTTTGCTATTTCCACGTACCTTCGTTCGTCGGATGAGATGTCTCATCGAAAACCTCCCTGCACACAATCGTAGCAACGCTGTCTTGAGAAATGCTCATGCTAACGTTGCACCCCAACACCCCGTAAACGTAATGTTTGCATTACGCGGTTACGTTCTCCATATCCGTGCGATAAACGGGAAAATGACGGCGCATAGGGCCTGATTCATTTTTCCATATTATAGTACACGATACGTACGCGCCTTTTGCACTGCGCGAAGCTCGTCCCCGTCGACGGTCAATGTTGAATTCAGCTTGAACGTAGGCGGTGGTAGCAAAGAAAGAGGAGGGAGGAATGAGAGAGAAACGCTGGTTGCGCCCCCCCGTTTGCCAGCTGCAGAGAATCAGCTGTCCGATAAGAAATAATACTTTCAATGATAGCAATTTTTATTCTTATCATTGATGAGCTCATCAACGAGAGGTACGCTAAGTATGACAAAACGTACGAAAACACCTTTTGCGCAATTCTCCTCGGCCGTTACAAAGATCGATTACAATGTAGAATGGCTTTGAAACGCGCGCATCGCTTTAAAAAGACAATCATTAAGCTGATAACTAAGTGTTCTAATCATATTTATTTTTATTAATAAGTTAACAATGCAATTTATGCAATATGTTAAAATAATTGAGCCAGAATAAAACCGAGTAACTTTTAAAAATTGTACCATTTCAATTTATTTTTTGTGTCACTTAATGTATCAGTATATAATAATATTACCGGTAAGAAGAGGGATTTAGTTAAATTATTGTATAATTGAATAAATGTTTTGCAATTAGAAAATCATATTTTAAAATATTTTGTAACAGAATAGGTCTTTTATTATAAAAAAGAGTAATTATCATATTATAATATTTTAAGTATCAAATTTCTAATACTTTTCTTTACATCTGTTTATGTATGTAATATTAATTAAAAAGTATATAATTGTTCCTTAAATCAAGTCGGTCTATATCAAAACATTTATATCGACTATAGATAATAAAGTTATCGGATAAAAATCCAAGTTCATTAAATATAATTGTATATTATATATATATATATATATATACATATATATATTTATCATACAGATACATGTGTTTTTTTCATAAGCGTTTAAAAACGCTTGGATTTAGATTTACAATATCGATAAATATAGTATTCAATAAATAGAAGAGGTATTTTTACTGCATGCCCTTTATTCGATTGGTTGCTATTACCTTCCGTTGAGTGTGAGATACTTACTCAATTTTCTAATAGTATTTCCAGATTGGTAAATACAATTAATAAAACTGTAAAATTAACAATTACTTTTTGTAATATAAAAGTTTTAAGTATAATTTTGATGCGCCACTTCTGGAAATTATTTATGCCTACTTTATTGTCGGATGGTTGAAATGAGATGCGGTTTTCAGTTCTAACACATAGAGGAAGCAGCTGTACGGTTTTTAGTATTAAAATAATATTTGATAAAATATCTCATTCTTACGATTTTAATGTAACAATGTAAAACATTAGCGATTAATCTCTTAAATTTATATAAAAATTGTGACAAAAAAAAACCAATATAAAGATAAAAGCTGATATTGCGTTTTAAGGATCTATGTTGTTAGAAAAGAAAGAGAAGAAATATGATTACATTAAATTATTATTATTATTATTTAATTTGCAATTTATTAACATTAATTTTGGTTTTCATTAATATTTACATTTTCTCGTACGTTTATATATTATTTAATATTTTTTACTCTAATTATTAACTTAACATTATTATGCACAATCTTGTTTAAATAAATTGTATCAGAGTATTTTCAAAAAAAATTTCTCCTTTCATTTCGTCGAATATCACGCATTTCCTAATTTCGTGATATGCGACCATTTTAAAATCAAATTTTTTTTTAACGAAAAGAGCGGCTTTTCTATGATTCTCAAATGATTGCGAAAAATAATCGGATGAATATCAATCTTGGGAATTTCCTTACGCGTTTTCCGTAGCTTAACCGACGTGCACTCAGAAATGTTCATTAAAATAATAAAAACCTGCCTTTTTCCAGAGCAAGCGTGGTACCAATCTTACCTAACGCTCGCGTCTCAATAAAAATAATGATCAGATATCGGGGGATTATCGATCAGAAGGTTATTTAAATTTCACGTGCCATAGAGCCAAAACAATGAGAAGCTACCTGATTTGTGATGTTAACGACTACGAAAAATGTTTTGTCGAAAGCAGAAATTAAATGATAATGATATATCCCGTACCGATGCGACGCATATTGCTTGCGGCCTAGATACATGATAGATAGATAATTCTTTTCTTGGTCTGCTTTATATCCTTTCTTTTCTGTTAAACATTCGTCAATTTTATAAGATATGCAAACGTATGTACGAGATCAAACTTTTTCTCTTAATCTATTTTAGCTCTTTCACCCCGCTTTACAAGTAAAATACACAAAAGACAGAAGAGTGAGAGTAATTTTTTTTTACTTGCCTGATGATGTAACAAAGTCCATTAGTGGCCATCGTAGGAAACCGTCGCAGCTGAAAATCAGTCGCGCTACTAGTAATAATAAATCCTATTGGTTGTTAGGTTCTTGAATTCACATCAAGGGATCCCCTAATTCGACCTAACAACCTAACACTGTTACCTTGTTAAATAAATGTCACACTGCGAAGGGTACCAAGGGTTGGGTACCGGATCTATAGTAGACCAACCCCTCAAAAATGGGACAACGCCCGCATTGTTCAAAATGGTGGATGTTGACAATACAAATTATATACGAGAGAAAAACTACAATAAAGAAAGAGTATGAAAAAGTAACGCGTTTAAAAGAAAAATAAAAAAACATCAAAAATATATTTTAAATATAGCAATGAATAGTCCGCTGAAGCGCTAAAACCTTAACTGCGTTTATTGTAGCGATCACTCATTTAAAGACAATTGTATTGAATGATTCACACACACACACACACACACACACACACACAATAATAAAAAATAATAATATAATATTTTTCGTAACAAGACTATAATCGTTTTTATTGCCTTTATCTTTGTAACATTTTAGCTTTTATTATTATTTAAATGACTACTAAACAACTTTTTTTCTACAAATTATTTATTAGCTTACGTATTACAGCACAACAGTGTATATTATAACAGTTAGAGTATTTTTTTTATTTAATTTTCATTAAATAAAGGAAACTTAACGTGTTTAGGGTCTAGAAAAGGTTTCAACTTTCACATGAGATTTTCGACCGGAAGAGGCATAGAGATAATCGTAGTTTTATCGTTGCATCGCTTCACACCTTTAATACCTATCGGGAATAATCTAAAAGCCGCTGACAGTATTTTTCATGGCTCGAAATAATGATGCAACGTTTTGTTAGTCACTGAAGATGTTTATCTAAAAGATCATCCATGGCGGTTGCTGTCAGCAGATGTCCGTTTCTCACGCAATCACCTATCAAGACTTGAAATCGCAGTCCACTTTTTGAGAATTTGTTATATAAAATAATCATGCTAACGTTTAGATATTTAATTAGTCGTTACACATTGTACAGTTTTATTTATTCAAATCTTCAAAAGACGAAATCAAACGTAATAATTACAATAAATTCTTAACGTAAGTAAAATGTACTGTATATAAAACTAATTGTAAATTTCTCAATTTTTGAAATTTTTTTGCTTTAGTTGCCTTATTGTTTGATGAATAATACATGTTGGCAATTTTTAAAAATTTATATCCAACCATAAAGTTAGTAATATTCAGTAATCTTAATCTCTTTCTCCTTTTTTAATTTTGTCCTTTCTCTCTTTCTTTTTTAAATATTGTATTAAAGAGACATTTTACAGGACACATTTATTTTATAGAAAATATTGTAATAATACATGTACATATTGCCCTGTCAGGCAAATATTAGTATCAAAAATGTTATTTTCTTTGGAGTTTTAAAAATCAATGATACGTAATATCATTGCTTTCTAAATTGACCATATTATCTTGTCATTATATTAAATAATATCAAAAGTTGAAAAGTTAAAGGCAAAAGTTATATCGAGTTTGACGTTGAATGTCAATCAAAGCTAACACGCAGGTGTGATGTAATTATCTTCGTCCTTCAGAATATCATCTTAAAGAATGCAGAATCATCATTTTCCTTGTCCAGACGTTAGAAACTATTATATTACTATAGAGATATTAATTATAATCAGACAAAATTCATACTACAATATATACAATTAATCGAGTAATAACTTATTCGATTACCATTTTATACATTATTGATTATCATTTAATAATAATAACATGCGAATAGTAATAATATTTCTTAACAGCTGACATTAAAAAACGGTATTGTACATTTTATATATTATAAAATATTATAAAAATATATAAAATTTTTATAATATTTAAATAAGAAACCTACTATATCAAAAATCATTCATATTTTCAATGCTGTATTCAAGTCGCATTAACTATGATCTAAACTCGAGTTCTTTTTTTAACTTGCTGATGATTCATGGATTATCGTTAATTTAATGTCCTTTTTCCTTAATATCATATCTCTAACGGCGACTTTAATGCTATCCAAAAGTTATACGCAAGAGTTTACGCGTTAAAAGGAAAACGCAGAAAAGAAACGGCGATATTTGTCATTGTGAACGAGCGGAGCACGAATTTGACACTGACAATCCGCGAGAAGCAAGTAAATAAATGCAAGCTTTGTTGGAAATGAGCAAAGAAGTGCTTTGGCAAAGCTTTGAGAATTTTTCTTCATCAATTGCGAGAAGAGGAGATGTATGTATATGTGTGTGTATTATGTGTGCGCGCGCGTTCAAAAGAGAGAAAGAGGGGGCAGAGAGAGAGAGAGAGAGAGAGAGAGAGAGAGAGAGATCCAATTAAAAATATTATGCATTATATCAGACGCACTACGAAAATGCAGCTATCGTAGCAGAGAAGCAAGCTTGAGAAGCAAGTTCATGCAGTCGCCATATACTTGTATATATAATACGTACGTATTTAAAAACTTCAAGATAGAGGAACATAATATGCACAAGTATGCGTATGTTTCTGAATGTAAATTATGTGCTGGTAAATATTGAAATATTCGCGCAAGCACAGTTGACTCTTAGCGCTTTTATTGGCTGCGAGTGCGTTAACGATGTGACGCGAATGCTAATGATGTGACGCGTACGTGTATCTGGAACAGACCAGGACAATACAGACCACAGCATCAACATTAATTGATTGCGACATAATTGATCAACTTAATAATTAACTGGAGAAAATTTAATATACAATCAATAATAACGTAATAATCATGAAATTAAAATAATGTTCAACAAAGTTAATTTGTTAACTCTTATCCTGTATAAAAAGAGATATCATCTATGTGTGTGTGTGTGTGTGTGTGTGTGTGAGAATCTGTCTAAGAATTGCTAATATTTATGGCATGTATAAAAGATGCCATCGCTAACTCTAAGAAATCGAGATATATCGTCGCTATTTCAAACGCTGGAGTTTTGGAAGTGAAATATCATCTATTGAGTGTGAATCGGATCGATGACTAGCGTCAATATTAAAGCTGACATGTTTTGAAACATATCCCTTTCATCGGTACCAGTTTCTGAATTTCTATTATGAGCGCATACATACTTCTGCCGGTTTCTTCCCACGTGCTTGCGTAGAAGGGATACGTGTCATGTTACACGGCATTTTGTGCACGACTCGTGAGTACCGGAAGAAATTTTGACCACGAGAAACCTGAGACACCAAAGATCTCTTATTCCTGGTTCGTATCGAGATCACGTCAATCGGCGATCAATGCGAAAGGATTGTGCACGAATAGAGCTTCGATGAAAGTACCGGTCGGAGATTTTATTTTGAAAGGAATCTTCTGTTTTTTTTTTCTTAAATAAAATCGCGCAATGACCTGAAATTAGAGCAAAAACTAATGTAATATAATGAATCTGAAACTCAAATTTACTTATAACGGCTAAATTATTAGAATGTCAGAAAACTTGATCGTTTGCAATGTATTAGCAATACTTAAATTTCAATAACAATACTTAAAAAGTTGAAAATATATTTAATATATAGAAAATATAAATATTAAATAGCATAACGCTTAATATTTCAATTATAAACCTCTAATAGCAATCGTAAATAACAATGCCTAATGTATGATTAACTGAACAATTTAATTAAATGATGATCCATCTAATATCGGTTTTATATTGATAAGTGTTTGATAAGTGCGAATCACGAACAAGTTATAAATAAATCTTGATAAATCCACGTAGCGTAGATGCTACAGATATCATTCGATAAAACAACAACCGATCACGTGTTCAGTTGAATGTTCTGATATAATACAAGATCGTTGTGCGACCTGACATGTATCTCAAAACGCCCATTTAGATGTCTACAGTGCTGACATTACATATCCGGCTGAGGGCATCCTTTGAATAAGTTAATTAGAACAGGTACAGCTTTCAGTTCGGTTCAAAACAAAAGCGTCCACGATTAAACTTAATCAAAATAAGAACCATTCACGCATATCGTACGTATTTATTTTTATTATTATTGAAAATATAATATAATAGATGAATATATATTTTGATTTTTTACTAAGTATGCATTAGTAAAAATACATTTGGCAACTTGCTTTATGTACATCCTCAGTGTTCTATAAATAACGAATTATCAAGAAATTATGAAGAATTTTCAAGAAAAATCAAGAATAATTGTTCAAAATGTATTTAATTATTAACATTTAGAGTAAAATAATTCATTAATATATAATTTTGTGTGTACACGGTTATTCTTTAATAGACCGTGAGATAAAAGCATTTTAATAATGAATAAAAATAGATATTCATTGACTACATACTTTTTATAGCAATTGCATGTATTATTCGTAGCTATGAGACAGGAGAAACAGAACTAAATCTTTCGAAGTCGATTCGCCAATTGAATTAACAGGCAATTAATTCTCAAATTGTTTTTTACCATCTAAAATCTTGTAAATGCAAAACTACTATTTTAATCTTTACCTGTTACCACATACACACTATTGAGAAGTCTTCGTAGAAAGATCATTTTCGTCGATGGCAATGGTTGCATTGCCATCGACAAATCGCGAAGACGAATTCGCGCGAATAAGAACGTGCAATCGAGATGCCTTGGTATTCCGCGATGTAACTTGGTGTTTGTATATTTGTGTATTTCGCCCGTGTCGTTGCATACATTATCTCCACCTCCGCCCATCACCTCGCTATCCAGCTTCCTCTTTGCTCTCATCGCCATAGTGGTACTCGTCGCTTTCGTCGTTGTCGATTCTCGTACCAACCCGCGCGTACGCCGTCGCGCGCCGCGCCATGCCGTCGTGAACCCTGCGCGGCGCGGCGTCGTGAACCCTGCGCGGCGCGGCGTTTCTGCTGGGTGCTCATGCGAAGACGAGCACAGAAAAATGCGCGTTATAAAGGGAAAAATTTTTCTTTGCTCTGTGATTGGCGGTTGCCGTGGCAACACCCGGGCCACCTCGGCTTCTAATTATTTCCAGACACTGAGAATCGAACGAGCTCTCCCACGAGTTGTTGGAATAGTCCGACACATACATTTTTCCCTATCTCTCGGTCTTTCCGTCGTCACCACCTAGCATCCATCTTTGTTTCTTCAAAGCCACCCTTCAAAGCCATCTTCGTCTTCAATGCGTTGATTGTTGTTAGTCGAGATACCAAGATAGATTTTACGTGGAGATATGTACACGATATAATACGAGAAAGGAAAAGAAAGAAAGCCGACCAAAGGTGGAAGAGGGTAAGAGGAAAGAAGAAAAGAGAGAGAGAGAGAGAGAGAAAGATAATAAAAAATTCATTAATTCATCTCATCAAGAATCAATACGATTTAAGGAAATTGTATGTTACAATCCAAATTGATTATTAAACAACGCTAGATAAAATTATTTGCCTCTTATTAGAAAATCAACCATATTGGAATAAAAAATAATTGCGGCCCAATAAATAAATTTTGTATCTGATAATTGACACTAAATTACATTTTACGGTTAAAAATAATACTTTTATCTTAAAATTACAACATATGATTGATTACATAACCATATTAGTTAAATATGAAATAATGCTAATATATTTATAATACATATCATAACTCAAGTGGATATAGCATTACGTAAAAAGTTATTTACAGATCACATTTGACATAAATTATGTCAAAATCAATTATTCTGCTATTTTTATTGAGATTTCATATACTTTTTCTTTAAATATTTTTCTGTATATAATATATAATCTCTATATTTTTTATTTAACAATTCTTCTTTTCGTAAAATATTAATTTTATTAGTCAAGTTTATAAAATTTACTTTGGTAGCACTAATATATTGTCAATAAGAAGACAAATCTCTCTCTCTCTCTCTCTCTCTCTCTCTCTCTCTTTTAATTATTCATTACAATTACTTTTCTTTATTCAATATAAATTACAGAAATTGTCGATCAAGAAATATCAAGATAAATGAAAAATAATATAAAAATTCGTCTAAGAAACGTCCTAATGATCAAGAAAGCGAAATTTTGAAAATTAATCTTTGTGTCACTTGGATGTATTCTTCACGACGATGATGCTTCATCCAAATATTTGGATGAACGCGTTGCAACTTGCGACAAGTACGTTGCTGTTAAAAATAGTAATATAAATTTTGTTTCCGCGAGCTGAAAATAATTACCATCGCTCATGTATGATACGAAATAAGCTCGTAATACAGAGCTCGCAAACGATGGCACTCTGCCGCTTCGAACTCAGCAGCAAATCCAACGAACATCCTACGGAGGCAAACACACTTTTCGACTCGCATTCGCAATTTGCTTTGCACTTCCAATCTGCTTCTCAGGTAGCGACGAGGTAAACACTCCCAGGAAGCAGAGGAACGAGGTGCAACAACGGATTCGTTGTTTTCCTCGCTTGAAACTCCTGATGTGCTCATTCGGAGGAAGTGTGAGTCGAGATTAGGTGAGAGTGAGAGAGAGAGAGAGGGGGGGGGGGCATTTGCGAAAGAAGCAAGTACTAAATTGAAAGAGTGAAATATTTAAATGTTACAATGTCAGTGAAGAAAATAGTTGTGATAGTCGTTTTTTTTTATTTTACTAAATAAGAGAGCAGATTGTTAATTGCATAGTACAACTTGCGATGCTCCCACTTTCCAAGCTTTGAAACGTAACATTCAGGCAATTTTTTTCTTTCTGTACGGTGCGAGTAACGCGAGCACATTGTTTCTGAAGAATGCACGCTCGTTCGAGCAACCGTACGATCCTCTCAAATATGCGAAAAGACTTGGAGCTTTTGTTTTGAAAATACATAGGATAAAACGGAAGACAAGTTATTTTAATCAACGAAAACACACAATTATTAAGTAGGGTTAATATTATTGTTTAATAGTTGACATCTTTCAACCTTCATGATTGTAGTTGTAGCTACTCGGTAGTATTTTTTGTTCGCCTCTCTTCATTTTTGATACGGTGTGACAAACTCGACAGGTATGGTTATGCAAGACGCAATCGAAAATACATTCTTACAATGTATCTTTTCGGTGAGGTTTGTAAAGTGTATAAAAATGCTCAGCTATATCATTATGAAACATCTGATCGATAAGATGTCACTGATGACGATAAACTCGTCGCCGAGTTTGAGAAATCGTCTAAAGAAACATGTTACTGTCAATGTCGCGCTGAATATGAGAAGAATTTAAGATTTCAAAATATTTCACAAATACGATGGGTCAAATATCTTGGATAAAAGTAAATAGTGTACGAGCCGATGGAAAAAAGCAAACATGAAAAGATGACAATTTTTGAAAAGGCGCTTAGCTCTACAGAGGCTAAAATATAATCCGGCTACATCTCATGTTTCAAAATTCAATTCTTCTACAAATTAGCTTGTACATTGGGAAAGCTTTCAGTGGATGAGCGTTTTCATTGGATTATTTGCAGAATGCGCATGTACCTTTGTACTGCTGAATTGAATTGATCGCTAGTAGAGAGAAGTGCCTGATTCAGGTAAAAGGTATGCTTACAACGTAACCAATGACAAAGTAAGGATTTGAATTTCTATCAGTTTTCAAACATACTTGTTACATATCGTGGGATAAATCTGTTCCTTTTTGCAAATTTATCACTATATAAGCTTTTTTAAATTGATAACGTTCTAACATCTATGTGTAGCAACTTAATGTTGAAAACAGTATATAATTACTGGATTTGTGAACACAAACCTATATGTTCTTTTAATTATATCATCCAGAGCTATTCTATTTTTTAGTAGTATTACAACTTAAGAAACATTGTATTTAATATTTTTTAAAAAACTTTATATGAAAATGTAGTATATAAAAATATTTTTGCACATTACAAATTATTTCACTACACGCGAAATAATATTATCTCTGTTTATTACAAAATAATAATATTATATTTCTATTATTATCTATAATATTATTATATGATAGATAATGATATTATTAGGCTTATTACAAAATATTTTATCTGAATTAAAGTACAATACCAGAAAAAGAAGCATAAATTCTCGATAAAAAATTTTTTTGAATTTCACAGTAATGCGATAAATTATGAATCGTTAGAGAAGGAATGCAATTTCGCACAAATTGCATTTCGGAATATCGAGACAGATCGCAAGTTCTGACGACATAAATCCACAACGAAATCACGTCTCCTCTACTGCATAGCGACATCGATGGGAAAATTGGAAAATTTAATTTTATCGTTTCATGCTGCAAGAAAAAATATCAGGCCTACTTTGAGGAGCTTATCAGTTTCTTCTCTCATAAAATACATCAATTTTTTACCACTCTGCACTTAAGAATTCCAGTGAAGATATTTAATATGTACATGTAAATTTTTTTTTAATAAATTTTATAAATATTCTGCAATTTCGTTCATGTATATTAATTAACTTACAAAGTGTATATTATCATGAATCATCATTAATTTTCATGTTTGAAACAAAACAAATGAATATTTTCAAGAACACTATATTGCAACGATATAATGTACGTTCAATTTATATTTAAAACAGTCACGTATATAATAATAACTTACTTGCATAAAGAAATGTTTCATTTCATACGTTTTATTTATTTATTGTTAAGATATCTGTATAATATATATTCTTATCATTGTTATATTTCATAGGGCATAAATATGTATACAATGATGTGTATAATCTACTAACTTAAACAAAATACCTTTTATATATATATATATATATATTTAACTAGATTTGGTACCATTACAAAAAGAAAAACTGAACATGTAGAACGAAAATAATTAATCATTCATACAAAATATATTAAAATTTATATGTATGTTTATTCAATTCTTAACTCGTGAAATTATTATCTTCATGTTATATTTAAAATAAAGTCATATTATGATAAACAAAGTAAAAAGAATAATTTTATAACCATTATTGCATACATTTGCAACATCCTATAGATTTATTTTTTTTTAGTGCGCCAAAACAAACATCTATTATTAAATGTTCATATAACGATTAGATGTATATGTTACAAATAAAAAGAAAATATAAAGTTAAACGATCCAGTCACATGCCGACGGCCGACGAGTACGTTATACTGCCGTCGCATAACGAAGATTCCAAAGTTCATTCTTTGAGTTGTATTATTTGTATGAAAAATACAATTTATATAATATGTTGTACTTAGCTATTACAATGCCATAACATAGGTCAAGGCGCATAAAGCCAATGTTAAAATCCATGTAAATTTCTGTATGCTATTCGCGAGAAACTTTCCATTGAAACTTTTTAGTCTTATATGAATGTAATAGTCAAGTAATACATGTATTAATATTGTATTGATCCATAATTATTTTAACAATACAAGTTGGCGTACATTCAAATATTCAAGTATAAATTTATAAATAATGTTAGTATATTAAATTTATCAAAGTACAGTAAAATTTAGAATGTCAAACATATTTATATTAAGCTCTTTGGAATGTTTGAAAGATTTATTAATTTTTTATTCAAAACATTTCACACATGTTTAATATAAATAAATTATAGCTTGTTAAACGATTGCAAAATATTATTCTTTTAGAATTACTAATAATATATTAAAGAAAATTGTATACGTTTTATAAATTTTTAAAAACATTTTGATTATTAAATATAAGAAAAAATATAAGAAATTGCTATAATTATTTATAAGTAATAATAATTAATAATAAATTTTAATATATCTGAGTTTTCACAATATATTTATAATTTTTTTTCAAGCAATAGTGATATGACAAAGATTGTACATCGTTAGTAGTGTAAGTTGTAAGAACAAAATGACATGTAATAAATTTTGTTTTTTTTTCTTTATCGAATTCATCGATGTGAAACAAATTGAAAAATTATATGCCATGTCGAAAAACTAGGAAAGCATAATTGTTTCGCGCAGTTAGATATTTAGATAATGTAATATTGAATAATAAAATATTAGTAAAGCTTAAATTTGCCACGTGTTAAACGTACCGCAAATTTTCCAATATTTCTCAGAGAGCAAAATCATACCTTTCTCCAATACATAGAGAACGGTTCGGATTTTCATATTTACGACATATTCCATTATGCTTTCCGAAGTTTGAGTGGAAGCACCCACATTGAAATCCCAATGGACAAAAGTTGCGTGTCGTCGACGACATGTCCAAACATTGTCGAGAGCAGATGTCTCGTTCGCCTTTTTACTATCGCGTCGCTTCATTCAGCAGCGCGCTTGCGTTGTGCCAAAAGTTTTTGAAATATGCCAAAACGCGTTTTAACATTGGTAAAAATTAACCGGCCGCTTTTGGCTTTTTGCCACTGATATCCAATCGTTCGTTCCTTTCTTCCGAACAATTTTTGAATCTCTTTATTAATTCGCGCGTATCATTTACATAATTTTTTATATATTCGTGTATCTAATACGTTGTATTATATCTAATTTTTCGTTATTTTCAAATCTAAGTGTAGCAATAGCGATGCGAGCACAACGAATTAAAGACAAAGACAAGGAAACGAAAAATAAAACAATAAAACGTACCGATAGCAGATCCTTGTATTGAACGTCGATCAGCGCGCAGCGGTGCCCTCGCGATTTATTCAGATATAAAAAAAAAAGAGATAAAGAGAGAAAGAACAAGGAGGAAGTATATTAACGCTGTGTAAACTGCGTAATCCGATGCCACGCACTGATGGCAAAAAACTAAACGCAGAAAAGAACAGAGCTAGCCGGAGGGTGCGATCGTAAACTATTTTCAAAAGCATACTTTTCGTACGGACCCTTGCCTTCTCTTCTTTCTTTCTAGATTCTTTGACATTTTACCTTTCTATCTCTCTCATTTAAAACCACTATTTCTGATTTGATTTTCGTTATTCTTCCTTTTTCTTCTCTTTCCCCATTGCACACATTGTTTCGTTCACTCGCGCGTCTTCTTTTTTCTTCGTCCGTCTTACGACCTATATCTTTCGTCTATAGAAGGCGCACTTCGCACGAGAATTGGTATTACTACAGCGGTACTCTCTTCTCGAGGACAATCCCCTTATGCATGCATTTAGGCGTTTTGCACATTTCCGTGTGTCGGTGTGTATTCGATGTACGCGTGGACGAGAGGCGGAGACGGTAACCACATAAATTTGGACGAAGACGGAACATATTAGTAGCGGAAGAGAAGGAAGGAAGGCAGAAGAAATATAAAAGGATGAAAGAGTGGAAGAATGTGAGAGAGAGAGAGAGAGAGAGAGAGAGAGAGAGAGAGAGAGAGAGAGAGAGAGAGAGAGAGAGAAGGGGGGAGGGAGAAGGAGGAGAATTGAAAGAGAGAAAGAGGCAGGCTGCGCGTCCTGAGGCTGCACGTTGAGAAATCATTAAAAAAAAGTCCGAAAACAAAGGAGAAGGGGCGTGCCTGCTGCCAAGATGGCCGTGCCACTGGAGAAGGCAGGAGCTTTTAATTAATGCAAAAAAGTGCGGAGTGGGGCGATAGAGCACCAGCAGGGGTGACGAGATTCGCGAGAAGCGCCTCCGGATTATGGTTTTTGCGAACTCTCCTCCCGCCTATCACGAATGTAGTATCTGATTTTTTTTATGTGATATTTGTAATACTGAAGTCGAATAAAATTTTTTGGAAGAATATTATAATTGCAAATGACGAAAAAACGATCACGCACCCCCTTAAACGCTTGACGGGCGACTTTTTGTATATATAGATAATAATGTGTTTTGTATGTGTACGAATTGCTCAGGAGGGTTCCATAAATGGATTTTAATTAGAGATTGTACCAGTAGACTCATGCGAAATGCTTAAGAAAGATTAAAAGTAATTTTTAAAAAAGTAAATAAAGACAGAAATACGAGGAAACTCTATTTTAATTATTTTAATTACTTTAAAAGAAATATACAGTGTCACATATATTTTAAGAAAAAGAATTAATTAATCTTGTATGAAAAATTAAATTTTATCTAATTGAATAGTAAATTTAAAAATAAATAAAAAATGCATTATTTTATTAGGTTAACTTTTAAAATAAAATAATGTTTCCATAATTTAATATTTGGAGCTTATTTGTCATGCGGTGAGACACGAAAATTCGCTTTTTGCACAAAGGACCTTTTGCACTGGTAGAAGAATCAACATGGAAGAGAGAGAGAGAGAGAGAGAGAGAGAAAAAGAGAATGTGGATTACTATGGCGGCTATGGTTCACACCGCCGCTCCGCGCCGTATGCCTCGTCTTGCTAAGGCGAGGCCACCCTGCGCGCCGTTGGAAAACGTGATTATCGGATTTAAATGTCAAATGGCGAGGGACGCGATTACTCAAGGATCCGAAACTATGTACGAGACTGGGCGGGTGCGCGTAAATCGCTTCTAAATAACGAGCTAACGAGCCGACTTACGAGGGAATTCTTCGTCCGCGGTGAACGGTGACTTCGGCGACATCGAGGGTGTCGCGGTGCGAACCATTTGCATGAAGCCGTCGCCGTCGCCGTCGCAACTGACTTCTGACTTTTGTTCCCAAATTTTCGTTTTTATAAATAAACATTTTTCAAATTTAAAATTATATTTTATTACAGTCTTGACATATTATTTTAATTATTTTAGAATTTTTTAAAAATCGCACCAAAATCCTCTTTTTCACATATTACGTGATGTAATGTAATTCGATAAATTTTCTATTTATAGCAAAAATGTAAATACTTCAATGTATTAAGTATTTCATGAAATAGTTTTTATACATATCATGTGCACAAGTTGAGTATGAGGATTAATATGAAACTATGTTGTCTCATTTATAAAAACATTTATAAAAATAAAACATAATTGTATCTGTGTGCCGATTAAGGCATGTAGAGTTAATAATAATTAATTGTAAGTACAATTAAAATGTGTAAATATTATTTTATATTTCTGTTAATACAAGTTACAAAAGTAAAAATTGAACATCGACAAATATTGTGTCGAATAAAGAGGTTACTTAACGAATAATTTCAGAAACAATTTTATATATTAATTAATAAAACAAGTATTGCAAAACTGTATTATATTTAGTTTCAATGTTCACAAAAATTTGTTGCTTTATTCGTGAAGTATTTGCAACGCAGTAGTACCGAGACCGAGCAATCATGTCTTCTGTAGGCGTTCCACTGTCCTCCATCTTTATTTTTCTTCCGGCGGCAAACGTTCACCGAATTACAGGCTCTCTTTGACGTACGTACGAAAGCGGGAGAGGGATTGCTTCACATACTCATGTTCAATTATACGTGCGTCAAGGGGTGCGTAAAGGGGGCGGTTAAGTTAGGGCTGCGCTTAGATTGAAAGAGTCGCGACCGAAGGGTTGCCAGACTGGAGCCATTAGTAAAAAAATATTTTCCGAGGGGTCCCCTTATTCGAGTATGCAGGATAACACAAGCCCTTAAAAAATATGGTAAATCGACCAAGGTTATAATGTTATAAATGACTCACTGACTCAAATTGAAACTTTAATGATGGAGTGGTAAAATGCATTGTGGTTTATGATAAGGTAAAACAGAAAATGGTTTACCGTTAAAAAGCGAGATAGGAAACTTGTAAGTAAACATAAATAGTAATGTTAACATTTGGATAAGTGGCATGTTGAATTTCTTTATCGCTTCATTGTTTATGAAAAAGATTGTAGCAAATTTTTTCTTCAGAATTACAAATTTTTCATGACTTTGTAAATTTAAATTTTTTGCGGAAATCTAAAATTTTCAGAACTTTCTTGAAAGTTTATAGTATATTATAAATTAATAAAACGTAAAATATATTTTATTTTTCAAGGATTTTATCTAAATATTCTAATATTAATAAAATGACAAGAAAATGCGCGATTTAAGAAGATATTTAAGAAAAACGTATACAGTTTTATTAAAAAAAAAAAAAAAAAAAAAAAAAAAAAAAAAAAAACAAAACTTAAAACTTAAGCAGAATATTTAAACAGAACTTTGTCGCTATTTTTAATAGCTCCCAAACAAAATAATTCATATAGCATTACATAGATCAACTTGAGTAGTAATGATAATCAATAATTTGACATAAAATCATTATTTGCTCTCGATTATAATGATTAATTGTAAATTTCTCACAATTGTTACGACATATTCGTTTAATCTGTTAGTTTTAGATATTAAGAAGGCTATAATAAAGATGGCGGCTAATCGTAGCGTGCGTTACTTCTACACAAATATATCGTATAAGCCACGAACTTGACGAAAAAAGGTCAATTCAAATAATGAATAAAAATTTTAGCATGTTCCTCGGGTTAGGATCCATCATTATCCGGCCAACACGCGTTGCGAAAATAATAATGGTGCGCTTTCGCACTCGACATATGCGCATAAATCCATTATTAAAATTCATCGCCTTTACGAAGCCATACCGGACTGACAACTTTATCTCAAACCACCAACGTACATATGGAGGCTCCATGAATCTGAGAACCGCATTAAAATCGCGCCATCCATATGCCATTGCAATTCTAATCGCAGCTATTATCATCGTAATATAACGGACACGTACAACGCTTCTCTAAGCTGCGCCGTATGTTTATTTCTCACCCTTGTCGAAATACTTTCCATTCTCTCCTGTTTGGCAATATTAAACCAGACACTAATCTTTCAAAAAAAAAAAAAAATCGACAATAATGATGCTTTACAGCATATTTACATTTATGCGCACATCGTTTGCGTCGCGGCGTCGCGTCGATGGAGCAGAAGAAACGTCGACAGTGTTTGTTGATTCATTTCTCTTTTATTTTGTTTAAATAAAATTAGTTGTTTATTTGATATTATTAATTCTGTTAAAAATTGATGAAGAATATTCTCTTTATATAAAAATGATAAGAAATTGAGTATTATTAAACAAGTAAATATTAAAATAAATTTATTTGGATTAAAAAATGCATTAGTAGTAATTATAACCACTCTACCATAAAATAAATTTATGTAAATATTAAATTGAGAGAATTAATTATAACATATTATAGAAAATATGTTATAATCTTACTCGAGATATCAAAAACGTTTTTGACTTTGACAGAAATTAATAATGTATGGAATGTTTATCAAAATATTTGTGAATATCACTAATTCTTATCAGATATAGCTAAAAAAATATCTATTTTATAATCAAGACTTTAGCAAACACACAATAGTATTTTGACAATTAATTTCGCTAGTATACTCGTATAATTGATCCTTCATATGTAAAAAATTATTCCTATGTAAAGATGTACTTTTAAATGCTCATCAAAGATTTACTTGAAACATAGACATTCTATTCAGTATTAAAGACAGCATTAGTGGTAACGAAATTACTTAAAGAAAGAAATGTCTCAGAAAGAAAATCGAGAAAGCGCGCGAGAGTTTAGTTCGGACGAAGAAAGGAACGAAGGGCGCCTTCATTCGCGAGATATCGAAGAGTACAACACACAATTTTCTCCGGACCACTAGCCCGCTACAAAAGATGTCTTCTGCTCCTGACAAGCATTCAGTAAAAACCTTCCCTTCCATGCGGTGGGGTACGGGGAAAATTCGTGTGGAATCGAAAGGACATCGGCCGCAGGATACGCTACCACGATAGTACCCATAGTATCCACAGATGGGGAGGATACGCAACAATGGTAAGGACGCAACGACTTTTCCGTCGCCTTTGACAGTTCTAAGCCAGAAATACTGGGTGTTTCAATGATTCTGACACATGCAAATTTTTATAAAAATATTTTCAATTCAATTTATACTTAATTTTCTATTGTTATTAAAATTTTGTAGTGTTTTTTTTTTTAAAGAGCGAGAGAGAGAGAGAGCATAAACTTGTAAAATTGACGTGACACCGTAGATTATTTTGTCGCTAGTAACATTTTTTCTTCTTTTCATTTTCCAGCAGAAAAGTGTTTCTCTAGTTATTATGATATAATAATTTTTTTCTTTTATTATTTATATATAAATTTACTGTTAGTATATTCTACATTCTGAAATACTTGTACATCTCGATTTCCATTAGACACCCTATATATCATTCCTGCTTTCATTTTATTTCCGTCTTTGTCACCGTGTTTTTTCGACTTTCATTCGTGTAGTAGATAGACTCCTTCGGAAAATTGCTGATCAAAATTTAAGCAATTTCTTAAATGGATTCTTTGTCAATGAGAAATCGAGCAGTCAATTAAAGAGTCCACTCGATTCTATTAAGAATATTAGGGGTTTTGATAATATTTATTCCAATTTGTAATTATACATAAATCGTCATTTTTTAAGTTAATGTATTTAATTTATCATTTAACTAAGAGATATCTACAATCTTTCATAATTATTTTTTGAATTTATTTGCATGTTTACATAATATTAAATATAGTTACAATAATTTATTAAGTATTAAAAATTTTTATTTGCGAGCTTTTAATATAAAAACATTTAAAAACATTTAAATTAAAGAACACAGCTATATATAACCGGTTCTTTTATATAAAGTTTTTCCCTTTAATAGTAAAAGTTATTTTTTTAATATGTGTATATTCGATTAAATTATTACTTTTTTGATTAAAACTTTTCTATCTTTCAAACTTCGATCTCTACAATTAAATAATTTTAAAAAGTTGTATTAACATCGTTAAGACAATTTATATTAATGTTATCATTGTTAAGCGTAGATTAAATAAAAGAGATAACTTTTAATAAATTTTATCTGTATAATTCTATCTTAAAATTACATAAAAGTTAATGTTTCAAGTTTCAATATTTAAACACAAATTTTACATTGTAAAATTATACGCTCAAATACATTATACGTTCATTTGCATTTGCTCTCTTTCTCTCTCTCTCACAAACACTCACACACACACACACACACACACACACACACACGCGCGCGCGCACTCATACAATAATAAAAAAAGTTTACATGATAAAGGGGAATGAAAAAACCCATAATGATTTTACTGTTTGCAGGCAATGGAGCATACAGCCATTTTCTATCACGAGTTAGCTCGTTAGTATTTAAACGTAATTGCATCACTCGTAACTACTGTGTCCCGAGGGTGGTCGAACTGCCTTACGAAGTCGCGTGAGTCATTTTGATTGGATCCAGAAATTAAGGGTGGCAAAATGGCGACTATGAACGTGCCGAGGAAAATGCCTTTGGCAACAAATTGACACAATAATATTGGAATATTGCATGTATTATTCTTATGTTTCCCGTTATGAAATTTTTGTATCATTTCCAATATAGATATTTATAAAAAATAAAATTGAACGATATTCTTTAATAAATCTTTTTACACGGTAATTTTATCAGAATTATTGTGATTTTAATAATCTAAACCGATTAAACAATTTTTAATTAAAAAATTTTATTAAATATATATTATATTTTGACAAATAAGATATATTATTTGCTTACTTTTTATTAATTTATCATTTATTTACCTGAAATAATAATATTTGCGCTAATTTATTTGTTTATAATTGTTTAATTATTTAATTATATTGTAAATTAGCTAAAATGTAAAGATTATTAAAAATAACATTTGCATTATAAGAACATAATTTATATATATATACATACATATAAATAAGATTTGTAGTTTAATACAATTTTAAGGGAAAATATTTAATTAAAGATGAAAAATGAAAAATTGAGTATAAATTCCGTTAAAGGTCTTAATTAATCTAATACAGCGACAAGTACAAATGGATCGAAAAGCTATGTATACCCACACACGTACACACGTACACACTATATATGTATTATGTATGATATATATATCTTGGTAATACTTTATCTTATTTGATTATTTGCACACTCTGAATAGACTTGATCAAATTTATTATCAAGTTTTGGCAAATGGCAATTTTACTCCGACTTACGCACTTGGTCGCTACATCACTTCGGTCACCCACCCTTTTTCGAAGTAGGGTAACTCCATTTCTCTCTCCAGTCGGCCGGAAGTCTTGAGCAAATGGCTGCTCAACCATTTCCGCACGAAGAAGAAATCAAATGAACGCGTGATAGATGCCGTAAGAGAAACCGAGGGGATCGGCGAGGGTTTCAGGATAATGTGCTTAAAGGATAGGTGGTAGCAAGGATGAAGAAAGAGTCCCCTTCGGCACTCTTGACGCACCCTTCTGAAATTTTACAAAATGTTTCATCATTTTTTTAACCTTCTTTATCGATCATCTGTGAAATATCAGCAATCGCGCCAAGTTCAATCACGCCAGAAATGTCGTAGTAGCATGTTGGAGATGTCGATGCTAGATCGGTCACAACAAGATTATGTCGTCAACGAATCAATATCTATCTACCCTTTTATAGCTTTATGCTAAATTATTTTACGTAATGAGCGCGAGTAACGAATGCTTTAGGACATCTCTAATTGTAGTTACTAGACACAAATTTTTTAACTTTGACTCATCATGTAGGTAAATGGGTCTGTAAGTACAGTAGAAATCTGAATTTTAACTTTTTCGCTGTCATTTGAATTTATTGTGTCATTTATACGGTTTTTTTTTTACACAGCCTTTTTCTCCGGCTATGGAACCGGCTGAGATACAAACACGCTGCAGTTCTCTTTTGTATAGAGGTAATGAATTACATTATTTCATTTATCCTAATTTATTTATCCCAATTTTTTTCTTACTTTGTTATTTATGATATAAGGAGTTTTAACTATTGTTATTGTTTAAATTATTTTAAACTTGCTTTATTAATTTTTTGATCTTTGTTTATTTAACTTAAGATACAGTATTTTTCACGAAAAAAGAACAAATATTTATGTACGTACTATATATATATATATATATATATATATATAATAATAATAATAATAATAATAATAATAATAAATAATATTGTAAACAATAAGTTTTCTTAAATTTAAATTTTTAAATAATACGTAATTATATTTTTACATTTAAAGTATAATTCAATAAGTTTTAAACTGCAAATAATAAAATTATGAATGACATAACAAAAGTTAATTATCGATGTTATAGTTTGCTATTATAGTTTATCTTTGACATAATTATTATATTAAAATTTAATATTTTGTATTTAATATTTCTTGTCATATATCTTTGTCATGTTGTTGTGATCTCTAGTCTAACATTAATTTATTGCGAGAGAGAGAGAGAGAGAGAGAGAGAAAGAGAGAGCGCGCGTGTGTGTAATAACTTTTAAAGATGAAAATACTGTATAATATATAAATAAAATTGTTGAAAAAAAAATTAAATAGAAATCTAATGTGCACTGTAAAAGGAGTAAAGTATGTCTCATCTTACATTTTAGTCAGATTTTCTTAGCCTTTGCCGGTACAATCCTTCCTATCAATCCAGATTCCATGGATGTACCTTGAGAATCCTCAAGTATTGAAAGCTCCTAGGAGAGTGTCCCTACGTTTCACATCCTCTCCCCTCACCCTCTTTACGGAAGATACGGCTTGCCATAAGAAGGGAGCGAGAATGGAAATGGCCGATTCGCGTACACAGGTAAATAAGTGCGCGCGTGAACGACACACGTGTGCCAACCCGTAAAAGGGGTTGGTGCCAAGGGAGGAGAGTACCATGGACATGGACGGGGAAATGAGGGAAAGAAGTGGGAGGAGAGGAATACCACGAACGACAGCCCCAACCGGGAATATTCATATTTCTATTCCTGATGCTGGCACAGCCTGTGGGACAGACGTGTTCAGGGCCGTGACACTCCGCCCGCGGTGAAAAAAAAGAGTGAGTCGACAATGCAACTGGGGTTGCGATTTAAATGCACTCGGCGCCGATTGGCGGACGAGCGGGGTGGTGGGCGTGGCTCCGCGACGGTGCCTTATGATTTTATATGTAGCCTCTTGATAACATAGCATTTCCCCTTTGCAGCTTCGCCACCGGTCCATCCATCCGACGACGATGCTTTCACCCTCTCCCCCACCTCCTCACCCTTTGGGTGTACCCCTCATCCAACCGCCCCCTTCCTTCCTTCCTTCCTTCCTTCCTTCCTTCCTTCCTTCCTTCCTTCCTCTTTTCTTCCTAGTCTCCCCTTCCTTCCAACATTCGCTGTTCGCTCTTTCCTCCTCCTGCGAACCCCTCGGTTGCAGCCGCTTACATTCGGACGAATGCATAAAATGCATGTAACTGTGAGGAATCGCCTGCCTCGAGTATAACGTACATAATAGATGCGGAAACGCCTGGCAGTCTCCGTTAGCCGTCAAGCGATGAAGGTGGCGGCGGGGAGGAGCGATGGAGTAAAATAGGAAAAATATTTTTCCGAGACGCGCCCTTACGCACAGCGATACGCGCGTCTTTACTGCACTCAGACTTTACTTGCATTCTTTATCGCCTTCGAGAGGTCTAGTCTTTCAAACTAAATGTGCAAATTTCAAATCCGTTCTCGTCTTTGTCATGTCCTTTTCAAATTTATTAACGCGTGCGCGCGTGTGCGTGTGTGCGTGCGTGCGTGCGTGCGTGCGCGCGCGCGTGTGTGTATGCGAGCGTTTGCCGTCAAAATTAATACTCTGTGAGAGAGCGGAGAACGCGCATATATGATTTACGAGAGAAATGATACTTTTAATTGTGCTTAGTATATTATAATTTGCATTTATTTTCACATGTCAAATAGAAGAATCGTAAAAGAAATTCAAGAGCTTCGTATTCTATTAACTATTATTATAATAGCAACAAAGTTTAAAAGTTTTATGTTTTAGTTAATTTAAAATAAAGTGTACTTTAATTTATTCTAAAAAATTATATAATTTATATATTTTTTAATTAAAAAATTCAAGTTTGAGATAGTATATGGTTAATAAATTCTGTACTGTATAAATGATAGTAATAGAAAGAATATAGCCTACAGCATTCGTTAGAAACCAAACGGAAGATTTGCCTGAAATCTTCGGCGCGTAACAAAGCAATAAAAGCTCGACCAATCCAACACTCGATGCACTATAGAGAAAACGATA
Organism: Solenopsis invicta; assembly: GCF_016802725.1. NCBI lineage: Eukaryota > Metazoa > Arthropoda > Insecta > Hymenoptera > Formicidae > Solenopsis > Solenopsis invicta. The sequence continues at coordinate 28,890,121 of NC_052667.1, forward strand.
TAATATCGTAATAGATTACATGATCGTGAAAACCTTGGTTTTTCCCTCCTAATGGTTACTGCAATATACCATCTCCCTGATATAAATAACATCACGGCGGCAATCGAGTGGCTTCGACCAGCGTAGCAAGATGCAGATTGCAAGTTGAGAATTAATAGATAGCGGGTAGCAAAGAACCCTTTCGTTTAGCTGCTTCAGCACATTAATATTCATAGGAAGAATCCAGTGTTTTGTGCTTGTGTGCTGATGTCTTTGTCGCTATCTCGATTATTCCTCCATCGCGGTGCATTTTAGCCGTCATCTCTACGCTGCGTCGACATAGTGCAACTGTGTTTCCGAAATTTCTTACGCGCCCGAGATATGTACGAACGTGTCTCTCATCCTTATTCTGACTAGAAAATGATAAAATTGCTGGCTTGTCAGGAGGAGATTATGTAATAAGGGGAAAATTCTCGAGTGCCTTTAGAGTTAAAGGAAATTTTCTTTCTCGATGTAGAGAAATATATGTTTTTTGTTATATGATATTACGTTGCAATTCATTCTTAAAAAGTGTTACACGTATAATTGAATCTGTTCTGTTATTATTATACATTATATGGATGAACATCATATTAGAATTAAGTAATAACACGCAGCTTATAATATTGCACGGTGATACATACACACTTTCAACTTGGAATAATTTTAGACATATATATATATATATATATATATATATATGTTGTTATAATATTCTGGTAAGTAATACATTCAGGATATTTTGCAAAAATTGTGTTGCGTGTTTAAGTTTTTTTTTATTATAACTATTTCCAAATGTTGCAATTAAATTCTTATGGAATTTAGAAACTGGATTAGAACGTTGTTATATTTCGCTTACAATTTTTTTTTCTGTAAAAGCAAGAGCGAAAGTAGCGTTGCGAGTCTAACTAGCATGCTTCTTCATGTGTACAACACTACATGCGTCGAGGCTACTAGAGTAGAAGAGCTACAAGATTCTCCAGGTTTGTTAGTAGAGTTAGCCTGTTGCATCCTCAATAGCTTCGGGCTACGTTGAAAAACTTCTGGCAAGGTGTAGTGCAGGCCAACACCGGAGGGGAAAGAAACTGTCGGAAAGTGCCGAAAGCGACAGAGAGGTCCTCTTCTCTCGCCTCTCAAGGCACTTGAGTCACGCGACATGCCGTCCAAGATTTTAATCCGGTCTTACTAAATGTTAGCACAAAACATCGTTTTTGACAGTGCCCAGATTTTTGTTACGATTCATTTAATATTTTAAATATTTATATTTTATATTTTGCAAATTTGCATATATATATATATATCATTATACGTTATATGATTGTTTAATTAAATAAACCCGAATTATCAAACCGAACAATTATGTATCATATTATTATATATTTAACACAATTAAAGTTCGAGAAAAAGCCGAAGACAGTCGTGGATTCAAAGCTAGTGTTCAAATATTTCTTATGTAATTTTATATACATTTTTTGATTTTTCGAATCGTGCGCCATTATCTTCTGGCTTGCAAACGTACTAACGTAGTTCTTTACAGTTTCGGAATAGAGAGATTATAGAGCATCATATTATTAAATTGATTAGCAATTTAATTTATGATATTACATTTCTAGTTCTACTCAACAGCTGCGTTTTAAAATCCGACAAATATGCGGCGTGCAGTTCGAGAGAATTTGTAAACGTTTGTAAATTTAAAATAGAATATATATAAGGAGCTAAAAGAGCCAATGTTGTTTTTTCGTGCAAGTTTATACAAAAAAATGTTATGTATTTCCAAACAATTATTATAAATGTTTCGATCCTCTCAATGTATCACCTTCAAAATGTTTAATTATAAAAGGAGATTCAGAATTTCAAGATCGCGGCGATACAAACATTATCTCGTTGTAGTTCGCGAGTCGTTCTCAAATTGCTTACATTATATCCTAACGATAGTACCTTGCAGTCTATCTGCAATAATAATAAGGAATATGCAATATTCATTCAATGTTGAAAATTGAAAATACACATATATGACAATCGAATTAACGTTCACTATTTGATAATTTTCTACATCCAATATTCAATGATGAACATATCAAAGTGGAAGCGTGATAGAAACGCAAGTCGTCCGGGCAAGATGCAATTAGACTGATTACTTGATTAGTTATTAGGGAGCGTTCGAAACTGTCAGGCAATGAAATGACATGGACTTCCTATATATGATTTTTACTTTCTGTCTTATTAAGTATTACGAGAATATAGATATGCGTGTTAATACCAAATAACACTTATCATATTTTAGTCCAGTTCAAAATTTAGGAATTTTATTTAATAACGATGAAAATGGTTTTATGTAATTTTGTAAAAAATATATTCAAAATTGGAATAATTTGCAAGACAATGATAAAAATAAATAATAAAATTTGCTTTGATATAACCATTTATAATATTTAAAATTTTATAGACTAAGTAGAGAGAGAGAGAGAGAGAGAGAGAGAGAGAGAGAGAGAGAGAGAGAGATTTTCAAAATAGTCAATTTACATTGACGTTGAATATATGTTATATATTAAATTATATTAATTATTCAATTGCAAATATATTTTAAATATACATTAAAAATGTAAGACCATTTAATAATATTAAGTTTATAAAATTTACACAAGTTCTCAAAGCTTCTAGTGTTACAATTTATTAGTGAATTGTTTCTGCTGTAGGAAATAATAGTGTTGGAGCTTGGAGCTTTTTTGACTTAAATGTTTTATTTCTTCTGAATAGTCATTAAATATTATAATCTTAAATCATATATTTTAATAGTTGTAATATTTTGTTTTAAAAGTCATTTTAAAATTTTGTAATAAAATGACATTCAGAATAATTAACCTTTAATGATAATTATTAAAATAATTGTTTTAGTCTAAAAAATCTTTCATAACACTATAATTGTGTAAAGCTTAAATTATACTTTATCAAAGAAATCTTGTAAAATTTTGTTTCAAATGTTTATTTTTTAATATTTTAAATTTTCCTTTATCTTTATTTTTATCGTATAATGATATCTTTTTGCGAGATATTTAGTTTAATTAAAATAATGTATTTATACATAAGTATGTATGTATATTTATGAATGCTCTATTAACGTCATATTTCATTTTAAATTAACGCCTTTAAAAATACACGAGTAACAATTCTACAAAGTACATTTTAAATAATATATTATTGTATTATAGGTATAATTCTTATATAATTTCAAATATAAACTATATTTAAAAAATAATTTATATGTACGAACAACACACACACACACACACACACACACACACACACACACACACAAATTTTCCATCGTATTGTTACATGACTGAATATTGGATAAAGTGATAATAATAGTATAAAAATTGTCCAACTAAAATTCGATATGTTCTTTATTATTATCTTTCCATTATGACGCGATAATGCGACAAATGTTTCAGCGATGAGTTTAAAGCATAAAATATGAAAAAGGTTTGGATGCAGTTAAGGGATGCGTCTCTTTCGCATACGCGTATACCTTTCTTTATACGAGTTCCCCGTATATATTCCCACCTGGATCTTTGAACTTGGGCAAACATGGCCGCTGCAATTTTGTTGTTAGGGAGGCGTGGCACGCGTGATACCATCGTACCAGATGGAGTCACGCGAACAAGAAATGCACACTCTTCGGGAGGTTCTCCACCCCTGAAGAGGATCGCGTTCGAACGCGATATAATTGTGTATTGGTAAATGAGGGTGTGTGTGTGGGCGTGTGCTGTTGTGTGTAAGTGTATGTATAAATGTATATAGTGTCTCAGTGTGCACGACGTAATGTATGAGTGTAGTCTGTGTAGTTGTATCGCGGAGAGCATAATTATTTCTTAGCAGTGGTATACGACCCCACTGCTGTAATTAAAAGGCCGAAGAAAAGGTGCAAAGTACAATAATGAGAACGACCAAAACGCAAAGTCCCATTAGATATTTCCGCACGGATGTTTGAGGAAGATATGAAACGATAGCGCTACGTAAGAGAAATGCACGTCGGAAACTGTTAAAGAAACAGTAAGATCTGATGATATTTTACTTTGCGCTTTTCTTATAATTGTAAAGTAAAATCAATTTTTATAATAATTTTTTTGAATTTATAAATCTAAAATAATTTTATTATAAATCTAAAATAAAATTTAATTGTAAAATAAATTTATAAAATACTTTTCTTAAAAATTCTTCTACACCATAAACAATTTGCTTAAAATGAAGTAAATCAACATATACGTACGTCCACATCTGCACTAATGCGCGCGTGCGCGCATATACGCACACAAATATGAATAATACAATCATTAAGTATATATAATGACGATAAAAATGTACAACTCGAAAATATCCTTCGTTAGGGGACTTACAGTAAGGGTATTCATTGCAAATTCAACGGTGTAGCGTCGGATTATCAAAGGATTCGCGAGCTCAACGGGAATGGTGATCAGTTGGAAATTAGAATACCGCAAATGCGTACGAAGAGAAAAGATCGGTTTGATAATTGCGAAACCGTGACTGTCGAGGAATCGAGCAAGGAACAATTTTGATCGGTCGCAGCCCGGGGCGCCTATAGGAACGCGTTGTCTCCGAATAGAGTTAATCGCGTGGACAGAAGGACTATGATTGTTGCCGTATCGCAGTCCGTACCCTTAATTGGATCGTATAACGAGCGAATGACGTGCCGATTCCCAGCCAATACCGGACGTGCTTAGACCAAGATCTGACACGAACGATAAATCAGGCCAATTTCTAGCACGAGGACGATCGTTCGCTTGGTCAGGGACTTGATCATCGTGCCGATGCAGAAGTGAATCGTATTCTCAAACAAAATCCCGAAGGTCCGAAGATCCGAATTCTTGTTACACGCTCACATCTTTGTATACCAATATATTCCAAATATTCATCAACACGACGGCACATTTGGATGATACTTTTAGAACAGAGAGAAATGATAAAAACTATATAGTTTTCATAATAAAATGATCAAATTAAACATTTCTTAATTAAAGTTAAAGAGAATCAAAATTAATTTTTCTTTGGCAAAAATGATATAGATATGAATATAAATTCATTCTTATATACAATAAATAGATTTTGCTTTTTACTATTGAGAGAAACAAACAAATTTTGCTCCTTTGTTATCGCTATTGCTTCAATAAGCTAATTGAAGAAATCTTACATTCTCTACCGGCCATCTAACTTTGTTTATAAATGATAATTTTTTCATTATCTATTTGAAACTAATCCCAGAAGAATTTTGCTATTCAACTGCTATTTTTACGTTTATCAAATATATTGTAGGTACATATATGCAAAGCAAACAATAAGCATAAAATTTAAGACATTACATAAAGCGACATCAGCAAATCAAGAATAAACGGTCGATCTGACTAAAGGAGCGTCTGTATCTCTTTCTTCTAGAAAGAAAGTGCGCGCGAGCATCGAATTGGCATAATCTCTCAAATGTCTCGTTTCCAACAATCGCGCGACGATCGTCGTTACGGAAGAAACGAGAGAGAAGCCTGGTACATAAAGGCCGCAGAAGCATCGTGGGAAAGCCAGTCTTAAAGTTTAATATTTAACGAGGGTGCTCTCTCCCTTTTCAACATCTCTCTCTCTCTCTCTCTCTCTCTCTCTCTCTCTCTCTCTCTCACGATCGGTTCGTGAAAAAAGTATTACGTAATTCCTTTTGAAGCCGTATCCAGTGTGCCATTAAGAGCGACCGCGATCTCTTCGAACTTTGATGAACTTTAGGATATTCGCCTTAGCTTCATGGCTCGTGTTACTCTCTCATTGTTACAGATGCTTTTCTGAGAGAATTTCATGACTTTGTCTACGATATATTGATAGATAATTCCACGATAAATATACAAGCTTCTAACTTTTCAAACGACACAATCGATACATTTTACGACAATTAGAGATGAGAGACTATAATAGAAGAGGGAATATCGCTTATTCATGTACGAGAGAGAGAGAGAGAGAGAGAGAGAGAGAGAGAGAGAGAGAGAGAGAGAGAGAGACGTATCATTATGTTGTTATTATTAAGACAAGTTAATTGAAGTACGCGTGCAACGTTACTGTAAATTAATTACAAGTTTATTAATAATTAATAATGTATTTAACGTAAATTACAATGTAATTATAATAATAAGGATAAAATATATCAATCTATTGTAGAATCTTAATTTTCTAATCTAATTTAAATCTTTTAATAATAAAAGTAATATATGGTAAAGTAACAATTACGAAAATTTAAGAAATATGTTACAAGCGGGAATAATATGTTGTATGTTTGTAAATATGAATGTACGATAATTGTGCATAATAATAATCCTTAATCATTTTCAAATTTAATATCATTAAAAAGAAAAATTTATATTACTGTTACAAACATTTAAATAAAAGATAAATTAATAGTCCTTTTAGTAAACTCACATGTAGTGTACAACAAGTAATTCTGTAATAAAATATCTAATTATGCAAAACATAAATTGTCATTTAATGCACGCATTTTACTGCACTAGTTTAAAGAAATTTCCATAACAAAGTCTTTGCAAAAAATAAAATATGCAAAATCATTTACGACAATATGATAATTCTGATGTACATCAAAAGCAATCGAAGGCGAGCAGTTGAACAATAATTAACGAATCACGCTTTTTCCGTCCATTTTACAAAAATCGCTTTCACAGAGATGTTAATTCGCATGTAACAAACGCTGACAAACTGATCGTTTATTGCAAGAGAAAATATTCAAATATCAAGCGTCAAAGTGATGCAAATTGCTATATTGTCTGCGTAAAAATTTTCCATGCGATCAAAGTACTGTGTACATTTCGCGTATAAAATACATGTAATATCCGTTTTAATGAGAACAAAGGGAGAGAGGAAGAGAGAGAGAGAGAGAGAGAGAGAGAGAGAGAGAGAGAGAGAGAGTGAATGCGCGCGCGCGCGCGCGCGTGTGTGCTGGTTATAAATAATATTAAGAAGTAATACAGGATTACGAATTATATTATTCTAATGTTTGAGACGTGTGCGTATACCATGTACTATTATGTAGACTTGAATGAGAAGTTTCGATCGAATTTCAGTTCATTCCTGAGCACGCAGAAGGCAGCACATCCAGAATTACCGACCAGATATCTGCTGCCATCTGTTATGCTTCCTTTGAAACTAAGTTTTTGTGTAAAAAAAAAAAAAAAAAAAATTATTAAAAATTATTCGACTGCCCAGTGGAAATTTTTCAAACATGCATGGTTTCATAAAGATATTTATTTAAAAAAAAAAGTACTTTGCACACTTTTAATAAGTATAAATTTAGTGTTTATTTGTAACACAATTAAAAGGAGACAATAAATTCTTTCTATTAAAAAATTACATTCTTTTATTAAATTTTAAGAAAAAATCTTTATTCGTTTAAAATATACATTTGTTAATTTTAAAAACAAAGAAAGCAATTTATGTTTTAATGATGTTTACATGTAAATTGTATCATTTTATAATTGAAAGTATTATGTCTAGCTAATTCGTAAACAGAAATTTTTTTTTTAGATTAATTAAAATAGCAAACAAATTATAACAGCAACTGTGTAAAGTATATAATATATTAAAAATTCATTACAACAATAAAATATATAAAAAATATGCTATAAAAAAATTTATAGGAAACATGTATGTAGATAATACATATTTGGAAACAATGTAAGTGTTTCAAAATTTAATTGATAATGTTATTAGCAAGATCTAAAGTTTCAAAAGTTTGATAAGAAACTGTGTTTTCGAATAGTTTATCAAGTTGCAGTCAATGCAATAGGAATCGTAGTTCACCTTTCGAAAACTAGACTGAAGATGATTGCGTCAGTATGGACATCGTGAAAATCTCAAGTGGCCGTGGATACTCGAAATCACATGGGGTAAAGATTAAGAGAAAGACTACCAGTTAGAGGCGATGACTGGCTGACTTTTTTGAGAGGCAAGAATTATCTTGTCGTTCTTCGGACGATCTCTGGGTGGTCCGATTCTCGCGTCGGAAAGCTGTGAAGTGTGGCCAGCATTAATGAATCGTTTTAGTAACAAAAGAAAAGAATAGGAAGAAAGATCACATCTTAATTATCAATCACACACATGATAAAATATAAATATAATTATAATTAATCTTATATGATTAATATATGATTAAATTCACAGAACTACATAAATATAGAAATTATGAAAATGTTATTGAAAACTATTATGAAATGTGAATAATATATTACTTACAATATATAATTATAATTTATAACGCATGAGTTAGAAAAACTACAATTTTTGAATACTATAATAAAAAGACTTTTCATTATTTCAATTCTTACTATCCTTTTTTTTTTTCAAAGTAAGTACAAAGCTGATCAATTCTTCATAATGTGTTAATTAATGTTTTATCTCACTATCAATTTATCGTTTTGTCGTTAAACAGCTTGCGAAGACAACACTAACTTTGTTGATGCGCGGCGAGACAAGCTCAAGTAGATGATATTATGAAATATAGATATCGTTAAAATTGTCGGTATTATTTATCCTCAAAGTATTTTACTTCTATTTAGGGTGTAATAATGTGAATAATATACAATCGGGTATTCCATCGCGGTGAAAACAGGACGAGCAAGTTTTAATGATCGGACATCCTTCGCAACAGTTATTCAACTCAAGGACGGGCTAAGCAGAAAGAGATCCGGCTTGTTCGAAGGAAGGAATCCATGGAAGGAGAAGCGACAGGCGTCCTTCCTTCAGTAGAGGATACTTAGGATTAATCAGGAATGCTGTAATTGAATTTAACGTCCGAATTGAATATTTTCGCTTACAAAGAAGAGAGAGAGAGAGAGAGAGAGAGAGAGAGAGAGAGAGAGAGAGAGAGAGAGAGAGGAGCGGGGAAAGGAAACGGGTAAGAGCATGGTGATGTAGATGAAGGTATGAGGAGTCTGTGTAATTGGAAAAGCTTGGGATTAACAATTTTGCAAGACTCGGCGAAAATGTTCTCGAAAAGAGGATTGGCAAGGCAAAGAGATCCTTTATGGCTCTGTACTTGTATACGTACACGTTCTCCAAGTACAAGTGTAAAAGAGATAGACGTAGTTCATCAGTATTGGCATCGAGCTTCTTCGGCAAAATCTGATTTTAGAAATTAATTTATGAGATTCTACATTTATATACAACAAAGTAAGTTGGCTAAAATGGCGATCGTGCAAAAATTTTATAAAAAATACATACATACATACATGCATATATATATATATATATATGTATGTATGTGTGTGTGTGTGTGTGTGTGTGTGTGTGTGTGTGTGTGTGTGTGTGTGTGTAATTTCTCAAGTCAGATCTTGCCGAAGAAGCTTGATATTGATGATTGTTGTGTTATTTTGTTATGTGTATTTATAGGTCTTTCTTATTAAATAAAAACTCTTATATAATACAAAATAGGAAAATATACAAATTTGGATAAATTTTTAATTTACTCAAATTCTTGTTTCAATAATAGAGGATTCTTATAGAATTATAACAAGATACTGCCGTGTCTCTTAATTGGACCAAATATGGGCAAATGTAATTTTCTAAAAAAAAAAAAAAAAAAAAAAACATTTCTGAGGAAAAATTATTTTTAATTAAAAATTCTCAAGTTATTTTTATTACAAATTTTTAATGCAAAAAGTTGTGTTACAATAACAATGATTGGATTAATAAAAATAATAGATACGTGAAATATTGAATAAATTACAATTTATATAAAATTAATTTTTTCTGCAAACTTATTTCCATTATTTTATGTTGTTGGTATACATTGGGTCTCATTAACTGTATATTAATATGCGTAGTAAAATATTGAATAAGTTAATATTAATTAAATTTTCTGTAACAATATTTAAATCATATCTAAAAGATATACCTACGTATGCATATTAAAGTAAAACAAATTGTTAAAAAATTGCATCTTGAATGCAAATTTACTATTAACTGTAGTAGTTAAAAATACTGCTTTTCATAGATGATGCCTCGTATAATTCATAAATTAGATAACAGTAATTTTAAGTTAACTGGACTCTTTTTATTTCGCCAAGCATTATAGTTCTGTTTTTCGTTCGTTTTGTTTGCTCACGGTCTGTTAATTTATCTAATTACAATAGCAAGATAATTTACTCTATATATATGACAGGAAATTTAACTCAAATGTAGTGTCGGGAAACATAAAACTAATTATACCACTTTTTAAGTATACAAAATTTAGAGACTACATTACCGTTGATATTTAATTAACGTTTGCGCAAAAAAAAACACAAAATGTTAATATATAGAACATTATTTATTTTCTGTTACGATATATTATCATAATGGTTTGTTATATTTTTCTTGTCATTTTTTTCATTATTTGTATAATATAGGTCAATATTGTGTATGTGTATGTATACGCGCGCCCGCACACGTAATTGGCTTAGATAATAATATAACATAATATATGATCTAAATAAGAGCACGTTATCCTCTCATTTCTATTAATACGAATATTATACATTTAGAAATCGTGCATTTTCATATATTTGTGTATCATTATAATATAAGTTTGTAAAAATTATACTGATTTCAATACGCGTCGATAAAACAAATTATGTATTATGTACTAAAGTGCCAAAAAGATACATTCAAGCAGTAGCTTAAATGACTTTGTAAACAGTGGTACATCAGCGACAGATTCTCCCGTTGCGAGTTAGCGCTTTCGCGAATATAACACAGCGCAAATGTACAATAATCCCTTGACGTTAGTAGCGAATAAGAAAGAGTCGCAAAAGAGAGTCTAACTCTTGCACTTTTCTTGAACTGAGAAAACGGAGAAGTCGAGGATTTTTTAGCAAAACAAAGCTGCGAGCCCGAGATATCTCTCTGAAGAAGCACTAAAGAGGCTTGCAGAACTCCTGTCTATTCTATTATTTACACGGCGTTCAACTTTGTGCTATTATGTTGTGCTACAATTGCTTTTTGTGTTCATTTTACTATAAACGTTAAACGTTTTTTAATACTACTGAAAATAAATGCCGTCTTTGTATGTATTAATTTGGGGAAAGATAAGTATTACCTTCATGGCGTTATTAAAACAATTTATTTTCATAAATAAATACTATATAATATACTCTTATTACTATTGTAATAAATTTATTATTCTTATTAAAAAATTAATCACACACACACACACACACACACATTCTAAATTTAATTAATGTAAAATTCTTTCAAGTTGTACGTACATTTTTGTGTAAATACAACTTTTGCTTAAAGGAACGATTTATCTTTACGTTTTAATATTTCACAATAAGACAAAAGATAAGATAATAAAAACACAATACAGAGAAAATTTTAGCAAGCTCGAAAAGGATCAAACAAAATAAAACAAAACAAAACAAAACAAAAAGTAAAATGTATAATACATTATATATAAGTATAAGAATAAAGAACAAAAAACAAAGAGTAGAAATTAAAAATAAGAAAGGACGCAATAACAGTAAAATTAAGAGTGAAAGAACTGACTAAAAAAAAATAAAAAAAATTTTCTTTTTTTTTAATAAAATTATTCAATTTTGATTAAAGACTACGAAGTGTGTCAGAGACTTTTGAAAAAATACTTTCCGGTGTTATCGGGAACGTCGTCGGGAATCAGAAATTTCCACCCTTCCCGTTTACTACTACCTCTTGCCAGCAGTCGTTACCTCAAGTTCTCCACCACCTACCTGCAGTTGAATTGGCGGTGTTGGAAGTCACGACAGGCTTGCGAGAAAAGTCGACCTTAAGCAAAACGGTTTTAAGGGCGTGTATCCACGCTCGTTCACCATCGGAGTGAGTTATAAATCGATTTGTGTCCTGGCCAATGAGGGTTGGAAGTGGCGTATTCTGATTGGCTGATACGTAGACCACTCCCACAGTGTTAATAAAGGCTCCGAGAACGAAAGCCGGTTTCACAACGCCACAATTGTTTGCAAAATGTAGTGTGGATCAACGCTGCTAAATATTCAAATATAGTTTTCTGTACGTGCTAATAATAAAAAACTTACAAGTCTAACATTAAAATATTAAAATTTTAATATTAATACTAATTAAATAAAATGTGCATATAAATACATTTTTTGTTTCTATTACTTCAATACATAGCACAAATATCAAATAAGAGTACAGAGTAAGATTTATTAAGTATTTACTATAATTAAAGATTTCAACAAATTAAAAAAAAATATTTTATATAATTAAAACGTTATTAAAATATTTTTATATAGTACATATGCATTCATTAACTTAGCGATTGTAATCTTATCGGCTCTTCTATCTACTTAATAAAAATTAAAAAGTGTTTTAAATTATTTCTAATTATTAGACAGTTTTATATGTCGAATAACAATATACGATTAAAAAATATCATATTTTAAAATTATATAAATATAATAAACACATACAAAAGAAACGAAACAGCAGAAGGCTGTATAACCACAGGTATAAAAAAAAAAAAAAATATATATATATATATATATATATATATATGTATATATAAAATCAAATGGACATTAGACATAAAAATTTAAATTACAAGTTGTGAATAAAAAAACAATTTAAAAATTATTTGCTATTAAAATAAAAAGTAATATAATTGCATTAAAAAAACTTAGACAACAAGTTTAGATAAAGAATTAGAATGATGTTGTGTATGTATGAAAAGTGCCTTTAAAATGAAATATATTACAATCATTTGATATTCGTAATTGTAGTATTACTGATGAATTATTTAACAATAGAAACGAGAGAGCGTACATTTATAATTACCTGGAAATACCGATAGCTTATGATATAATGGCAGTACAATGAATTCAATATGATCCACATCATTTTCAGCTCATGTTATCAATTAATTAAATAAACAATTTCGTTACATCATGAATTCATAATCTAATAAATCTAACCATTATCTGCGCTGTAATAACAAATTAATAAATTATTTTGTCTATTTGATGTGATGCGTTATACTAACAATAAGATTTCTATTTGACGAATCTCTTACCGTGCATTATTAAACATGCGTATAAAAAGTCAAAATGTATCTAGGTATAAGGTAAACAGTTACATATAATTTTTATTTTCCTAGAATTTCAAATCAATCACGAATATGGAGGAAAGCTACAGTTTGTCTCTCATTCATCATACAACCCATGTACTTTAATTAGATGTACCAAACTTTATAACATTAACAGGAAAAAAAATCAATAAAATAATATTCAATAGTCATAAAAATCGTCATAAAAACACTCGCGTAAGAGCGCATAATAACACTGACGAGGCAATAAATTGAAGAGAATAGATAGAAGAAAAAAATAAGAGGTCATAGACAGGCTGTTGTACTTGACCATCTTGTGATTCAGGTTCACGTTTATTCACAGCTGCCTGGCATCGTTCACGCTCCACAAGTATCCATGACTGAGCACGAAAAGTTCTTCTTTTCTCCATGGTGAACCGCTCCGCCGTAGGCGTAGCCACGTCGAGGCGTCGACATTGCTAGACCCCACCTTCTCGTTGGTAACTAGGGCTATGTCTACTCGGCTGGCCGTCTCAAAAAGCCGACCAATCCGCGATACGAGACGGCCACTGCCAACGCATAAAGTAGCGGAGGCGCCTTTGTCGCCTGGGTCTACGAGGGGTCGCAGAACGGAGGGCAAAAGAGGGAGAGATTCGGGGAGTGAGTCGACGGGCATAGAGGAAGAGAGAGAGAGAGAGAGAGAGAGAGAGAGGGGGGGGCAGGCGCAAGTTGACGAGTTGTGTGCGCGGATGGGGCAAACACCACCCTCCGCGCGGGTAAAGGGTATATGGGTGTATGGGTGCACGTAGTATTCGTACAGCCGCCTCCGGGGGTTTCCCTTCTTCATACCCGTCGCGCACCCGTCGAGCAACCCCGCGTTATTCGATGGCTCACTGCTCAGTTGTCCAACGCCGCGACGACGACACGGTTGCGCCACGATACACGCCAGATACTGTACGAGCTGCTCTCATTGGGATCACCTCTCGAGGTCCTCCTCTGTCTGTTCTATACGCTGCCTTCGTCGTCACGCTTCTTCATTCACGAAGCCGCGCGGCCGGATTCTGTTAACTGAACGAGTTACGTTCTTTGCGCGTTCCCTCGACCGCGCGCGAAATGTTAGAATTTGGACGAATACGCGCCGACAAATTGCGATACTCGAACAGTGTTCTGTGACTTGGAAACACTCAACTTGGCTTAATCAACTGCCGACGGTGCCGGACGGGACGGATATCTTCGGCGTCTTATGCGTGTAGGCGCCCGGTACAAGTGCACAGAATAAAAGAAATGTATGCGAGGCACAGGTTGACTGATTCGTACTGTCGAAGAGGCCGATAAACTCTGTTGAAACTCTTCTGGAACAAAGATCGATCACTTCCCGATCGTTCAGTACGAAAACCTGTAGTCGTCAGGTTCTAACGCGTCAGTATCATTTCTTCTCTAATTAGGCCTGAGAAACAAAGTCTTGTTACTTTTTCTTAAAAGTATCTTTTCTCAAGGAAAGCGACGATTCTGCAGAGAATGAACCAACTTGCTCAAGCTAGCTTACACGAGTGCTTTCACGAGTGAAATTACCCACAAAATTCCTAGCCTGTGTTGTTTAGTGTTCGTACCGAAGAAGAGCCACAATTTCGACAGTTATATATATATATATATATATATATATATATGTATTGAAAAAAAATTTGCATATACGCGCAACGAAACAGTGTCGTAACGAGTAACAAACAGAGCAATCTGTACCTGATTACAACGAAAGTATTCGTTCTTGTCGTTCTACTAAAGTGAACGCGAAGGAAAAATAAGTAAAGGCCATAGATTTGAGCGAAAGTAAATAGGACTCGGTATTTCGTTTGACAAAAGTGTAAGCGTCATCCATCTCTCTTGCCGACGGTTATCAAATGCTGAATGATTGTTCGCTAGCAACATCCTTCATTTATTCTTTACAACGAAGATAAATCGAATAGTATTCTGTCCTCGCACTGAGCACGCTAATATATGCTGTAAATATTTATTATGAAATTGTTAGTTCTCATAGACATATACATGTAAAAGAAACATTTGTATAAAGTTTGCTTGATGTTTGGGCTTTTTTTATGCCAATCGCATAACCAACATAACTATAAACGACTACTCATTTTAAATGGCCTTACAGCAAAGATATAAAAATACGAAAAAACATACACGTATGGAAATAATAGTTGGAAGCAAAGAGTGATGGTAAAACGTGTCAGTGTTAAGAATGCTACTTCGTTAACGCCGGCAATTTTGCAAGAATTTGCACATCAAGTATGACAATGATACTAGTCTTATAACACGGATTAGAAATTTTGCAGTGACTGCTGGTTTCTATGTTTAAACTTGAGAAAATCAGTTAGGTAGACAAGAAATGTACAACGATACTTTTCGATTGAGTTCCTAAACGTCGGAAGAAGAATCTTTCGTCGGAAGAGAAAACTGAACAACGATCAATCCGCAAACAAAGACCTAATCGCAGACCACCGCTTCATGGTGAAACATTGTAAACGAAACATTGTTCATATCCCCCGAATGCACTCTGACATTGGCTGGCGGATACGCGGTTATACGCCGCGAATACTAAATATTCGTCCGCAGCATCTTTACGTTCTCATTATCAAACTTGTGGTTCGAAGATCAATGGTCATCGCTTCGTTCTTGTGAATACGCGATCAAGTATGTCGCTGTAAGCTCGCGATCCTTAGTTAAAAAGGACAGCAAGATGCCGCAGCAGCAGCAACGATCGGCTTTCGCGATTCAGGAGCTGCTGGGTTTGGATGGCACCGGAAATAGGAGTACTGATCGCGGCTCCCCGCAAGGCTCACCACCCGCCGGTGTTTCGGCCGTTTCCTACGCTCCAGCTACGCCTCATCATTCGAAATTATGGGAATACATGCCCAGCCTAAATCATTTAGGCAATTTAGGGAATCTGGGAAATTTGGGGAATCTGGGCAATCTTACGGCCTCGAGGATGGCCTATCTGAATGCGCAGGCGGCTGTAGCAGCCGCCTTTCTACCGCCACCCCATCCCCACCCAGCTCACCATGTACCGCATCATCAGGTACATCAATCAAATCAACTTCCGGCTTCGCCGCCCGGCGTCAACTTGCATCCTGCGGCACACGCGCAGCATGTACTTCCCGGTACGGCTGTTACTACGAATCATCATCAACATAGCCCGACTCAACACACCCCGTCTCATGGTGAGTCCATCTGCAAATTCATGAATTTGAGCCTTAACCGTTGACCAGTAATCGTAATACGATTCTACTTGTACATATCTTTCAAAAATTTGAATAAAAGATATAATAGCTGCTGACATTGCGTTTGAAATCGTTTTCTTAATAATAACTTTTTAAATAATAATTTTACATAATTTATTAAGTATAATCCTCCCCTAAAAGTCTTTGTTTCTTTGATTTGTAATTTTGCAAAATTTCTAATTATTATGTAAAAAGCTTAACCTTCAGGTTATTCTTGAGTCTTGTTAATCCTCGCACTATACATTCATCAACATGTATACTATGTACATACATACACACGTCTACTGAGAATCAAACGTTAATTGTAAATGAGAGATTGAACTCGTAACCCTCTATTTTCACGAACATCCAAGTAAATTAATAGGTGTATCGTCGTTCTAGCGTGAAACGAGCACTTAACTGCCACTTATAGCTATCACTTAACAGAGAGCCACTCAAGATCAAGTTACCGAAAATTGACACACGCCTTTGTCGCACATTGTATGTGCCAAGAATCTGGGGGAATTTTTGGGAAAACGGCATTCAGTCAGGCAGCTGCATAACTGTCTTATATTTTCACACAAGCATCGAGTGCATTTGAGTCCATCACTCGATCAAAGTAGAAACTTTTATATACCGATTTGCCACTTAAATTAAGCGTAAATACATTTCGGAGCATGACAGTTAAATCACATCATTCGTTGTAACTTGAAACTACTACATCTGTGTTAGGTGAACAAATAAAATTAGCATAGAGGAGCTTATTTTATATGTTATTTATATCTTTCTCTCTCTCTCTCTCTCTCTCTCTCTCTCTTTCTTATTTTATATTTATATAATAATAATATGAAAAGAGTAAGTTTCTCTTTGCTAATTTTATTTACTGTTAGCCTCATTTGATTAAAGTAGCTTTGATAAAGATTGATGCAACATCGACGCAATGCAATGTCTTACAGAGAGGAAAGATATATAGAAATAAACTGTGGGAATTGATTATTTTCATCAGAATAACCCCCAACGCTATGAATAATTAGTGGTATAATGAGTTGAGTGTTAGGTAGGCCTGTAATGTCTCATCAAAATACAAAGACCGTCGACAAAACTGGCTGTTACGCCGAACTGTTCTCAACCTGCGACGAATCGATATTTTAACCATGACGCTGAAATTATTGAAATATGTGTGTAATAAAATGTTACATTTCACTCGTTCATTAATATTAATATTAATTAAGATTAAAAAGATTAGATAATGAAGATAGAAACGTGCAAATGAATTACAGATTTATATTTATATTAGTAAAATATATTATTTCGTTTAAATATAATAGGATCAATATAATAGAATAACATAAAATTCATATTTTCGAATACTAAAAAAATATACTTAAAATAAATAAAATAGTTTTATAAAATATGTAAATTTTAAATAATTTATTTTAAATATTTATTTATATTTATTATCCAGATTTTAAGTATGTAGTAAATTCAATGTAGTAAATTCAATATACAAATAAGAGAATTATTCATTTAAAGTGTACATAACATGCATATATGCACGTTATCTATATGTATGTACACACACACACACACCCACCCACAAACACACACACACACACACACACACACACACACACACACACATATATATATATACAAAAATTATTGTATTAAAGTATGAATATCGTTGCATAGTAAAAGTTGCATATATAATAAATTTTATCAAGTTGCTCTAATATAGCATCATATCATTATTTTTAAGCATCGGAGATTTCGCGGCGCAGAACGAATTTTGAGAACAATTTTCGGGTGTCGGATTCCAGATAGAGCATAAAGGTTCTGCCGGTCCATTCAAATGTCACTCTGGCACCTCGTCTCACAGCATTTATTCGACATGCTTCGTTCGTTTTTGTCTTAAAATCTACGTAGGCTTAAAGACGAAAGCATAGGATAAGATCTTACTATCGTTATATTAACGGTTTAATTCGTATTTAATAAAAATTACATCAATCTTTGATCAAAATGCAAGTTTAAATTTATAGAACGGAGTCTATAAATTCACCGTTTATCGTCAATTTTTATTAATTTATAAATAAGTATAAAATTCTTGCTAATTACATTTTGTTCAATAAATAAAATGGATAAAACATTACGTTATGCATAGATAGAATTCAGTGTCATGTTAAGAAGTTTACGTATATAAAAAAGTAATTTAATTTACTTAATTAAAGAGCAATTTTGTCAATTTTACTATTAATTTCATTGTAATATAACTATTTTCTTATCTCTTTATGTAATTCGGGAGAAAGAACGCACAGTGAATGAGAGATAATGTTAATTATAGCTTAAGCGTATACAAACTCTTTATGAATACATTTTATATATTTTTTATGAATACTAGCAAAACAGGCGCGCGCTACGCGCGCGATACACATTTTTTATAATTTACAAATTACTTTACTCGATACACACATTAACCCTTGATACACATAATTGTAAAAAAATCTCCGCATTGACAGTAGCACACGAAGTAAGCACAGCAGGGGAAACCAATCAACATTACGCGTGAAAAAAGCGTCAAGACCGTTAACAATAAACTTCGAGAGATGCGACTTAATCGATTTAATTCGATCGATTTAACATTTCTGGACTTTTTCAGATAGGAAAAGAAAACACTATAATAAAATAAAAAGAATCTCTCTCTTTTTTTTCTTTTCGTTATGAAATTCATAATTCTTAGTCAATTTGCGCTTTTTAATTAATGAAAATAAAATATTTAATTAATAAAAATATTTCAAGACAAATAAAATCAATATTGATATAGTGAAGAATTACAAGATAAAGGAAAGGAGAAAAGAAAGACGCCGGAATTCTCGCTTAGAAAAGCAAGCGCGTATGTACAAGCTACGTGCGGCCGCGGTGCGACACAAGTGACAAGACCGACAACAAATACGAGAAGAAAAGAAAGCATATGTGCAATGGAAAGAGGAAGAAAATACGAGAAAGAGAAGTGCATGAGCAGGCCTCTCAGGCGTTGATAGGCAATTTAGTTGATTGCTGACTTCAAACGATATGAAAAAGCAGCTTTCAGATGCGACGCGATGCTTGATGAAAGGTCCAAGGCGCGAATCAAACAATCGCGAAACTTGAAAATTTTTTAACGATACACTTCCTTCTCTTTTCCACACTGTCTATTATATGAGACGTTTCTCATAATGCATAATTCCATTCTGTTCTGCGGGAAAACGTATTTATTTATATTAAACTTTTTTCTTTTTTTTACGAAATCGATTCGTGCACGTAATGAAAATATGACGCTGCGTGTCGTGACTACACGCTACGCGTATCGATGGGCTCTAAAAAGAATAATTTTACCGTAGAGTCTAAAAATTTAGCTACTATAGATACAGATAAAGAAATAATTTTATTTTAGGCCAATTCAAAATTATTAAACAGAACGCCCATGTGTGATAATATTGCTGCAAACAGTTTTGACATTCTAGTAATTAATCAAGTTAAACATTCGATTAATTTCAAATTTGTATTTCAGCAAAATTGTCCTTTTCGTGTATGGGAGAAAAAAACTACCATTTTTACGAAATGATATTGAAAATTCTTGAAATTATTAAATTTGAATATTATATGTAACTTTAATATTCCAAAGTGTGTCGTGACTGTTGAAAGCTTCCAAGCAGCGCTTTGCTGCTTCTTATGTAGTCTTATATTGACATTTCACGCTTTGTCGTCGATATTTGTCGTTGATTTGTGCACAATCACGCCTCCGACGAAATGATTTCTTTTAAAAAGTTGTGACTGACGAAGGGGAGAAAAGTGCCGAGTGGCAAAGAAGTGGTGCGGATAAGGAGTATGTTTTGTAAGGGGGTAGGTCGATACTAATTAGTACTTGGAAGCGCGAACCTATATACCTTTTATCGCTATTCAACGTTTGCATTGTTTGCATAAAGTTTGCATGTAAAAATATGCGATAATGCGCTCGACGAGTAAAAAGTCTCTGACAAATTTGTCACAATGTTTGTTACAGTTAATTTGTTGCAGTAAGCTTTATTTCCGGAAAAAATATCGTTCGTCTTAACATATACGTATAAGAGACGTGATGCCGTGATGCCGATTACGTTTGCATATTATGCATTTTTACGCGCAAATGCGTGATATCTTTGCGCCACCACGTGTAAGTGCTTCGCAAAGTAAATTAATTTACTTACAGTAAAATTGATACAAACAAAATGGATTCTTGTAAAAATCATATTCGATTACATAACGAAAACATAAAGTTCTTTTTTTTTTTAAGGGAATTCTTTTTAAAATCCTTGTTATATTTTATTCAAAGTTTTCTATGAAATAGTTTTGATAAGAAGAGAGTAAAAAGAGAAATTTGTTCAATTAACGCATCGTGACTTCAATCTCTTCTTAGAGATTGAAGTTGTAGACTGGCGTTTGGAAAAGAAAATGACATTCATGCTGTAATTGGTACCTTTCATTTTTATATAATTCAAATATATTCCGAGAGCTTTTTCTCATTGGTTTATTTTGCAGCAAAATGCAACGCAGCGCAGCGCGTCGTGGCGCCTAGCCCAGCTTATGCAATTGCGAATGCAAATTAAACGAAATTAAACAGTTAATTAAAGTGCTGGCGCCCCCAGAGAAGTTAATTGAGATTCTTGGGAGATTTGTCGCGCGGAATGTCTTAATTTAGTCCCTTAAGCGCCCTAACTCGCCTTAACAACTTAGAATAATTGGATAACACTGCCAAGGTGCTCTCACCGCTAGAAGGAGGAAAATTTAGTCTTCCAGCACGGAGACGTCTCCTTTTTTAAATGCGTCGCAATTCACGTTATACGCTCAAAGTAATTCTGTCGGTTTTTCCTTACAGAAACATTTTTGTTAGTTGCCAGTTTGCGCGCGCGCGCGCAACATTACAAAAAAAAATTTTACATAAATTATGAACAAACTAGTTTATTGTTTTACATCCCCTCTTTTTATTTCGCTGAAAATAATGACTTTTAAATTTATAAATCAAAAATTTTTGTAAGAATTCCCATTTCTATATATAACAGACGATAATACTGTTAAGCATTCTAATGATAAATGTCAATTGATCAAAGGAATTTTTTACTACTTATACTACAATCCAATAAGGAATGTTAAATTGTAACAGTACACGTATAATTTTTTCAACTTTTTAATGAATTTCTTGCAAATTTAATTATGTACGTGATATCTCCTTGCTTTTTCTATTTTATACTTAATAAATATATAATTTGTTATTTTGTGTGACACGAATATATGTATGTTGAGTCTGGGTTACGTACGTAGAATAAAAAAAAAAAAAATACAATTACAATATAGAAATATATAAACCTATAATGCTAAAATTATATTTTAACAATAACGTTTGTAGTTTGTTGTTTTATTTTCCCAATTCTCATATAACGAAAGCAAAAACTCCGCATACATTTTGTACATTTTAATGATTACATTTTAATTTGCAGCGTATATTTTTCCATATATTATATTTTAATTATTATTTTGATAATAATTAAAATAAAATGATTAAAACATATTGTGTGCATGTGTGCGCGTGTGTATATGTGTGTGCGTGTGTATGAAATATATAACATTAAAATCAATGTTACATAAAGTAGTAATAGAAAATCTAAAAATAATAAGACTTATTTATCGAAATGTTTTTATTAATGCCTAAGCAATCGTATGAGTTTCATGCTCTTATACATCCGTACATTATTCGAGACATTTGTATAATTTAGTCAATTTGATTTACTTTTCTGCCAAACTATTATTTAGAACTATTTATTTAGAAAATCTTTAATTAATTTGAAATAGAATTGCTTAATAAAAATTTACGATGGGTATAATAACAAAAAATTCTTTAATATTGTTGTTGAGAAGAAATTATAAGAAAGTCAATATCAAATATATGTATATATATATATATATATATATATATATATATATATGTATATATGTATATGTTACAAATAATGTATATATATTACAATCAATATAAAAAATATTAAAAGTTTTTATAAATGAGAGACAGCTCGCTAGGTAATCTATTAAGAAATATCCTCTATATCTTTCCTCGGCCTAATGTCGTAATTCGTATTCTCCCTTCGATTGATTGCCACGAGTTTTCCTGAATCGGGCAGAGAAATAATTTTCTCTCATTATACTCTTGTCGCGATGTCAATCATTTGACCCTCGTCGCCGCAGTACCTAATCGTATAATCCGCTCCAACAAATCAATTCGGTTCTCCGACAAAAGCACCACTTCACGCTCTATAGCTTCTGCCTGGAAACTATGTTGATTACGGAGATACGAAATTTTGCACGAATTTTGCTCGAATTATTTGGCATAATATATTTTGATGCAAGTCAACATCAAAATTTCAAATTTCATGATAATTTTGCGTATATTTGTCAAATATTAATTTCGGGAATTATTTATTCACAAACTTACAATAAACTTGTATCTGAGACAACATGTAATGTAAATTACAAATAACATTAATGTACACGTATGAATATTCTAAAATATTTGTACGATATCATGTATCGTTGGTATAAGAATAAGAAAAGAGAAAGATGTGTAAAAAGTAAAACAGTATAGTAGAAAATAAAAATAGTGTTCTACATTATTTGATGTTATACATTTGGATGCTAAAGTATAAATCTACATTTTAAAGCATTTAGTATATACATATACGTGGTCAAACAGAGAACTACATTTCTCGATTTTGAATCAATGGTTCGGCATCACGCACAATATCGATCTACTATACGAGAAAAGACATGCGCGCTAAGGTAGGTAACCATAGCTCGTCGTTCCATAAACTTGTCGGCATTGTTTCAAGGCGGTTCGTATATAACCGTACGGCCGGTTATCAATCGGCCTTTTCGCACTCACCTCGTAAATTCTCACCCTTTGACACGTGGCCGATACGAGTGGCCCGAACCCCTAAACCCCTCGGCGGGAACCGGGGACAACTATGGCGGTGCGAGTCGGCGCGACAGTGGCAACCCCGTTGGCGCAGAAGCTTCACCCCTCGGGACCTGCGGGACGTTAATGAAATAACACGGGAATTAGTCTCGGACATTACCGACAAACTATGTCCATTACCGCACCCCGCGAAAGTATAGCACCCCACGAAAGTTCAACTTTCAGGGTTGTTGTATCGGGACAAATTGAGAAAAGGTTTCAAAAATTTAACTTATATCTCTTCTCTTGTGTCAACGTATACCTATCATTCCACGTGAGTAAATTATTATCAAGTTTGAGTACATGCTTATCTTTATATACGATAAATTTCAAATTTACAGTATACCGCATTGAAAATAAAAATTTGAAATTTTTTATCTCGTTTTTTACCCCTGTTGAGAAAAAAAAAGTTAGTATACATACTATTACGAACATAGTGTGCGTGCAGCGTGTTGCTGCTGAGCTTTTAAGCGAACGCACCGTAAGTCGTTCAAATTGGTACAGATTTCCAGCTCAACACCTCGATTGTCTTCCCTAAAGAGTACTTCGCAGGCATACGTGAAATCACGCCTCGAGACACACGCGCATCATTGTCGCCTTTCTCCCCTTCATCGTGTCTTGCCACAACATGCTTCCTCCGTGTTTCTTTTTCTTCATTTTCTTACTTCTTTGCTCTCGCAGCTTTATCATACAATCGTCTTCTTCTCTTCTGTTTACAAAATCCTTTTCTCGTTGTTCATGCATATACCACCCTTTCCACCATTAGTTCATTCCTTCGTTTTACTCATGCATTTCATTCCCTCTCCATACCCCTTTTCTCATTTTATCTCTTTCTAATGTATCAATCACTCTGTCATGCCAATCAATCCATTTCCTTTAGCGGTACTTTTCTCTCTCTTTCTCTCTATTACTTTTGCATACAAGATTTTCTTACTTATATATCTATACATATGGATACATGGATAACTATCATTTAAACTCTTTGAGAGAAAGAGTTGACAATTTAATAAAAATGAATATCTAATTATCTATTATTTTTAACCAAATTCTCAAACTTGCAGTAAATAACGATAGAGATATCTTAGGTATTATTTAAAGCAATTGAAATATAAATTAAACAAGACAGAAAAGATTCGATTCATTGGAGAAAAATCGCATGTCAAGTTATCGAGAAGATACGCACGAGTAGCGTATTGAATGGACTGGCGTGTCCCGCAGTCGTCCGCGTGCACGCCTTCGACCGTAAAAGAGACCCATAGAGGACTCCTTTCAAGGAGTAACCGCAAATCCTAGTATAATACTAATAGGGCCATAATAGGGTCAATAGGGCTTAGCCGTGCGACGACAATAAGATCTTGTCAAAATACGCCGGGTAACACGAGCCTAGGAAACGGATTTTTCTCAATGGGGGTCTGTCTGTCCCCCTCTACCGCATCAACTGGTACGAGGCGATGCGCATTATGAGGTTTTCAAAAAATCTGAAACCTTCACCCGAGTGCGCGATTGAGGTTTAAGTTTCACCACCGCCATTCGGCAGCCGTCGCTCTCGTGAAAGGAAAATGGACAGGAAAAACCGAAGAATGCCGCCGTATCAGTCCAACGCTATTAAGATTTCAAGTGAACAGTTTCACGATATATGTAGCATTTAAATGCGAGCTCAATTTCCGCTGACGTTTTCGTCGGAAACTCAACTATATAATTAGCATTATTGCCTGTATAATGATTTCCTAGTTAATAATAATTATAAAGCGGTCAATGTTATAATATACATATTAGTATTGTACTTTCCATATTTCATATGAAGATTTATAGTATACAATATTTTGAATTGAAAATGATACAAAATGAAGAAAAATCTCTCTCTCTCTCTCTCTCTCTCTCTCTCTCTCTCTTGTTCTCTTTCTCGCGAGTATTCAACTTACTGTGTCATTTAAATAAATATATCTTCATTATCTTTATACATTTAACTTAATTCTCTGATTGTGAATCCAGTACTGTCGAGTTATTTAATACGTCTTGTGTTTATATATCAAGGTGAAAAATCATCTTTCTGAAGCTTAATACTTTGGAATAATCAAAGTGTTTTCATAAATACAGGGCAATAAATTTTCATACAAACATCGTAATAAAATGATAAGATTTCCTTACAAGCAGCGTATCGCTTTTCGTTGAACGAATAGTGAGTTAGGCTTGTTAAATTTCTCTTCGACGGGCTGTACTTTTCTCGATTAATTTATCAAACAAACGTGCAAACCCGGGTCAAGCTTGGCATCCCTATTTTAAGACGCCGGCTCGTTAAACGTCATTTGAGGGTGTAGTTCCGCCACCATCATTGCCAACCTTCCCTCCGTGAAAAGCCAAGCCTATCTTGCACCCGCCAACGAGCCCCAACTTTCTTAGAAAGCAAATCTTTTCCAACCCCTGTTTTTCGCCACCCCAGCGTCTACGTCGAGTACGGTAGAATGACTTTATCAGAACATGGCTGCGTTGTCAAGTATCTTAATACGCGATGTTTTTCTTCTTTGCTTTAAATGATGTTTTTGTAATATTAAAAAAATTTAACAACAATTAATAATTTCAGATTAATTGTAATATTTAAATAGTGAACATTTGTAACGAATAAAAAGAATATAGAATATATTATAATTTTGCCTGGTTGTCATTGTCAGGTAAAGGGGGTTCATATATTTCACCAAGTACCAGATATGCTAAGCTAACGGAAGTATTTTTTTTATCATATGTACGTTAATTAATTAAATTATGCTTTAGCTATCTAGCAAAACTATATAATTAATAAAAATTACGTTACTTCTCTAAATTATGTAGTTTTGATTTGAAAAAGTAGTAGCTTACGTTATGGTTATCAAATTATTGTTGAATTATTACAATTAATAAAAATCATGAAGAGTAGGATGTTTAAAATTGAGCGTAAGTAACTCGGAAAGACTCCTCTTCTTTTCTTAGAGATAATGATTGATAAACAGTTTCTTTATGTGAATTTTGAATAGCTTCGATACAGTCGAGGGAATAGAAAAAGATTTGTTTAAAAAGTTATTCCAACGAGATGATCACGAGCCTTCCTTCCTTTGGGATAAAGAAAAATCTTTCCTATTAATTAAAAAGATTTCTATTAATTAAATTATAGTTAATTCCGAGTACTGGGTAGCACATTTAAAAGTAGCGTACTTGAACGGGATGAAGAACATTGAGATGTCAAATATCTTAGTAGACAATAATGAAATAATTCCACACGCTTGTTAATCAAAACTCGCATTAACGTATAAGATTATTCATTTAATGATACATCAAAGGAATGTAAATTTAACGTTATACTATTAATTTCATTTTATACTTTTAGGTAAATATTATTCACTAGTCGTACTACTTGTAGATTTAAACTTGTAATAAAATTTATTATTTTTTTATTAAAGCTTTTTTTCAAATTGTTTTATCAAGTATTATTAATTGTTATTTTTTATTGATAATTTAACTAATATTTATCTTTTTTGTTTTAGGATTTTCGCAATCAAAAGGATCATTCTCCAATGCGAGTCCAGGTACGTTTTTTTTTTATATAAATATAGTAAACGAATTTTAACGAATATAATATTCATAATATTCATAATATTGATAATATTGCAGTAAATAGAAAAAAATTTTAGTCATTTAATAAAATATAATGAAAATATGTGAATAACTTTTTTGTCCATAAAAAAATAAAAATATAATTAATACATTAAAATATGTGTAATGAGAATAAGATTAATTTCTTATATATTTATAAACTTTTACGCTAATTATTTATTAAAAAAAAAGTATGTAAATTAAGATAATTAGGCAGAAAATAACTAAACAAAGTCGAAACGTAAGTTAAATATTTGTTTAAATATTTCTTAAAATTAAATTTGTTCTTTTCACCTTTTAACTGCTCGCCTCATTTAATCTACTTTCTTTATTATTCTATTAAATTATAAATGATTAAAATTTGATAAGATGACAATAAAAGAACATAGCGACATAACACTTTTATACTCATTAATTATGTTGGTAGTAGATGATTTTATATTACAATATATAAAAATATATCTTCATCACGTGTATTGAAATAAAAATTAGAAAATTATCTTTCTTATAAAATATACGTTACAAAGAATTTCAATTTTGTTAATTTCGAAATGTGCAAAAGTACAATCCGAATATTAATAAATATTACAAATAATTATTACTGGCAGTAAATAATAAGAGTAACAAAGAATACTAGCAATCATTGCTTTTGTGATTCTACAGCGATGAGTCCTACAGATGCCGTAACCATTATTGCCATATGATGACATCATGTGCACATTGGAAGACGGAAAAAACTGCTTATGTATTCATGTGCGCGATGATTTCGATTTTTCCGAGCCATTAAGCGCGACCCGCTTAGCCCGCAAAGTGATGTCGCTCGAAACAAGAGACGACAAGTTGAAAATGATTACTGAGGATGAGCTTTGCATCTAATGGGGATAAGTTTCTACATTACTTGCTACGAACATCCATTGTCACATCGTATAGTCAATCAATTAATTATCATTAGTTATTTTTGGCTACATCCGTAAGATTGTTATAATTTATAATTTTCCAATACTTGAAATTTTCTTTAATACTAATCTTCTTTAATTATTAATTTCTAATTTAAGCACTAGTTAGGAATAAATATTTAGGATTAAAAAAGAATTAATACGGATGATATTAATATTAAACTTTTATTAAATTACGTTACATGAT
Source organism: Solenopsis invicta (assembly GCF_016802725.1). Classification (NCBI taxonomy): domain Eukaryota; kingdom Metazoa; phylum Arthropoda; class Insecta; order Hymenoptera; family Formicidae; genus Solenopsis; species Solenopsis invicta. Next base: position 28,918,289 of record NC_052667.1, read on the forward strand.
GAAAAGATTATCTTAAAACGGATTAATGGATGAAATTTACCTTAATAAAAAGATGTTGTTTTTAATTCAGTAAGTGCACAAAGTAAATAGAATTGGCGTTATTTAACTTTACATTGAAAATACACATTTAACGAGATAACAATATTTCAGAAGACACAGCACCCTCAAGCCGAATTTAAGATTTGACAACGGGCGTGGAAATGTGCTCGAATTTCGAGTAAAAGTCTCCCATTACCGATTAGCGTTTCAATGCTGTGAGGTGTGTTCAGCGTTCCATCAATTTCTCAAAATATTTTGACATAAAGTACAGTATATCTGTACGATCCACGTGTTAGTTATAAAATCATTCAATCTAACATTAGATAAATCAAGAGTAGTTTAGCAAATTTCTCAAGGTATAAATATTGCTTTACTTCCACGATCGCCCTTATTTTCGAAGCTATATTTTTCAGCTCCCTTTTACAATCACTTGGCATCTTGTTCAATATTTTCATCAAAGTCAAATTTTGTGTTTTATATTTATACACGTAACCAATGCTACACCGAAAGAAAATTTGCAAAATTTACAATACTGGACAGTTAAGTTTATATCTTTATCGCATATCTCTCCACATCGTGTTTCCGTACATCTTCAATTTTCCACCAGTCCTTCCGAGCATAGTATCGCTGCTACCGCCGCCGCGTTGCGCCGCGTTGCGCCGCGCCGCACCGCGCCGGGGGCGGCGAGTCTCCTTTTACTCGTAGGATTCTCCGTGATATTTTCCTTTGCCGGCAAATTGGACTATTACGCTCGCAGTTCTCACACCTCAGAAACGCGTTTTCGCGAGAACCGCGTATTTTCTCGCCCATCCACTATTTAGGAGCTTCTTCACCCTACGTTTTGCTTTCACCCCTATTTCTCTTCTCTTTCTTTCCTGCCGCGTTTCTTCCTTCAATTTCTGTCTTTGTCCGTCTTGTACAAAACTCTCTCGCATCTCAAAGTGCTGCACAGTTGTTAAAACAACCAATTCCGACGGAAAGTCTCTCGTTACTATACGGTTACTATCGTCCACCGTGTCGCGAGCAGTTTCTACGTATCTGACATCTACGTAAAACATCTCGGAAAGAATTTTTGCGAAAGATATTGTGGGCGTTCTTAAAGAAGATTGTGAACATGTTAAATTGCTTACTAATCTTTACAATCTTTTAATAAATATTGATCCTTCAAATTCTATTATTACAATTTTCTCTGGAAGGAAGTTTTGGTTCTACAATATCAAAGTTATCGAAATTTAAAAACTGTAAGTAAAACTGACGTTTTATCTTGTTTCCTTGGTTTTCCTATATTGTACAGTATTATAGATACTTGATATATATTTTTTATTTAATAAAACACATTAAAATGTGTTTTGGTCGCGAGTTGCGAGTCGCGAGTCGCGAGTCGCGAGTCGCGAGTCGCGAGTCGATGCATCATTAACGCTTAACGCTTACTGAAACGTACGCTTATTGCAAGGAGTCTGTATACTTGCAGACGGAGCAACGATTCTCCGTCGAAAGGGGCTACGCGCTATGGAGCGTTTAGAGGAGTGCCAGAAGCATTCCTGTACTCCAATCCAATCATCTCGTTTCCTCTCGTATCGATTTCATCGTCCGCTAGAAATTTCCTTCGTGAAAAGAAACGCACAAGACAGCTGAAGAGGGGAGGACAAGCGACGGAACAGGGAATTACGACGGTAACTCGCGAGACGGACGACGAGGAGAGAATAAAACCTGGTTTCTATAAACGATTTTGAAATTGTGTGCGTCTCGGTACGACTAGAACTACCCGAGACGGGGGTAGCGGGACAAAAAGAAGGCGGAAGCGCGGCGAAGCTAGGAAGGGACGGCGAAAATCGAAGTTGGGAGTCGGCGTAAGGCATAGAGAGAGAGAGAGAGAGAGAGAGAGAGAGAGAGAGAGAGAGAGAGAGAGAGAGAGAGAGAGAGAGAGAGAAAGAGAGAGAGGCAGGGATGTGGCTCGTACTTTTCTTCTATGAAAAATTAAGTGCGTTCAACCATGAAGGAGCTCGAGCCTGATTACTAGCGTCGCTTCAATACGAGAGCCTTGCCAATATTTTCGTCATAAAACGGTTTCCGTTCCAAAGCTCTACACTACACTATATGTATTCGTGTCAATGTGTCTTTCAGATCTACATGCTTCGCTTGATGTGAAGTTGATTCAATCGTCCATAGAAAAATAAGCCTTGTTCTATGTATTTTTCCAAATATCAGAACAATTTTTTTTCGCTCAATATTAATAATTATCTACAGATTAATATATATATATATATATATATATATGTCGCAGGCAAATAGCAATTTTAGGCAAATAGTATCTGACTAGGCAAATAGCATTTACCAGGTTAGGTTAGGTTAGCATAAATTACATAATTTTTGTGTTTTTAAAGCAGGCATTTTGTGTTTTAATTCTAAGCTATTTGACCAGGCAAATGCTATATGCCTAATCAGATACTATTTTCCTAAAATTGCTATTTGCCTATGACATATATATTAATCTGTAGATAATTATTAATATTGAGCGAACTGAGAGTATTTTCTGTTTGTATTTATAACATTGTTGAATCTCAGCAAGATATTTTATTTGAATTGTGACGTAAATATAAAATATTGAAATTTTAATTTCAAATTTTAAATTTCGGAAAATTGTGTTTAGATGTCAGTTTGTGATTATAATAAAATATGGGGTAGTGTAAATTTTATCAAGAGAAGAATATTATTACAATACGTAAACACAAGAGTAACATTCATTCTGCAATATTGAGTTGGACGTGGAAATTCGTCAAGTTTCATAATAATTTTTTTCTAACAAGCGGTGTTAAGAAGATTTACGTGCAATTGCAATGTTTTCAATACATGTGTTTTTGCTTCGTTAATCTAAAAAATAACTTAATATTTTGTTGGAAAAAATATGTATTTCGAATCGTTTGAGTAGAATGGCTTATTGTTAAATTTTACGTGTGCTGTATGCCCTAACGATTAATCGCAGATACTTTGGGAGAATCGTGCTAAAAGAAATATAACATTTAAGAACCTTTAGACCTTTATCGTTCGTATTTTAGTTTCTTGATACTTTTGGTAAATCTCTCAGCTGTGTTGCGTAAGCAGAACTGTTCTGTGTACATACGCGTTGCGTAGAGTATGTGAAATTGTGACGTCATCGCCTGGTGGCCATTTTGGCTCAGCTGGTCGTGACAAAAGGCAACTCGAATAGCAGGACGCCATGTCCTGTCCCACGTCGGTCACACAATAGAGACAATATATGCGTGTTCGGTGTTATACGTATACATGTACGTCGATGTCGCGAGATTGTATGTTTAGTTATATTGCTTTATAGGACACATATAAATGTTGAAATCTTTTTAATATCTATGAATATTAATATTTTATTTCATAATTATACTTTGTAAGTTAATCTGACTATAAATTAAAAGATTTTATATTTTATAACTCTTTTTTTTGTTAATTGACACACATGCACGCACGCATACAAAATAATCAAAGAGAAAATATGTTTGTATTTTATTAAAAAATTTATTTAATTAAATTTCTTTAAAATTGATTGTTTAATATATTATTTTTAAGTTAAAGATTAAAATTAAGATTAAAATCGGTACAAATTAGATCTGACTAAAGTATATCTGTTATAAATTTTTATTTATGAATATTAATAAAACTTCTTTGAGGTAATTCATATATGAATTTAATAGATGAAAGCGATGAAAGAAAGAAATGTGCAAAAGGAGGTGCGCGAAGAGGCAAGTTCTCACTTTAGAAAATATTTTGACACGTACGGTTGATGACGATGGCGATGGCGATGCGATGCGATGCGATGCGATGGTTGTACGTGATGTGTCGAGTAAATTTTTTACGTAGAGGTTTTGGGTTACACTGTATGGGTTGGCGCTTTAAAGCGATACACGACTCGTATAAATATTGCGCGCCTGAAAATGCACCGTCAAGAGCACATCCGGGCCATCCTCGACTCCTCGAGGCGGAATTGCGAAGAAAGGTAGACGGGTGAGAGTAGTGGGAAGAGAGGGTCCTTTTCCACCCCTGCTTGTACTCTATCCTCTATGCGGATACAGTGACTACATTGTGGGTTTAGGGTTCATTGTACGTCCGGCACCATGGGTATTGTCGCGCTTTTTCGAGGGCCGGAGATTCACACCTTTTCACAGGCGCGATTTTCCACGATGAGCGCGTTCTATTGAGCGAAAGAGGATGGGACGAAAAATCAGAGAACGAACGAAAGCGCGATGTAAATCCTCCTTGGACTTGGATAAGTTGTTTCCGAACAAATGTATACAGCAACCCGTGTACGTCAGATACACATTATTTTATTTGTTTTTCGCCTAATAAGCGATAGGATAACGGTAAAAAGAATTATGAAAATGTTGGCCCGTTGTAAATATACCGATAGACAATCAGTCTATATCTATATTCTATTTCAATTATATATGCTCGCGTGATTATCATATGCATACTTATCAAATTTAACATTTAATAAGGTGTACTTAAGGTCACTTTTCATCAATTTTTCAAATAATTGTTACTTCTTCTTATTTTTACTGTCTATTAATTGTATTCGTATTACAACAAAATAAAATTAATCAATTTAATTCTTTTCAATTTTGATAATTCCGAAATTGATATAAATTATTAAGTTGCATTTTCTTCTGTTATTCTCTCGAGAGTTCATACCGGTATTTAATTGCGCTAATTTCAACGAGTCTTTTAAGATGTATTTTCCGACGCTTCATGAATTTGTAACGAAAGGAGTTGCAAAGCTTGCCAGATATCTCTCTCTCTCTCTCTCTTTGAACAGACAATTAGACTCTTCTTACTAACCTGAAGGGAACTCAACGAGACGTTGAAGAGCTTGGTCCGATCGTTAAGTTTCTTCCATAGTACCAACCCACGGTACTCTTTACTAAAATTAGAAAACTTTCGCATTCTTCAAATGAAACGTTATGATAATCGGCACAAGTTACAGAGATAATGTATTACTTAAATACAAAAATATAAGGATCAGATTAACGATTATTCTTTATATATGTATATAATCTATGTAACGCGTCGCATTTTCGGGGCCATATTCGTAATCGGCACATCAAAGTTTACTAGAAACAATTTGGTTTAATTTAAACCCAAAACCAGTATCGACCAGTGTTATTTGAAATATATTTCTTCTCGGAGATCGCTTTTACTCAAAATAAATTTCTTTGAAAAGAAATATCGCTCTTATAAATATCGCACTGTTTTCTACTTTCACATTATATTACCTATATAATTTATTAAATCTTTTAAAAATTACGTATAAGATTATTGATTCTGCAAAAATATCAAGTATAATAGCAAAATTATAGGATATATTAAGAAAATAAAATAGCTTTTCTTAACTTGATACTTTTTCTCTCACTTCAGTCTGTATTTGATGGTTCGCAGGCTATGTTTAGATCAACATATGCAAGCGTAACTTTGTCTGGCGCCAAGAAACAAAATATGCAGCACAAGTTCAGAAATATTAAGTTACATAGAAAACAGCCGGCAGTCAACACTTTCCTGAAACGTTACATATGTCTTTAGAACGCCGTGTCGCGGTGCTTGGTGGGATAGACTACTTTCTCTCATAAAGTCTGGTATAATTTTGTTTAGTCAAGTTAAGCAGTTAATAATAGCAGATGCATAATCATTAAGTGTGCACAGATGTGCATTTCTTATTATTGCAAAAAGGAACATGTTGAAACGAAACAATCGGAGTTGAACAATCGAGATTGTTGATTCGGTAACGATACGTTATACGTTTTCTAGAGAAAGAAATTTTAATTTTTAGTTCAAAGATTCTCCAATATCAAATATTTGATATTTTACGAATATATGGCGACATTTTATGCTATTTTGCGATTAAAATTCCTTCTACTAATGAGATGGTTAATTCTAGCACTTTGGCAAGTAATGATATTAACGGTACAATAAATACAACGTGCACTATCCAAATAATTATGAATTCATTGAATCATGAAATGTCTCAATTTGTATATTCACTGTTCACTCGGTTTTCGACATTTAATGACATTATTTGCAAAAGCTCTATTATTTATCATAATTATTCCATCCGTGTGATATTCCATATCATTCACACATAACTGTTTTAATTAGGATAAATTATCTGAATATCAGCATTAAACGACAAGAAGTATGAATATTGTACATTTCACTTTTATCAAGTATTTTATCTAAATTTTTCTAAATTAAAAGGATATTAATATTGACAAGTAAAAAAGAAAAAAATAGTCAGAATGTGAAAAGACTTTTAAAAGATTGTTCAACCTTTCATAATTAATAACTCAAGTGTAATATTAATTAAAGTAAAATGCGGAATTTCTTTCAAAAGCCTATGCGCGCGCGTCTATGTGTGCTGTAACATTCGATACATAAAAATGCCTAAACTGTGTAACTAATTATGTACACTTATTAAAAATCCTACTTAGTACCATGTATCGCTGCGACTCATTCAAACATTGGCGAGTCCAGCTGTCAGGATGCTAACCTTTCCACAATAATTGTTGATAATTTCCTCGGTCATTGATGTAAAGTCAATGTTCATTGCGAGACTGATGCGAGGATGGCTTCTGACAGTGTACCGGAGGTGGGTGGACAGGAGGTGGTGGTGGTGATGGTGGTGGTGGTGGTGGTGGTGGTGGTGGTGGTGGTGGTGGTGGTGGTGGTGGTGGTGGTGGTGGTGGGGCGGCGGCGTCGGCAGCGACAGTGGTGACAGTGGTAGTAGCGGAAGGAGATGAGGAGAGTGAGAGGAATTAATGGGGACGGACTGTAGAAGTAGCTATAGCCTAGAGTCGTGTTAGGGCCAGGGCCATTAAGCTTAATGACATAATGAAGTAAATGGCTGTGCATGCCATGCCACGCCTGGGACTATAGCTTATAACCGCCGCGCCTCCATCCCCGCTCAATATATTGCGTGCCAGGAATTCCTGACTTATGCCGCTACTGCCCAGTCGAAAGGGGTAGCAACGTCTCTCTCTCTCTCTCTCTCTCTCTCTCTCTCTCTCTCTTCCTGTCTCTTTCTCTTGCTCCATTGGCACATTACATAAGGGACACCCTACGTACTGCTGTACCGCACACGTGCTGGAAGTGAATTTATTTCGGGGATTGCCAAGACGTTAGCGTCCGGGCGTCCCTCGTTTTCCAGAAGACAATCAACTAAAAACTTGGTTTTAACCGAATATTCAAATAAATATCCTGTTCGAAATATGCATTGAGTCTGTCATATTTTTTATCTGATATTATTTATTTATTGACAGTATGAAAACTTGTCTTAAACATTAATATTTGCATTTGTTTAATTTTTACTTTTATATTTAATATGATATAATAATTGATTTGATTAAATATTATGTCAGAGATATTTAACTCACATTCAATACAGGTAAAATGTAAGATAAGCCAATATATTTGAAATATACTGATTAAATAGAAAGTGAGATTTTCAAACTTATTTGTTAACTTACTAACTATTTCAAGTTGTAGCTTTAAAGCCTTTGATATTAAAAGCAAGCATTATTGCAAGTATTTTTAATAAGCTAAATATTAAAGCTTATTAAAAATAATAAATTTTACACATATCCGTTAAGAATAACGTATTTAAACTTATTAATGAAATTTTGAGTTTAATCTATGTGATAACATATTAGCAAGATTCTCTGATCATATGTAGTAAGAATTGAATATAACAATTAATTAATATTTATAAAAAATTTGTGTACAAATTTATAGTTAGTAGTTAACATTGTTATTAGTGTATAACATAAACATACTTTTATGTTTCTCTTAAATATGCTCACATTTCTTTTTGATTTCCTCTTGAAAGAAATTCAATGTATTATTATTATAAAAAAATTAATTAAAATTAATTAAAATTTAAAATATAATTTTACTAAAACTTATTAATACTCTATACATTGCTAAAAAAGATATCATTAAATATTTTAATCGGAAATTTTAACGAATTTTTATGTACGTCTATTTATATTATTCTTATGTATAATGTAATTATTTTAATTTGTCCATTTTCGTATGAAAATAAAGCAGTATCATAGACATAGATAATTGAGAAATTTTTACGTTTCTTTCTGTAGTATTCTGTAGTATTATATAGGCATAAAATAAGTTCGTGAACGTCGGTAAAAAAACTGCTGTGTTTTCGGGCAATCAACACTTTACTCTTTGTTCGTACCTGACACTTGAATGTACGGACATCACAATATTCACACACACACACACACACACACACACACACACACACACACACACACACACACACACACACACACACACACACACACACACACACACACACACACACACATACACACACTGTTCTTAAAAGGTTCGAATTTCGAAATGTGACCATCGCGAGAATAAGAATGGACCGAATTGCGCAAGTAAAAAACGGAAGGTGTGAGATTTACGACAAAAAAAAAAAAGAAAAAGAGAAATGGAACAAAATGTTGAAAAGTGGATAACTGTTCATTCGTATTTGAAATTTATTATTAATCGGTTTAGTCGTATTGAACGCTTCATATTGAACGCTTTCATTCGAGAAACATCCGGCTTTATGTACTTAAATTAACCCTAATGTAGGAAATAACTTGCACAAATGAGAATTAATAAGAAGCGGAAAAAATCACAGTCTTTTGCGCAACGTGTCCGGACTCTCCAGAGAATCCGACGATCGAATCGACTAAATTAATCCGACTCGAAAAACATCGCGGGGGCATTAGTAGTTTACCCTAAAGCTACTGGTCGGTCCATTACAAGTGTTTTACGCACTGTAGCACGGTGCAACAAAACTGGCAGGGTGGAGGGTACCTAATCCACCGAAACATCCCTCGGGATGTATCTAGACTTCGACTACGCTCGAATACGCTCCATTCGCCCTTCCGACTGTATAAACGACCGCGTTACACGTTTCATGTACTCTATGAATAATTCCCAGCTCAATGTATTTTTAAAGAACGCTTCAGCGATTGGCGCCTCGACGCTTCTGATGCTGATGCGTCGACATACGGTGCTAGTCTATATTTGGCGACAATTGTTAGCCAAAGATTAATTTCAATTAATAATCCCTTTAATAATCCCTGAAATTATTATTAAATTATCTATTATAAATTAAACTACATATTTACTCAAACTATTACATCTGTGCTAAATAGAATGTACCTTAAAAAGGTATTTCCTTATTATTCTTTATTATAACCTCAAATTTTTTTCTCATCTTCGATATTAAAAGAGTGTTAAAATATTTTAATTAATATAAGTGTAAAAATAAAATCTACGTAAAGAATTCACGTATTAAAAGGATGTAAAAATTAAAATAAGTTTGCAACAATTTCTTTCTAATAAGAAAGAGAAATAAGGGACTGACAGTGAGGCGTGACTAAAGTTAGTGACAGCGTATAAAATCAACGAATAATGAGATTTCGTTGGATCAAGGGCTGTTAGGGCAACTCAATTTGTCAAAAGCGATCTACTGATATAACTTGTAACATTTATAAATAGATCTTTTTTTTCTGCATATTAGATTAATTTTATCTACTATTCCATATAAAAATCTTTATTCTCTTTAATTATATTTATAATTGTAATTAATATATAAGTGACTCAGTAATGCTAAATGCTGCAATGAAAGAAATGACTGAAATATTATCATAATTAAATGAATATAATTCATAGTCATTTTTGGCGCCAATTATGTATTTATAGTTATTGTGACTATACAAATTATAGCTATCAATTATTACGCAAATAGTCAGTAAATGTTTAAAAAATAGTTATAATTATTATAATAGTTGATATAATTCACTGTAATTGCGATTGCATTTACTACATAGAAGTGTACAAATGTTTTATTTTTACCATCCATATCTTGCTATTTTACTATATTAATATTGAAAATTATCATAATTTATAGTAAAATTTTATAGATATTAGAACACGTACTAAGCATAAAATTATTAACTAGTTAGTTAATAATATACAAACACTATAGCAATAACAATTATAAAAATGGTACTCCAAACTATAATTATTTTACCATGCAATTACAAATACCAAACACTTTTTTCTCAGCGTAACAACGCTAATAACGTTTCTTCATATTTGTCACATGTACACCATTTAAGAGTTTTTTTAAAAATACTGTAAGAAGTAGTTATCCGTAATCATTGTTACGAATATTTCGTACTAAAAAAAAAGTTACATATAGTAATATAACGTTGATGTAATTTGCTTTGAAAATAAAATTGTATAGAAATAGTTTTACATAATTTCTTATGTAAAACTATTTCTATACAAGAATTCATTAATTTAATTGCATATTTGTCTTTCAGACATAGTTTCTCAGTCATGTTTTCGTATTTTGTTACGATTGATAAAATAGTAGGAAGAAACGTGTGTTCGGGTTTTGAGTCATTTCACCTTACGACGAGGCAATTTTCACGTGAATCAACAAAAGGCTATTTATCTCTTTTTTATCCCGCGAAGGCAAAGAGGGAGAAAGGTAGAGGGCGAAAACGAATTTTCAATTACCACATACAAAGGAACGGGTAATTCACAGTCTAAAATGTCTTTGCGACTCGTATACATCGCGAACGGCGTGGCGAGTGGGCCTGAAAAGATTTCCAAATTAAATTTCGGGATTAGTATCCAGGTTTAATGCGGACAAGTGATAGCAGAAGATGTCCCAAGGGTGTGCTACACGCTACCTTAGTCCTCCTACCAACCCCATGGGACCATCATACACACGGCCCACTGTGCAACGACACGACGATGTGCCGCCCTTCTTCGCTCGTAACACTTCACGCGTTTCCATTTGCTGGATGGTAAACTCGTTCTCTCTTTTCCGTTCTCTCTCTCTCTCTCTCTCTGTTTCTCTCTCCCACCGAAACGTCGATCTTCATGTATGTACGTAAAACGGAATGCTTGGTCTCTCAAGCTACTACTAGAGACGGACAAAAACGCAAATACATAGGTCGTACAAACTGCAATCCCATTATTTAAAGCTGATAGTGGACATACTGCAGTAATAGTTTTTACACGATCAAAAGATTATTTCAAGTTACTCCGAAGTAGGAAATGGCAAAATGATTTAAAATTTAAAGCTTGCTCGTCAATTCATTCATAACGAATTTAATATAAAAACATCAAAATTCTCAGACATCCTCATTAAAAAGGAATTTATTTATATTGTTGTAAAGTTGAGAATTATATGAGTTCAAATTTTAATATGTTAAAATATTACCATCCAGGATTTTATATTCTTAACAGTTTTGTTTGATACTTAAAAATTTGTAATATTACATTCAAACATTGTATCTTTAAAAAGCATTTTTTTCTCTACTGCTTTTTCACATTTGTCATTCGAAAATAAAAAAATGAAAAGATGAAAATGTCTCGCAGATAAAATTGAAATAACGTAAGAAAGAAAAATGTAAAAAAAAAGAAAAAAAATATAGAAAAATTGCTTAGTCTTAACGAATAAAAAAAATAAGATTTGATAAACATAATTGTTTTAGATATAAAATTTTACGCTAATTTCTAGTAGAGGAAAACTTGTTTTCTCTTCAGCTAAACTCGATATCCACTGTAGCGATAAAAACACGGACATTCATCTTTAATTGTTTATTTTTTTGATAAGAAATTTGATAATTATCAATGACGTACACAACATTGAATTAGAATATCAATTATCCGAAAGGCTAAAAAGTCTCGAGCTCTGAGAGCAGGTTTCGACATAAGCGATGCGAAACTTAAGGCCTTAACAGCTACTAAAGCGAAAGCCTGTGTCTGTCTCGCTCTTTAGCACGGGAAACAAGCCGTGTTAGACGAAGGGGTATTTTGAGGGCCGCCATTGGCCATCCACGTTCCTTATTGTCGGTTGCCTGGTAACCGGCCTGCTACGAACACAGGTACACCCCCGATCCGGCAACCATCCCGCAGCCGCCGAGCCGCGCCGCGCCGCGCCGCGCCGCGCCGCGCCGCGCCGCGCCGCGCCGCGCCACGCCGCGCCGCTGACGCACACCATCAGGCGCGGACGAGCGTAACCCACCACGTCACACCACCGGTGGCAACCCTCTCCGCGGGTCTTTCCGCGTGTACACGCACATCCCCCCGTTTGCTCTGATCATTGCGCCAACGTATACTCCGGGGTTCCCCGGTTTCCACGAACGCGTAAAACGTATATATCATGCGAATACACTTAGCCAGGAAGATATCCCTCTTTTAACATGCGAGGCAATCTTTGAATTGTTCATTTTTAATGGCTCGATCTAATATCTAATCTAATATCCTATCTATTATTTAATTTCATAATTTGAAAATCTTGTGCTAGTTATATGACGAACGATTTGAAACGGATATTCTTTATTTTAGACTTATCACAAGAAATAATTGAAAACGTAGTACATTAGAAGCAGTTAAGATTAGTAGCCGTATAAATTAAAAAATTAATAAAATGGTCAATTATATAAACATGTATAATACATAAAACTTGGCATATAGTGCTACAATATTTCATATTTTTCGCTCGTAATATATCAAAAGTCAATTCTAACAAAGCATCACAAATATAGCTTTAAATTACTCTCGATATCATTATAAATCCTTAAATATAATTTATATTAACAAGCATAAAATTGGATGTATTACGATACCTTTCTAACAAGCCGACGTAATATGATAAGAGCTTCAATGTCCAATACTTGGTTGCGAGACTGAACGAGTAATTATTTTTCGAGAGCTTGTACCCTTTGGGGAAGAAATTCTGAAGGGAGATTGCGATATATCGAGGATATTAGAGGTCCAGGATGAATTAGACGATCTGGCTAACGCTTCGCATATTGATGTACACGTCAGTGCATACGCCAAGTTGATCGCGTAATAGCTAACTGGATTTAATTAATCGATTCGATTGCGTACTCCTACTTAAGCGATGTGACACATTTACTCAGACATTTTCTCATGTACACACGATATCGATCACTTTCACATTGTTGAACACTAGCCATATAATATAATCAATACACTACGGTAACTCAAACGATAATTTTAGATTTTTTAATTCAACCTCTTTAATGCCAAATTTCAGTAAATTAATAAAGTAAGAATGTTTTTAGTTCTTTAATATTAGCTAAAAATTATCGAAATTTATTAACTAAAGGTCAACAGGGGTTTATTCTTTTTTTCTTTCTAATTAACGACAAATTATTTTAGTCGCGAATATTTGAATTTTGGTCTAAAAAACCAGTTGGAAAGAAAACCCAATGAGCAATGAAAATGACTTTACTTTGCTGCAATTTTAGGCAGAAAAAAAACTTTTAAACAGTTAAGTGATCCAAATGAGTTTTTGCACAAATATTTATTTTATTAGTATATGTAAAAAATTCGATTTAATTCATAATACTACTTTTTCATCAAATTTGCAAACAAGTTGGAGAAAGGGGAGTGAGATGACAAAGTGGAATGACGAATTGTTAATTTTTCAAAGTTAATAACAAATGATAAAGCTGATGCTAAATTCATTAGAGACTTTAGATAATAATGAATACTTTCTGGTAAAGTTTGACTTGACATTTCAATTCAACTAGCACAAAAGTGGATAATATAACAATTTTTTACTGCATCTATATATATATACGCAGGGTTTTTGGTATTCGTTTATAAGAAATGGCACAACTATAGTAAAGATTTTCATTTTCTTTATAAAATCATAATATTGATATGATTAAGAACATATACAATAATATAAATATTTTCATGTATATAAATATTTTCATCCTTTCATGCTGTAGTATTTATATTTAGTAAACAAATAAACGTAATAATATTACAATTTATAAAATTTTTAAATTTTTGGTGATACTTTGACACATTGACTACATATGTGACATATACTCCTTTAATGCTATTTTCTTTTCATTTTCATTTCTTTAATATAAGAAAATACAATATATTTTCTGATCTAGATAAAAATATTTATTCTAGCGTGATATTATGTTTTTGATGTTAGCGGGATGATTGATTTGATGGTTTGAAGTAAACGAGTACATTTAAAGATTTGGAACAAGAAGGCAATGTGCAATCAGGGGCTTTAAAGAGGTCTCTTTACAGATCTGAAAACAATACATCGCGCAACTATAAACGTTGTCGCAGCCTGAGCTTAAAATACCTATTTTTTTTTCCTTGATTGTATTTGTTTGTACTGAGAATACAACATTTAAATATTTGCAAACACAAGTGCTGCATAATAAGTTTGCATTACTTATTATTATTAATAAAAATCCAATCTATGCATGTTGAGAAAGAACTTTGTATAATATTCATCATAATTAAAAAAACGTCTGTAAGCCGTGTTGAAATGTCGAATAAGTGAGAAAAATTTGCCGACCAATGTCCTATGTACTACTGGTGACGTCAGCGAACGTTTCAGACTCCAATTAGTCGAGGGACACGCATAATTGGAATTTAGCTCTTAATTACTAGTTAATTAGCCACCGGCAGTATCAGCGGGAATGGTAGTAACGAGAGTTACCCTTAGGGAAGAGTTTCATTGTGCGCATAGGCAACGCTTCGGGCTGCTTCTCGCTCGTTAATTCGACATTAATTTACAATTGATAATTATTTTTAGCCAACGGATTTTGTTCGCAGTCGGATTTCGTTTGAACAGGTGCTGTGCATCGTGCGTTCCTGCGCATCAATTTGCTGGAAAAATTGCTGTTATTGCCATTGTGTATGCGACAATGCGTTTTAAAGAAACTTAGTAAATTATAACTGCATGCAGGACATTATAACTGTATAAACGTACAACTGCTTCGATAAAAATGTAGCGGACAATTGAGAAATCAGCTGAAATAACTTATTAATCCAATTATAAATACAATTTTTTGAAATCATTTTCTAAAGTTTTTATTTTTAACGTTTAATCATTATTTTTGAACAACAATTTCTAACATTAGTGCTCAATTATTTGCAATTTTACTATAAGCATCAATTGCAACTTGTACACATACAAACATTGTACATATAAATAAGTTTTGGAAAATATAATGAGATAACCAATGAGATAAAATCTTATCATAAAGAATTTTTGAGATATATTCTTTTTTTATACCATTGCTATAGAAAATTTTATTTTATGAAAGATTTTCTCTTTTTTAGCCCTTCTTCCCTTTTTTCAGATATACGACTCTCCTTTCAAATATGTGTATCGATATGTTTTGTATCACTAATTATTTTTTGTAAAGGAAAAAAAAAACAATTCTACTAAAAAAACTTTAAATTTTATAAATTAAACTTTAAATTCTGTTACTTATAGTTCTTTTTACGTAAGAAAGCAAGTGTTAAATAAATAAATTTAAGTATGAAATATTAATTTAGTTTCATCTATATAGTTTCATAGTAAAGCAAAGTAAAACACGGAAAGGAATGAATTGATGAAGAAGTAATCACGGAAATGCAAAACTCGCTTTTTAGACACGTACTAGATTGGTATTCTGGGCCCGAATCATTGCCAAGTCTGGTATAATAGGTAATTTGATACGTGATGTATGCACCCAACATCAACATATAGAGCTGTATAATCATTAATTACAGATAATGCTATCAAATAATGAGCTGCGAATTCAGTAAAACATTAATCTCGACACATCTCTGATTTTTGTAGTGCGCAAACGTTAATTCCGTTAATTTAACGCTTGTTTTGCTTTATAATTATGTTTTTATTTTTAAATCTTTTGCAAAAGAATAAAATTGCGATACGCAACAAAATAATGATAAATAATAATAATAATAATAATAATAAATATATATGAATATAATTTTATCTCCTTACACTTGTACAAGAATTATAAATATTATCATATTAAATGCTCATACTTAATATTCTTTTGTTGTTACAGGTGTAGGACACAACATAGAATCAGGGAAAGACTTCACGGTAGATGGACTCTCAGGTTTCAGTAAAAAAAAGAAGAAAAAACGCCGTCATAGGTGAGTCTCTGACAGAAACTTTAATATTGCGTTTTCCGCCTTAGGCCGTGTTATTTTTCATGAAATAAAAATTATACAATATTTTAATTATGAAAGTGTCTGTGCCTATTGATAGCAATTTGTAGTCAGTAAATACATTTAAAAGTTTAAAAGTTATTTTACATTTATGAGAAATTATTACATATTGACAGTTTCTAATTTTTTTTTCTTGTTCTGAAGTAATAACGGAGTATTTTGAAAATAATTATTACTCTAAAATGATTTTAGTTGTAAAATTCAAAATTTAAAATAAAATATTACATAAACTTTTTGCAACTCTTAAATTATTACGTTGTACGCGATGAAATGTTATTTAAAACAACTGCCTGTACACAATCAACATCTGTAATGTAAACAATATAAATTTTGCAAGAGATAACGATATCTTAATGGTTAAAGGAAGCTGAACTTGTTTTCAATATACATATATATTGAACTGTACAAAAAGTTTAGATACGATTACAAAATTATATTTAAATTAAAGCAATATTAGCTTCATTAAAATTCTCTGTATGATAGATACTCAAAGATAGACTAAATATGTTATATTAACAAAAGAGCTAATCATGTTATACGAGTACATATTAGTCAGTAACGTTACGTGAAGATTTATCTCATATCGATTCTCTGTAATCATACTAATTTATTTAATCTAATAAATAATTTAAGAAAATTTAAATTTAAAAAATATTTTGCTACGTATGTAGAAATATTATGATAGATATTGCATAGATATTGCATTTTATGTTCAAAAGTTGGAATTACTTTACATATTATAATATAAAAAATAAATTTAGGGAAAGAGAATCTTATATTTTGCACAGTTATACACATTTGTAATAACAATATTTTATTATATACGAGGGCAGTTGTAGATATCATAATTGCAATAGATAAAAGGAGAATTAGAATTATTTGTGAAAACATATTCTAATATTAGAAACATTAAATTAGCACTTATTTCAACACATTTGATAGTTAAACATCATTATCACACTGTTGAAAGATTCGAAATCAATCTGATAGAATTCGAAGGGATTACACGGCAGTCTTCAGACAAGCGCACAAAACTGAAGCAAAATTGTCGACGATTTTCGCGTGTCCGCTTAACGAGCGGATGATCGTCCGGGAAATGACTTTCAATTTCGAAGCTTTCGTTCGGCCCACAAAGGCAGATGCCAGCTCGTTCTCCGTGCAACCTACAATTTGTCGAATCGCAAGACTAATTGGACATCTTGCCGTCAAATTCGCTTCTCCAGTTTCTGTCGTATCACGCGCATATGTGCCTTCTGGCTGGACACTCGTCTACCCAGTCTACCACCGACTGTCTATCGCGCCTTGCGGAGTTATACATCTTGCTTATGAAAAAGAAGAAGAAACCAAGTAATTATTGGTTACTGACGCATTCGCCTCGTCTCTCCTCGGTTTCTACATCGTATCCACATTGACATAACGTATGCCCGTTTGCAACTAATTGTAAGCTAATGATGGAATATACCAGTGGCCATTTAGGAAAATAGATTTGGCTGATGCGAAATCGTATTAATATTTAATAAGAATGACAGTAATTTCGAAAATATTATCGAGATGATTAAATTATATAAATATTATCGCCAACGTAAAATTGCACATTTATTTTATCATCCTCGTATAAATATTAATATTATTATTACGCTCAAATAATATAACAATTAAATAATTAAATAATAGAAATAATAAAATCTTTATATACAAAATTTCTTTTTTCATTTCTTTCTCATAAACGTTTGGAGTTGTTTGAGAATAATCTCGCAACATCTATGTATTTCACTTTGTGCCGAAAAACACAATATTTTCATATAATATATTTTTACATAAATATTGTATTTTTCAACAAAAAGTATTATATTACGTAAATAATGTAATATCTGTGAATATTGTATACCAAGTATACAATATTTATTGATATATCTCTTAATATTCGATATTTGATGTATTATTCTGCACGAGAAAATTGTATATAATATTATAATTAATTCGGTAAAAATTAATTCGATGTAATGTTTATGAATTTCCAATTTGACTCAGATTTAAAAGTCTATAGTGTATAGTATTTTAATCCGATACATTTGTCGCAAAAAATATATGTTTATTATTAAATTATTCACTAACAGTTACTCTGCTAACTGAGTATAATTAATAAAGATTTTCATATTTCTATATAAACGTCAAACGTATTATTTGAATTTTTTTTTTGGTCTTTTACGAGAAAGTAGGGTAGATTTAAGGTAGAAGCTCTGTAATGGCATATAACTAGGTTCATGTGGTTGTTGCTCCAGGACGATCTTCACGTCACAGCAGCTGGAGGCGCTGGAGGCTGCTTTCAAGGAAGCCCATTATCCTGACGTCTATGCTCGCGAGATGCTAAGCCTGAGGACTGATCTACCCGAAGACAGGATACAGGTAAGCGAAAATTAAAGCATTTATATTCCGCGTGTAAATTGCGATAATTTTATATAGCGAGGTGAAACTGAATTGAGCATTTTTGTCATTAAAACAATCATAGGGTTCAAGTAAGTTAATATTTGGTTAATATTAAAACCAAAATTAAAACGCTATTAAAAATTCAATTTTGTTAAAATCTCTATGAAGCCTTCCTAACAATAAATTCCTAACAATAAATAAAACATTTCCAACTTGAACTTGACTTATTTCCAAAAACTTAAACCAACAGAAAATGATTCGTGCCACTTGTGCTATCGAAAAGATTATCTATAAGATCAATTTAGATCTTTCCTGACCACTTTTCTCTCTTGAAAATTTTCAAGAAAATTATCAACACGATGTTGTTGCGGGTGCAAGTTTGGAGGTGGCTTTGCAATAGTCAGCGGTTTATCGTCAAAGGTGGAGCATGCAGATAGCATCAAAAGCCGTGACTATGAAAGAGAGAATTTTTTAGTAACTGCAAATCTATGGAGAGTAGTATTATAGGCTGATATCGGTTTCCACATGGCAAACCTGGAACAAAAGCTTCTTTTTCTCTCTTTCTTTCTGTCTTGTTTTTTTCTAGTAACCCCCCCCCCACCCTCTTACTCTCTTACCCCCCGTTCTCGTTTCTTCTCGTTACATTTCTCGTTCTTCTCTTTCCCAGTTGTTTCTATTTCTCCACGATATTGCCCTTTCAGCCCATTCTTCATACAATGCGAAACAACATCCTGCACATATGTCTGATACAAATGTGAGAGAAATTATATTTTCTATATCTTTCATTCGGCTATTGTACAAGATTTCTCCGAATAATTTTAATAAGCGAATAACGTCACTTGAATACCTCCACACAAGTGGAGGTATGCAAGTGTTCTATAACGCGATCTGTACTGTGCTCTGACAAAGGAATTTTTTCAGCATTAGTAGCAATAAGTAAGTTTCGCAAATTACTGTTAAATCTATCTTATAATTAAACATGACTTTTTAAAAGCAATCTTTGATGAACCAATTCCAGTTTTTATATTTATAAAAACATAATGTGAAAAGCAGAATGTCTTATAATATGTTTGTTATAAACGATTTCTAGTTATTCATGAGCTTTTCCACACATGTAATTACTCGCGCGACTATAATTATAAGTTGATGGAAAAAAAATATCAAAAATTTTATGTGTTATCGGTTTTTATATCAGTAGATTTTTATAACACAGTTCAAGTGAAGCAAAGTATATATATATATAGAGAGAGAGAGAGAGAGAGAGAGAGAGATGCAGAGACTAAAATATGCGTACAATTGAAAATTGTATCATCATCACATTCTACCAGCACCCTTGTTTCCCTATATACTGTTTTAACAAAACAAAAAATAGAAAGAAAGGGAGTAAGAGTAGCTCTTTAAGTATCGCAATATGCAGTTTTCATCTATGATATCCTGATTACGTGCGTATGTACACACATTACAGCGCAGCTTGCGTATATCGTACATCAGAGGTGCCCAAGTGGATTCAACTAAGAGATTCCTCACCCTGCTTGTACACCTCCACTACCACTAACTTATCACGCTTGTCGATTCGCATCGCAGACCAGGGGTAACAGGGAGAATATGTAGTGGGAGAAAATGGCCCACGGGCCACGACTCGGACACTTCTGTATATATGTGAATGAGCGTTCCCAGCGTACGGTCATATACATATGCACGCAACCTGTACGCGGCAGCCAGTGATTATATTTTGATATAATTCCAAGTACGAGGGCGGCTGCCGCGTGTGGCGGGGGTGGCTGGTGAGCCAAGTAGAAGGGAGACTGGAAGCGGGGAGGGTTGGGGAATCGTGACGGCACGGGGTTGTCGAGGCTGCTTGAAGCGTGCAGGCGCGTACACACAGAGTGCCGGGGAACGACAAAGCGGCCATTACAGGATGGGTGCGGTCCCGCGGGCCAATCAGAGAGAGGAGTCAGGGTCCGGACGGCCAATCAGAACGCGCTTTCCACCCGTCTTTTGTTTCTAAATTTGCGCGCGCGACGGGGACACAATATAACGAGGCGCGAGACGGAAAGAGGAGCTGATAATCGTTAACGGGGATATTTTTGCGCGGAGACTGCGGAGAGTGGCGTCTCTCTCTCTCTCTCTCTCTCTCTCTCGCTCGCTCATTTCGTGTCTCATTCCTTCTCGTTCCGTTTCGCACATTTTGTTCTTTCGAATTTGTCTTTGTCTTTCTTTCACTCGATTACTGACTTACTCAGATGCTACGCAGCGTTTTTATCGATTATTTGAATTATATAATTTTCAATTTTTATACGATTATTAACAGACTGTTCATTAATCTTCAGATTATGTTTATTTACTCAAAACGCTGTACTTAACGTTTTATTTCTCGGCTAACGCTTAACGCCATTTCAATCATTTTAATTTATCTATGTTTGTAATATTATACTGTACTTATGTATAATCACATCTTTAATTGTTATTTCCCTAGCTCCACTAAACATGCTTATTCAATTGCATTAGAAGAGTAAAAAAAGTTTATGACAATGCAATACCAAGTATTGCATTGAATCCATATTTCTACGTATATCTAATTAATTTTTTAAGAATTAATTGTAAATTTTTGATAAATATTTAATTGGTATACAATTTGTTTGAAAAATTTTAAAAAAGGAAAAAAGGTTTAAAAGAAATTCTTTAACGTTAATACATCGAGAAATGGCGGCTTCGTTCTTTTAAAAATAATTTATATTCAGCGAGAATTATTAATTTTTATTGACGAAATCGTAGAAATAAAAATGTAATATAATCTATCTGAAAAAAAAGTAAATGATAATTAGACATTCAATAAATACAGCATTGAGTTTTTCGATTATAAAATATTTTATTTTTCTTTCTTTGTCCAGAATAGTAATAAAACAAAAATTAGTTAATGTTTCTTATAACATGTGTAAAAGATTAAATAAAGTTAATTAAATCAAGATTTTTTATTTAAACAATTTTTATATTTTTATTTTTTAAATTTGATTAAATGTTATAAACGTAAAAAGCAAAAAGTAAGTGGAACAAACGATTTCTTCTAAAATTGTCCTATATTTATTTAGAAGTTTGACAGTAGGTCGACTTTTGAATGCGGCGAAGTATTATTATTACTTAATCAAATCATTAGTTTTGGACTTTTGTCTTCACATCTGGATAGAAATTATAATTTTGTTTACTGATGCTTTACAAATTGTTGGTCACTGCCATCATGTGAATATACGAAGAGGTAGTTGTACTGGATTCAAAATTCAAAATTATTTGATCTAATTACAATGGAAAGTATCGTTGGCAAATTCTCCAAAACTTAGTCCACATATACTAATCATTGTTTATATAACTGTAATTACAATGGAACTGATAGCCATATTATTATTTTGCCAGTATGTTACGCTGTATCAGAATTACAATACCGAAGAAAAGCAGAGACGAAACCTCCTGTAGCGAGGTTAATTGAAATGTCTTCAACAGATTGCCGTACTGGCTTTTTATGTTTGGATTTTATATAGTAAATATATCACTATATAAATAAAATATATATCTACTTGTGCATTGGATATCATTGCGATAAAGAGAACAATAAAATTGACGGTTTTTCTTGATCACTCGTTTACGTATAATACGTTACTGTATTATATTGTATAATACTACCACGGAAGAAGATTAAATGCTTAGAATTTCCAACATACAATCAATTTCCCTGTAAATGACATAAGGGAGGCAACTTGTTATAGCGAACTCATGTTCGTAACTTGGCTGTGTCTGATTGGCGGGTAGAATCACGCACAAACGGACATAATTTCGGCTATCTGAGGGTTATGGTGGTTTCTTATGGGGAGCGCGCGAAAATTGCACCCTGTATTCCCACCAGCCCTTTCGGGGTTTCGATCGATATACGCAGAAAGGGTCCTATGCTGCGGAGTGATTTGAACTAAATTATAACAGAAATGAGTATTGAGTTATTATGCGATTAGAGCTGTACGAGCTAAGCGTCGCGTCGCGCGTCGTGAGAAAATGAGTTGATTATTAATAGGTATTTCGTTCCACGTTTTACACGCTTTTATATCATTCGATAATTTTTGTTTTGTTAATTAATAAAATTAATAAAATTGGCTAAATTTATACAATAAATAATGAGAAGAGGAGAGCTTTATGTATAAGAAATGAATAAATTTCATTCCAACACAAAATATTTGCTCGTCACATAGTACATAGGCAATTGAAATACTTACTCAAATGTTGTATTTGTCGAATGCTGACTGTGCTGATCCAAATAGATTCTAAAATTACATTTTCGCAAGGACGACGACCTCTTTTTTTGTTTGCGAATAATTTATTGCGCGTAGACTGTAACGAGATTGTAAACTCGTAAAAGGAAATGCGGTGCATAGGATCGTGCCAGTGTTCCGTCGTAAGCGGCCCATTAGCGAGGAATTTTGACGTGATTCACACAATCGTCACGCGTCCGCTGGACGAAGAAAGCAGAAGGATGGAAAGCCGTCTTCGAGTCGAAGAGAAAAAAAATTTATTTCAAGTAGCAGCTCGTAGCTCGTAGCTCGCAGCTCGCGATGCGCAAGTCATGCACAGAGTTCTCGAGGGTTCTCACCCGGGTTCCACGTGAGTTCCCTGACAAAAGTTTCTCTGAAGGAATCCCCCTTCCTGACAACAAGGCCCCATTGTCAAGGCCCCGTTTGCGTTCGGGCGCCATTGAGGATTCGTTAAAACGGTCTGCCAGGTAGGAGGCGCGAGTCGCTTCTCCGACAAGATATTCGACATTTCCTTCTCTCATTCTGCAAGATCACTCTGCCACGTCCTACGATACATTTCGTATCGCTCTTTCATAATTAACAGTTCCGCCTCTCTCTCTCTCTCTCTTTCAAGCATTTTGTAATCATTTTATACTTTTCAAGTTCTTAGCGAGGATTGAGCCTCATTAAAAATTCTTAAATTCTTAGGTAATAAGACTGCCTATTTTGCTCTTTTAGTTAATCATATAGTATATTACATTTATTTGAAAAGCACATCGGTTCAGTAAGTTTAATAATTGAATGAGTTTTTGAGAAAACTGATTTGAAAAATTATAGAATAAAATATATATTGTAACTTGTATTAATATGTCATGTTTTTGCAATTTTTGTGAGACTGTCTATTCGGACCATGTGTATCATTGATGATACAACATGTGATAATAGTAATAGTAGTTTGAATAAAAAGTATAGCATTAGGAGGGAGCCACAAGTTTTGATTGGAAATTGATAATTGTGTTTCAACAGTTTCAATATTTTTATGTAATCATACGTAAATGTAAAACACGTAAAAGTACACACATTTAACGAGAGCATACTCGTATCTGCCAGCATATTACAACGTAATAATATTAAAATGTATTAAACAATTGCAACAAGAAGAAGCGATAAATTGTAGTTCGACAGAAAAGAATGATGGAACTTGGATGAAAATAGATTCTCAACTTTCCACGAGCATAGCGAATATTATTAAATAAATTAAAGTGATTTTTTTTTAATAATATAATTCATGTTAAAATTCAACGTCACAAACGTCTCGGCGAGTGCATCGTGTCTTCCGTGCTGGAAAAACAACTTGATGCAATCTACAAAATGGCGGCTCGGGCTGGTAGTGCTCGTACTTGCGGAGGCAACGCGAGAAACATCGCTCGTAAAACGAGGTGGAAACGGCTTGTTCGAATTCGGTTTCGTCGAAGGAACCTTTCTTTAGTACATAGTTGCTGCTGTAGCTATTGAATTATTTGGGAGACCGAGAGTCAAAGATAAGACGGAATTTTATTCTATCGTTATGTTGCTACAATTCTTATGTATTTAATAGTCGTACATGAAGTAAATGTATGACTACGAATGTACTCATGACAGTAAATGCCTGCGGATATTTACTTGGTAAATTTTTGTCGTTAGCGCCATAAGTAGTAATAAAATTCCAAGTTTTATAATCTGACTTGTTTGAAAAACAATTAAAGAGATTGGGGATATGCATATGAATATTCATATACCTATACATTAGAAAGGATTTGAAGGGAGCGATATCCAATTCATAATTATAAATTGGTAAAAAAACGTAATGTTATAATTTGGTTTTTATGTAAAACAGGATAATTTATTCATAGGGGTGACAAAATTTACGTTTTTGAATGTTATCCTCCTATTTTATATAAAAACTCTTGAGTTCGTACTAATTAAATATTGCCCAACTAATAATTTATCAAGAGTATGTTATAACGAGCGTAGAAAAGCCTTCTTTTTTATCTCAAACATCTGATAGTTTTCTACAATATTGTAGATTGTAAAAGTGCTCGCATTTATAATATTTCGGTTTACTTTACCGCATTGCTAACACAGTCGTGTTATTGATATACGAGTACCTATATCAAATCCTATATCCAGTACATTGCGTGCATCCTACGCTGCTAAATAAATATTTTTAGTATCATCGACATTTAAAACGACAAAAGTGGAGAGAAGAAAACTCGTTGGAGTATATAATTCACTGGAATGACATAACGAGGAATTGAGTCATGTCTGCGTTGCTACAAGTAACTCTTTTCCCTTTTTCCTCTTTTTCTCTTATCTCAAATTGTTCGATCTTCCGCTACAATATTTTACAATCCTCCGCCTGTTCCTGGCCACCAAGTCGCAGGACTGCTCGTAGAGGAGACGTGCTAAGAAAGGGTAATGGCGCGGAAACGGCTCAAATGACCCGCAAATTTTCAGCAGGCAGACGAGACTTCCTACTCGTGTTTATGTTTAGTAGGCACCCACCATCGTAAGTCGTTGAGAATTATGCGACAATATTACTATTCACATGGAGAATTTATGGTAATTTGCAAATCAGTCGTAGTCCTTCTCTCTATCATTGGTATCGCGCGCGACGCGACAACCATATCTCTCGTACGATTCTTTGACAATTTCTATTCATCTCTTAATATTTCTTATCAATGAACGATACTTCGAGTGACAGTACAGACATCGTTGATAACGCAGCGAAAGTTATATATAAAAATATAATTTTGCTGAAAATTCACACAAAATACTTTTCACAACCATGCAGTTAAATTTAATTAATTAATAATGTGAAAATGTAGTAGGCCAATGAACGAGCAAATTGGATGTTACTTTCTTTAATTAATTTCAATATAATGATTATGTCAAGTATTATATAATAAAATGGAACATTTTGATTTGATACGTTCTTTTCAGCTATTATTTAACGCATGTTTTATTCTTACTGATCAGAGTACGTATGAATATATAAATAAGTAAATTCAGTAAGCTTTAACATATGAAAGAATTTATAATTAATTATTTAACATTTGTATTTTAATAACAAATGCAAAGATTATATTACGTAATTTAATATAAAATTATTTAGAATTATCTCTGTGTCTGACTTCAGTTGTATTATTAAAACATTTAAATGTAAGAATACGATTGAATCAACAGAAATATTTGAAAAGGAAGAAAAAGAAGAGACACATAATTCGATTGCAAATGTAATTGAAATATTGTGTATAATAATATAAAAACGTTTCTATAGATACTATTACAAATTTAACTAAAAAGATCTTACACACACACACACACACACACACACACACACACACACACACAAATTTTTTTTTTTTTATAAATAAAATATATATATATTTTTTTTATGTACTTTATAACTCGTACAATTACGCAGTTCTTTATTAAATAGTTTATTTAAAAAAGAAATCATTATTACCAAACTGTTTACGATTACTAATTGTTGCAAATGATTGACTGTGACTAATTGTAAGGCTACTTGTTATTTTATCGCAAACGGACGACCACTGTGAAAGTTTCATGCTTCAAAAAGTTACTTTTCTTTTTGGATGCGAGTCGTGACAGGTGTAGATATCCCGGTTAAGAATTTCATAAGGATTCGAAGCCGAGTATCTAGAGAAGACGTCAACATCTCTAAAAGTGGGACTAACGCTGAGTAAATAATACGGAGACCTGAAATTAGCTATTTCCGACTGAGTAAAATAAATATTTTCTCATCGGACCGTTCTTAAGGGATTATGAAAATCTTTAGAGATGGATATATGTATATAATGGCTCAATGATCACATGACGTGACTATTCTGAACTTGTAAAAATCGATTATAATGATTTTTGCTTTTTCGTTTTCTTTTTCTCTTTACGTCTCTCAAAAATTGAGGAATTTTAATTCATAATATCAACTTTTTTATAATTATGGATTGCACATTTCATACGCACAATCATAGTGTTACTAAGACTTACTTTTTATTTTGATAAAAAACTGGAAAAAGGCTAATAAATAAAATGTATTAATTTTCTCTCAATGTGTGTCAAATATATTTTTATGCCTCTCGCATTCATAAAAGTAATATAAATATCTTTTTGCATTTCTAACAAAGATCATTGATTAAAAATATCAAATATTAAAAAAAATACCTTTTATATCCATATGTATATATGTGTAATACGTGTTTAATTAATGATTTGACATTAAGAAACGGAATAATAATAAGAAATAAATATAGAAGAAGTGTTTTTGTATTAATTAAAATATTCTCTAAAATTATAATAATAAGGTTATATAACGTTCGTGAAGAGAAGATAAAAATTTTATTTTACATTAAAATTAAAAATGGAAACGTTCAAAATCCTTATAAAACATGAGATACGAAATGGTAATATAAACAAATTTTAAATATTATATATTTAATGCATATAGAAAGCTATATTTAAAAAAAAATTTTGTTTAATATATTTTCTTTAAATATAAAAGATCATTTCCCTTTTATTTACCATTTGAAGCAGAGCTTAAAATAAATAAAAAAAATTTTTAAATATATGTTTAATAATTCCGTGAATTAAGATCACATTTTCATGCATAACAATCCAGAGGCAGAGCTTTTTGGTGCTGTTGACCGATTATTGATTTTATCTCTTGTACGTCTGCAACCAACGCGTCGTCGACATGTTTGTGCGTGCGTGCGTGCGTGTGCGTGTGTGTGTGTGTGTGTGTGTATGCGTATATAAATGTATATGATTCTGAAGGGTGACAGAGCAGCAAATGTATTAAATACTTGAAAATGTAGTATCTTTGGATCAGCTACGATGTGACAAACATGTAAACAGAAATATTTCTAAATTAATTTCTAAAAAACACGAAAGGACACGAAAGAAACTTTTTCTTATTTTTCCTACAATTTCTACATTTTATTGCGCAAAGATTTCTTTATTGCACGAGTAATGAAACGAAAACACAACAAAAATTGTATATTTCTTTTTTTAATTTTTATTCATATACTTTTTTGCTTTATTTCGAGTTTCCTCGAGATCGTTTTTTTTCTTCTTTTCTATCTAAATAATTCGTTTCTTTCATACAAATCTATACGATGATCTACTTGTTTTCTTTACAGCACAATAACGATATAAAATTATTCGGCATACATAATATTGAATAATTTTTCAATTGTACAGCTTTCATACTTTATATGCATATGTATATTACTGTATGAGTGAGTAGCATTAGATAACTCCGGTATATACGTAGAAAATTTAATTTATTATTATATTCAAGTATTATTTATTATATTTAAGAAAAATGAGTTATGTCATTAAAAGCTTCATGTTGTCTACTATAAAAAAAAAATTAGAATGGCAAAATATTTAATTTCTTATATTAGAAAAAAAAACTTGCTTTGAAGAAAAATAACCTTGTATTTTTGTCGTATCAAAAGTGATGGGATTTATAGTGACTCATAAGTGAAACGATCAAATTGGACGAAGAATGCAAGAATTAAGTACTTGTATTTTCGTATACTTTATCCTCTTTACTATACATATATCTCTCTAGACTTATGTATCATAAAATAATCAATAAACCTTTTACACTTTCTACAGAGAAAGAAAGAGAGAGAGAGTAATCATTTTATGTAAATTGTAATACATCGCTGCGTCAATCATAACATTGACAAATTGATTCAACTCACAATGGTTTCGTTAATATTAAAAGTAAAAAACTGAAATTATAATACAATACTAACATAATATAAAGGCATATAACAGAGTGGTTGCAAGAAAATTATCTTCATTCCTATTTTTTCTGACTTTTGCAACGTAAATACTGGAGTTATCCTATATTATCTCCTTAAAAAAAAGATGTAAATTTATAAAAATTTTATTTGGTTAGCGAAGCATATAAAATTATAAAATTAAATTGCATAATAATTATGATAAACTGTAATAAAATTTGTTGCCAAACAATTCTGATTTATTATAAATTATTTTATTTTTCAAATAATATAAAAAATATCAGTGTGTATAAGTCTGGAAATTCTTGCTTTATAAATGAGAGAACATTTAATAATTTGTTAATATTTAAAAATAAATATATTTCTCTCTTAAAAGACATATTATTCACATATATTTGATTGTAATAAATAAACTTGTAAAAACATTGAAATACAATGCAATTTGCATGTAATTTGCAATTTGTAATATTAAGAGATTAATATTTATTTCACCTATTTACTTTTTACTGAACTGATATATATTTGGAAATATGTATATATGTATATGTACACACACACACACACACGCGCGCGCGCGCGCGCGCGCACACAAACACACATATGTACATCTCTTTTCAATCTTATAAAGTGATAATTTTTTAAGTACAGAAATTAAGAAATTAGTTTCCCTCGATATATCTTCAAATTCTAGAATAAAATTATTGTAAATATGTGCTATTATATTTATTTAATTGTCCAAGAAGTCTAAAGTTATATTTTGCAAAATGTATAACAAAATAGAAATTTTATTACGTAACTTGGTGTCAATAAAAATTATTACGTATAGGAAGAATGTTATATGGTATATATTATATGGTATATCCTTATTTTGATCTCTTAATCTTAAAGATTAAAATACTATTGCGTTAGTCACGTAAAAGTGAATAAAATTGTGCGTGCGTGCGTGTGTGTGTGTGTGTGTGTGTGTGTGTGTGTGTGTGTGTGTGTGTGTGTGTGTGTGTGTGTGTAATGCCATGTCGGCAAAGTCAAATGCTTGTGGGAGAATCAAATTAAAAGCGAATTAGAGAATGTGCGTGTGAGTGATTCAACTCGTAAGCATTTCCATGACGAAGTGGCCAAAATATCTGAATGCATATAACAGAGCAGCTATCACTCGCACATAAAGCCAGGGCATCATCACCCTCGTGCGTCCAATACACTATGGACCAAGTAACCCCTATAATAGGGTTGCGGCCGCTAGTGACGTCGGACTCATGAATTTTCTATCGTTCATCGTTGAAATGATTAAATGATCTTTGTGGAGGGTGCCCTTTCGACTTTTGCGTATTTAGTGCGAAGAGACGCGGCGACGGTGACAAGTGACATCCACCCTTCTAACGCTATCATTTATTATTTATATTAATAGGCGAGCCATTGGCTGACAATCCGGGGATGATGGGAGTGAGCGCACGCGTTTTGCATGTTTATGCCATAAATAGAAAATTTTGAATGCAGAATGCATTATACCATTTTTCCCATTGTTCAGTTGACCGTTCATCAAACGTGTCAATGATATCTCTTGAAACGTCGAAACTATAACTGTTTGTAATTTAAATAGTAAGATGTAATTCATGAATCTAAGATAATAAAAAAATGGAATAAATAAAAACAAGTTGTTATCGTAACTTATCGTAAAACTTGTTTTGGTGAAATGAGAAATTGATAATTTTACAGTAGCGTAAGTCAAGCAGTCGGTTCTACGTTCGTACATTTCTCTTTTTTCGAGTTACTATAATTTACGACTGTTGAGTTGAACAACGACGATCATTCGCGCAGAAGCAGCACGTACGGAGGATTTCTTGGTGATTTTTAGGACGAAGGCTCGTTGCGCGTTGCTGCTGCGGTCGTAAAACCACCGACAAACAAAGCGATGATTTCCGGATGGGCGCGTTTCACCCCAAAAATTGACCAATAATGCACATCGCGGAGTATCCACTGAGCCTGGCCCGAAGTTGCCGTAACGGGTGGCAAATAAATAAGGGGAATTCCAACGAAAATCGGGAAAGCGATTCGCGGAATATCCAGTAGTTTGGGCGTTGCGGAACTGTCAGCAGGACCGCTTATAAATTCTAATAAACTCGGCTTGTGCTCGAAGGAAAACACGGTGAATCGGTGGGGAATTGGCGAGATCAGGGGAGACGGAGAGAGGGAGAGGGAGAGGGACACGGACACGGGCGCGGGCGCGGGCGCCGCCGACGACGACGACGACGACTTTGAACAAGGGAATACTGCCAGTAACAGATATAAATCTCGCCTAACCGAATTAAGTTAGAAGCATGGACCCAAGTTTCGCCACGCCCACTCCGCCGCGCCGATGAAATGCTATCGAAACTGAGTCTGCGTGGTGAAAATCGAGAATATGAAAGCGCGCTGGTATACATATATTCAATGTATGTACTAACAATAAGAAGAAAATTCAATAACGAGATCGTCGATGTTACATCGTCTAATATCGTCAACACGTGTCGATTAAGTGAAAGAGCATCGAAAGGCATAAATGACTGCACCTTTGCAATTACGATTGCTGTAATTTCAAATGCAAATAATTAAAGAAACTTTAATCGTAAAAGTGGCCTTGTTGCGATTACTCACTATATCTTAATTCGCGATTCAGCCGGCGAGGCGCGGTCGCGCGGCGTGGCGCGGTGTCAATTAATTTATCGCGGTTCATTAATTGAATGCGTTGATCGAGGCCGAGTTCACTTGTTAATGCGCGCGTCCGTTCGTCTGAATTATTTTCTGCTTATCGACGCCGAGTGATGGCTAACGCGTAACATCCCTCTCTCTGACCACCCTCGGGCAAGTGTCTCACGTAATGATGTCCTGACGCGTGCCGTTTCACAGCATGGGGTCCCCGCGACGATCCGTTCGCGACTTAACTATTTATTACCAGTCGATACTCAAAGAAGGGACCGCTACTAGGCCAGGCCAGCCTCTTATGCACGTATTATGCGGCAAATAAGTCATGCGTTTTCGAGGGATAGTCCGCGTGCTCTTGCCCCTCCCCCTCCTCCCTCGCTTATTTGCCAAGATTAATTGGCTTACGAACAACCCCTATCGTACGGATCGTACGGATCGTACGGATCGTCGGGATTGTGGGAATCTCGAAATACGTGTGAATCGTCTTTCTCTTAATCACAATCATTGTGTTTTATCGAGTAAATGTGGAATAAATGTCTGTAATCGTAATATAAATTGTGAAATCTAAATAATTTTTGTTCTCTCGTAATTTAAGCAACAAGTGACTACTACTTAAATTTAGAATAATTAATAACAAAGAAAAAGCAAGAAGCCCCTTGCCCCCCCCCTCCCGAGTCAAAATTTTACAATTAAAAAAAATCTGATTACCTTGAATTTAAAAATAGTCTAATGGTATAACAAATATTTTTTAAAACTGCAAGATAAAATAACTATGATTGAAAGATCCATTTATATATATATTACTGCTATAATGTAAGTAATAGTAATTACATTTACTGTATAATATTTCTACATATAAAATATATTATATTTGTTCGGAAAAACCATATTTATAATTTTTGAGCGAATGCATTTCTTTTGGTATATAAAACTACATATAATTATAATTAAACAGTAATAATTATAAAAATAGAGCTCCTAACCATTATTTTATTATTTTATCGTTACAAACACCTTTTCTCTCAGTGTATTTATATACATAGTATAATCAGCGCGTGCAATTAAATAATGTTGTAAAATATAATTTAATAAATATTATAAAAAATCACAATTAATGCTGTAAGACGACATCGAATAAGACTAATTAAGTTATTTAGAAAATTTTAATTAAAGATTTTAAAAGATTTTGCTGAAAATCTCTTTTGAGATTTAAATTTCCTCAAAATAGGAAATTTTTCAATAACTACCATTTAGAAATACTAAATAAGTAGGAGCTATATTCTCATATAAATTAGACTTTAGTACAATAATCCTTTTATGGAATTTACATACCTTCTAAAATTAATGTTCGAAATAGGAGGAAATTTTCGGCTCTGGTTAGAGCCGTAGAGATAATTTACGCAGATTCACACATTGATTTTGATAGTATATTATTTAATAGTATTTGTTGCAAAAATATATTAAGAAACTGTTAAAAAATCTCATCGCTGCTTTAAAATACATGTATGAATTAATAATTGCCATAATTTTACATTTACTAAAAATATTACAAGTGTACGTCATTTGTAGAGAATATCCGAGGTGATGAATTAACAATATAGATATTATATTATGTCTCTAACAAGTAGCACTTGAAAGAACTGGTCTATGTAGAGAGAGAGAGAGAGAGAGAGAGAGAGAGGGAGAGAGAGAGAAATAAAAGTTTTACAATATTTCTGTCACTCTCAACGCTTTGTAGAGCTATCATACATATAGCTGCCATTCACTTTTGGATTAAAGAATTATAATATTTATGATTTATTGATGCAACTTACTATTTCATTGTGGTGAGATTGTGGAAATTCCTTCTATATTTGATGTTGCAGTATACCAGAAATCGGTGGTAATTTTGCGAAACTATGTAATGACCGTTTACACATTCGCGTGCCCACAGTTCGATAACGCCGGCGCTAATAATAACACGAAAATTATATAGCCGTAAATTATTTAGGTATTTCATTATATTCCCCGATATTGCGCTTACGCAACAGCCACATTGGAGTCATCTTTCCTGTGCGTAATATCACGTTACCACAAGTAATGAGATTTCACTGCATATCGCCATTATCATTCTATTAATACCTATACATATACGTATACACATGCGATTCAATCCTTATCCTTTTTAGAACATGTATTATTTAAAATTTTATTTAAACCTATTACTTTGATTTATCTCACGCGAGACATACTTAAAGATAAGATAACTTTTAGAAATGCAGATTAACATTACTTCAACGTATATAGAACTTTAAATCAGTATGATTATTATTATATTATCAATGTCACTAATCTAGGTTTTATCATGTACTAAAAGAGCAATTGCGGTATATATGCCGCATCTATCTAAAACTTAATTTATCAAGTATCGTGTACCACCACGTTTAAGGAAAATGAACTATACCAATAAAAACTTAATACCTAATCTACTATTGTAAAGAAATATGAAATATTAATTTTCTTACATATGACTTAAAAAAACTCTTGCATTTTTGTTATATATAGGGGCAGTATACACGGCACGTAGATAATTTACAAATAATACTTATAAACAGGTGAAATGTCACAATAACTTGTGAAATGAGTTTACAAAATTTATTGAGCAATAAAAATGACAAATATACATACACATATTTCTCGTTTTTCTCCATTTTTTCATTTTTCATCTTTTTTCATCATTGAAGGTTCATTAGAGATTTCTCAAACATAGTACGTGTACAGAGTAATGTAAATTTTAAGTTTGCAAATACAGAAGAATGTTTTTATTGCAAATCGCATAATGTAAATGAGCATCCATGAGAATCAAGAGACGTTCAATATATCGCGAGAAGATGTATCGTGAGAAACGTAGCAATGCATGTTTCGAGACATGCCGACGCGGTGACGCTCGGGGCAGAGGAGAGAAAAGTTGCATTGAAAAGCATTGTCGAGCAAGTTCGTAAAAGAGGATCGATGATGCTGCGCGGAGGTGTCGTTTCGCAGCATCGGGATTGGAAATCGGGTATCCGGATTATCCTTTGGCATCTTCTAGTATATCACGGGGTGCTGACGAGTTAGAGCAGCGATGGGGTGTAAGGAAAGGGTGCAACGGCACTCTTTCCGCATTGCTGAAGCAGCGGTAGAAGAAAATCCTTTATACGATCGTCTTGATTCGAAGGAGCTATGAACTCCGATAGAACGCTCCTTCGGCATTTTCCTTTCCTTTTTCCTTTCCTACCCTCGCGTTTCTCCATCTCCACCATCTCATCCTCCTCCTCTTTCTTCTCCTGCATACTCCCTTTATTGGCACACCCGGTATAATAAGGAGCGAGTTTGTATTTAGTCGACCATGCGCAGTACTGTCTGTTGGCGTATCATCGATCAGACTGGCGACTGACTATTGGACCAAAACAAGAGGATGAGAATGGAAATGGAGATGAAGAGAGAGAGAGAGAGAGAGAGAGAGAGAGAGAGAGAGAGAGAGAGAGAGAGAGAGAGAGAGAGAGAGAGAGAGAGAGAGAAAGTACCGACTAGCAAAAAGTACAATAGAAATGGTAGGAAAAGTAGGAAGGGCGAAACATGCTGAGACCGATTCTCTGTTGCAGTTACGCAAACAAATAGAAAGGAATTTTGTTAAGAGTAGTAGAAGACGGTTGTTCTGTTTAACAAGCAAGACGTAACATTTTTTGTTACTGTAATTTATCAATCAGTTATTTATCAATCTGTCAAACCTTATGAATTTGTCATAAATTTTCGCTGTAAGCTAACGATAGTTTTTAAAATTTTTCAATCACTTTGCGATAACGATTAAAGTAGCTCTGGTATTTACGTCACGTGAAGATTTACGCCACAGAAAGCAGAAAAAATATGAGTGAAGATAATTTACCTTCCGACCATTCTATTATGTGTTTTTATGTCATGTTAATACTGTATTATGATTTATTAACGAGATAGTGAGTTTAATCGATTTGTCAACATAATAGTGAGTAGCGCAATTATGTATTGTAACCCATGTAAAGTGGTTGTGAGTTATTGTAGGGAGTGTAAAAGACTTGGCGGTTATTTCGTAATATGCAAGTACAAAAGGATAGTAAAGAATGGAGTATAACAAAATAAAAGTTTTTATATCTTTTGTTCAGATCTTTGATGTGTATCTTGTACATTTCATCTGCTTGGGATACACGGTACTTTTGGCATACGGGATTAATGCCGTGGTACAAACGCTCTCTGTGATTGGGAGGCAGCATTTGCGCTTGCACGGAGCATACAAAGTGCTCGTATCTGCACTCTGCACTATCTTCAATTGCATTATTATTATTTTGTATATATTTATCGTTCTTACACCATAATAAACTTTGCAAACACATTTTATAAGTCATTTTGTCATTTTAAATTTTGTTTATAAGTATTATTTGTAAATTATCTATTCTTCTTATATGTATGAGTAGCCGTACATTCTACCTATATAAGATGTATGGTAAAAATACTAGGGTTTTTAAAGTTTTGTTTAAATATAAGAAAATAGATATTTCATATTTCTAATTTTTCTCCAATAGTAGACAGTTTAATGTTTTTACTGGTATAGTTTATTTTCCTTGAATTTAGTAAATAATACTTGATAATCAAGTTTTAAATAGGTGCAGTATATATACTGAAGTTACGCTATTATATTACAAAAAGAACCTTAAATAATTGAAAGAATCTTAAGAGGATGCTAAAGTAACAGAAGAACTTCCTCAACGTCGGTCCTACAGATCACTGCAGATTATTTTTCGAGCGAGACCAGGCTATCGCTCTTTGTCCATCGCATAGATCTGTCTTTGTTTTTTGATTATTTCGCCATCTGCGAAAAGTCCTATCAATTACTGTTGAGGACCATATTGCTCTGTTTATGACAGTTCAGCTTCGCTGAGCAAAATATTCATGTGGTAAAAGCACATTAGAATATCTTTTTTGTTAGGTGTTTAATCGTAATTTCACGCGGTCAATGTTATTCGTGCATGTTTTCTGAAGTGCGCTCTACTATCATTTTGTACGTACGAGCTACACAACTTCTGTATTAAGGTAAAGTTAACCTCAGGTGACGACTGTATAGTGCGTTGCATTGATGCCTGGGGTACTAATTTTAGGGACCACGTTTCTTTCTTGATTATTTTTATGTTCATAGGCTTGTTTTCTATTCCTGCACTAGACTGCACTGGAACGTTCCTTCTTGCTTTCGCTAACTTTGAAACATCTATCTATTTCATTTTAAGTGTACACTTATTTAGAGAGTTCAGGAACAGAAAACAAACGGCATGACTGAATGCTGCGGTGATCGTTGACGGCAGCATTTGGTCATAAACGTAAAAATAACTAAGAAAGAAACGTGGTTCTTAAAATCGGTACCCCAGGCATCAATGCAACGCACTGTACAAGTAAAGTTTTAATGATTTATAAATTTTTGTTCGCTTTTCTTGTAAAATTGACTTCAGCGCACTTTCTTTTTACGCGTATTTTAATTCTAAAAAAAAATTTTTTGATTCTGTAACGCTAATTCGAAGATATCTAGAGCACTATAAATGTCGCGGTAATTCGCGGTACTTTAACATCCTCTTAATAATCATATCGTACAAAATAATATGATGGTAGAAAATTGAGAATTGATCAATGCTGGGTTTTTTTTGAGAGTTGCTCCAAGGATTTTATATACACACACACACACACACACACACACACAAACATATAGGTATGTATATAAAATAAATGATAAGATAGGGTGACACTAAGGATAATTGGAGATCTCGTTACTTCCCACCGGTGACTTCAATTTGGGATCGACCGATAATGAGATATCGAATCCTGATCCTCTATCTCTGAACTTCTCTCTCTCTCTCTCTCTCTCTCTCACTTTATCTATTTATCTTTCTCTTCCTCTTTCATTATTTAGCGTCTTAGTCATGTTCCATAGCTTTCTTGGCTTATGTTCAAACAACATTAAGTCAAATTTTGTGTGCGTTAGTGTGTGTTGAATATCTCCTTATTAAACACCCTACTTATTAAACACCCTCTTGCTTTTCAGCACGGAGGTACCAATGTTATCATATTTCGATGAAGAGATGAAAAGTTGTATGATCTGTTCGTTTATGAATTCGATGTAGTTAATATATTTAACCTCTAACCTTTCTTTTTTATTAATTTTATTATTAGGAACAAATAATAATGTCAATAAATTGTTAAAACTTTGTGTGTGCGCATCGTATAAATGAATACAATAATTGATATTTCAATTATTTTAAAAGAATATATTTTATGTCGCAATGTCAGTAACACAAACATGACATTTTTTTTTATCAAATCAGTTTAAAAAAGTATATATCAATAAATAAAATTTCTTACTGAGCGCGTATGCGTTAATTTACGCCGACATCTTTGCGTATAAAACGCGAAAAGCTGCATGTCCGTTGAAATCTAAGCGGAAGATAATTTCGGGGTGGCAGCTCAAATTGACAGGGCGACGCGTTCCCATTCATTCAAATTACACACCAATTCTGTCGGTGACTTTGGCATTGTTGCTGTAAATTGGTCCACGCCCTAGCCTCCGGCTTCCCTCTTCTGCTAGACGTACATGCGCTTGCGAAATAATGCGTGTGCTAAATTTTTTAAATAACATTCTGTGTAGAACTATCATACATATACACACACACACACACACACACACACACACACACACACACACACACACACACACACACACACACACACACACACACACACACGGAATTTCTTATACTCAATGTTTTCTTTTTTAAACAGTAGTTTTTAATAAAATTTTAATCTAATTTTCTCACAATTATATTGATATTTATAGCTTTCAAATTATAAATGATTAAAATTAAAGAATTTGTAAAAATTAAAAATTTTATAACGAAAAGGTATATATATATATATATGTATGTATGTATGTATGTATGTATGTATGTATGTATGTATGTATGTATGTATGTATGTATGTATGTATGTATGTAGTACACACTTGTTCAACAGATTTTATCATATACATGTATATACTATATATATATATATATATATATATATATATATATATATATATATACACACATATGATAAAATCTGTTGAACAAGTGTGTACAATTTGTCAAATAAGGTAATGCTTGTTATTCCTATGTAAACGTTGGAGAACGGGGCACGCGTCTTCACCATAGGAGGTCGAATAAACGGGATTGTTAACAAGTAGTCTAAAGAGCATAAAAATGGGATAGCAGTTTTTGATGAGATCGTTTGAGCATGATAATTAACTATAGAACAGCATTGTGACACGTGTCGTGTAAGTGCTAATTGGATGAAGTAACTGATCGTCTAAAATTATAACATTCCAATTAAAGATAATAAGTATAAACTAGAAAATAATAATGTATAAACATTTTTTAGTTAATGTAGCAAGCGCGCGCGCACGCGCACACATACACACACACACACACAAATTAGGAATTTTTACCTCTTTGCTATTAATCGTTAAATGTTTATGTTCCTGCAAACGTAATCTCTTAATTATAATAATATTGATGACAAAATCAGCGAAAAATTAAATCAAATTTTTTGGTCATATTTACAAGTTATTTTTGTATTTTTTTTCTAATTGACTGAGAAATTATTTTATTATTAACTAATGATAAATTTAATTTTGTGCAGGTTTGGTTTCAAAATCGGAGAGCAAAATGGCGCAAGACGGAGAAATGTTGGGGCAGAAGTACCATAATGGCAGAATATGGTTTGTACGGAGCGATGGTCCGACATTCCTTACCACTTCCAGAAACAATTTTAAGAAGTGCCAAGGAAAATGAATCCGTTGCACCGTGGTTGTTAGGTAAGAGAAATAATTTTTGATAAAAAAAAATCTTAAATTAAGTCTGATAACCACAGTACATAATATGTGTACTTTTAAACTTGAATGTAATATCATATCATTTCATTACGTTCAAATCTCTCTCTTTCTCTCTTTGTCTTTTTCTTATCCACAAGATTAGACAAAATTGCACAACTTTGTGCTACAAAAGAAAGTATTGTAAATTATTTAATGTCAAAGAAAAAATATTTTTTAAAAATATAACGTCATATTTAAATACATAATAAATTTTTTATTATTTGTTGATTATTATCGGAGACATTAAATAAT